>NW_027361972.1:0-327500 GCF_039654945.1 Dendrobates tinctorius | reverse complement strand
ATCGAGAGTCTCATGATTGGCGGATGGTTTTTTTCTGTTCCAGGCACTGACCCATCGAGCTTCCTATGATTGGCGGATAGAATTCTTCTGCTCCAGACAATGACCCATCGAGAGTCTCATGATTGGCGGATGGTTTTTTTCTGTTCCAGGCACTGACCCATCGAGCTTCCTATGATTGGTGGATAGAATTCTTCCGCTCCAGACAATGACCCATTGAGAGTCTCATGATTGGCGGATGGTTTTTTTCTGTTCCAGGCACTGACCCATCGAGCGTCCTGTGATTGGCGGATAGGATTCTTCCGTTCCAGACAACAACCCATTGTCTCGTGATTGGTGGATAGGTTTTTTTCTGATCCAGGCCAGGACCCATCGAGCATCCGGTGATTGGTGGATGGGTTTCTTCCGTTCCAGGCAATAACCCACCGCGTTTTGTTCGCTGACTTCTAGAAACCTTAAAAATGACGGCGATCCGCTAATACAAATCATGACAAAGACACTGAGGAACACTATTTTTAATCATTGTGACACAGCAGAAGTAGTCACGAAATACAAGACTGTGCCGTAACTTAAAAAAGAAATTCACTCTCACAATATAAAACTTAAACTAAATAGTGAACCAGAACTACACAACTCAGCCGGCCGGATGCAGCCACGCGGCTTCTGAGAAAATTCATTTATTCATCAAGGATGGGCTTCTGCTATGAAAGGATCGGGACGTGCAGCCACATTACACCCAACATGGCAACAGGTCATCCACAATGTTTTTCTCGTTTTTTCCTGCATATTTCTTCAAACATTTTCCATGTGTTTTCTTGTTGGAGAACTGTCAGAGGGGAAACACAAGAGAGCGATGTTCTGCCGGATGCAGATAGAGCAGCCATGCTCCACGTGACACAGGGTATAGCTGGTGACTGCCAATTCCTGTACTGGTGCAGGGAATTTATTTATTTTTCTTAAATAAAAAAACTTGGCTTACATGTGCAGGATTTTACAAATGTGGAATTACTAATTGCAAGACTTGCAAACATGAACGTGTCACCAAGATTTTTTGTAATGGTAATGATACAACAAGATTTAAAATCAAGCAATATATAAATTGCAATTCTTCCAACATAATATATAAAATAGATTGCAATATTTGCAATTTGTCTTATGTTGGTTGTACATCAAGAAAAATGAAAGTGAGGATCAGAGAACATTTGTATGATATAGAAAATACAAACAATATGAATCGCAGCGTATCGGCTGCATCTCAGCACTTTATAACACAGCATGCTCGCAGTACTGCTAGTTTCCAAGTACAAGGTATAGAACAGGTTAATACACCTTTTCGTGGAGGAGATTCCAGACAGCATCTCCTAACTAGAGAGGCTTTTTGGATATAACATCTTAATACTCGCTCCCCTAATGGTCTAAATAAATGTAACGACCTCATGCTTCATTATTGCTAAGTCAATTATATTGAAATTGTTGCCAAAGTGTTTCTGTTTTATTGTTTTTAAATAGCAAAGAATCTTTTGACATGTCATGTGACGGCATACTGCAATGCCATTGGAGAAGTTTTGCTTTATAAGTGATCCAAGGAGTGAACTCCCTTATGGCTTTCAAAAAGATCATTCTGATCAAAACGCGTAGCTGAGCCCGTGGTTATGGCATATGTATGGAGAGTTTTTTTCTATTTTAATTGATGAAATAGAGAAGAAATGTTTTTACACAGCTGGAACAAATTTTCCCTTTGATATAGCTGGTGACTGTTAAATATTAATAATCCGTTAATTTCTTATTACACTCAGTTCTGTACATTGCTTTAGCTGACACTACATAGGCTATTTTTGTAAGGTTAGCTCATGGAAAAGGACAACTCCATATGTGGAGACCACGTGCTTTGAAAGATGTATATTTAACCCCTTCCTGACATGAGACGTACTATCCCGTCCACGGTACCCGGGCCCGTATGACCGGGGACGGGATAGTACGTCTACCGCGATCAGCGGCGCCCACGTGGTGAGCGCCGCTGATCGCGGCCGGGTGTCAGCTGATTATCACAGCTGACACCCGGCACTACGTGTCAGGGGCGGTCACGGACCGCCCCCGACACGTTAACCCCTTGCACACCGCGATCAAACATGATCGCGGTGTACCGGGGGTTAAAGGGAAGCATCGGCAGGGAGGGGGCTCCCTCCGTGCTTCCCTGAGCCCCCCACGGCAGCGCAATGTGCAGCGCTGCTGCGGGGGGCTCCTTTCCTCCAGGCCCCCGAATCCAAGATGGCGACGGGGGCCTTCGGGGGCCTGGGGAAGCTGGCTTCCTCAGTGCCTGCAAAGCGCAGGCATGAGGAAGCCTTGTGCACTGCCTGTGACAGATTGCTGATCTGTCACAGTGATCTGTGATGTGACAGATCAGCGATCTGTCACAGGACAGTGATGTCCCACCTGGGACTATGTAATAAAGTAAAAAAAAAATTAAAAAAAAGTGTAAAAATAAATTTAAAAAAATCGCCAAATAAATTAGTAAAAAAAAAAAAAAATATTCCCCAATAAATTCATTTTTTGAAAATAATAAAAAAAACAAAACAATAAAAGTACACATATTAGGTATCGCCGCGTCCGTAACGACCTGCCCTATAAAACTGTCCCATTAGTTAACCCCTTTAGCGAACCCCTTAAAAAATAAAAATAAAAAACGAAGCAAAAAATAATGATTTATTATCATACCGCCAAACAAAAAGTGCAATAACGCGCGATCAAAAAGACGCATATAAATATCCATGGTACCGCTGAAAACGTCATCTTGTCCCGCAAAAAACAAGCTGCCACACAGCATCATCAGCGAAAAAATAAAAAAGTTATAACTCGCAGAATAAAGCGATGCAAAAATAATTATTTTTTATATAAAATAGTTTTCATTGCATAAAACCGACAAAAACATAAAAAAACGACCTAAATGAGGTATCGCTGTAACCGTACTGACCCGAAGAATAAAACCGCTTTATCAATTTTACCGCACGCGGAACGGTGTAAACGCACCCCCCCCCAAAAGAAATTCATGAAACGCTGGTTTTTGTTCATTCTGCGTCCCAAAAATCGGAATAAAAAGCGATCAAAAAATTTCACGTGCCCGAAAATGGTACCAATAAAAACGTCAACTCGTCCCGCAAAAAATAAGACCTCACATGACTCGGTGGGTTAAAATAAGAAAAAATTATAGCTCTCAATATGTGGTGATGCAAAAACTATTTTTACAATAAAAAGTGTCTTTTAGCGTGCGACAGCCGCCAAACATAAAAACCGCCATAAATAGTAAATCAAACCCCCCGTTATCACCCCCTTAGTTAGGGAAAAATAATAAAATAAAAAAAATGTATTTATTTCCATTTTTCCATTAGGGTTAGGGCTAGGGTTAGGGCTAGGGGTGTGTTGGGGTAGGGTTGGGGTAGGGTTAGGGCTAGGGTTAGGGTTAGGGTTAGGGTTAGGGCTAGGGTTAGGGCTAGGGTTAGGGCTAGGGTTAGGGCTAGGGTTCGGGGCGTGTTGGGGTTCGGGTTGGAGTTAGAATTGGGGGTTTCCACTGTTTGGGCACATCAGGGGCTCTCCAAATGCAACATGGCGTCTGATCTCAATTCCAGCCAATTCTGAGTTGAAAAAGTCAAATGGTGCTCCTTCCCTTCCAAGCTCTGCTATGCGCCCAAACAGTGTTTTACCCCCACATGTAGGGTAGCAGCCTACTCAGGACAAATTGCAAAACAATTTTTGGGGTCCAATTTCTCCTGTTACCCTTAGGAAAATAAAAAATTGGGGGCAAAAATATCATTTTTGTGGAAAAAAATGATTTTTTTATTTTCACATCCGAGTGTTATAAACTTCTGTGAAGCACTTGGGGGTTCAAAGTGCTCACCACACATCTAGATAAGTTCCGTGGGGGGTCTAGTGTCCAAAATGGGGTCACTTGTGGGGAGTTTCAATAGTTTAGGTACATCAGGGGCTCTCCAAACGCACATGACACCCGCAGACCATTCCATCAAAGTCTGCATTCCAAAACGTCACTGCTTCCCTTCCGAGCCCCGACGTGTGTCCATACAGTAGTTTTCTCCCACATATGGGGTGTCAGCGTACTCAGGACAAATTGGACAACAACTTTTGGGGTCCAATTTCTCCTGGTACCCTTGGGAAAATAAAAAAATGGTGACTAAAAGATCATGTTTGTGGAAAAAATACGAATTTTTTATTTTCACGCCCGGGCGTTGTAAACTTCTGTGAAGCACTGGGGGGGTCAAAGTGCTCACCACACATCTAGATAAGTTCCTTGGGGGGTCTAGTTTACAAAATGGTGTCATTTGTGGGGGGTTTCCACTGTTTAGGTACATTAAGGGCTCTCCAAAGGCAACATGACACCCGCAGACCATTCCATCAAAGTCTGCATTCCAAAACGTCACTTCCCTTCCGAGCCCCGATGTGTGCCCATACAGTAGTTTTCTCCCACATATGGGGTGTCAGCGTACTCAGGACAAATTGGACAACAACTTTTGGGGTCCAATTTCTCCTGGTACCCTTGGGAAAATAAAAAAATGGTGACTAAAAGATCATGTTTGTGGAAAAAATACGAATTTTTTATTTTCACGCCCGGGCGTTGTAAACTTCTGTGAAGCACTGGGGGGGTCAAAGTGCTCACCACACATCTAGATAAGTTCCTTGGGGGGTCTAGTTTACAAAATGGTGTCATTTGTGGGGGGTTTCCACTGTTTAGGTACATTAGGGGTTCTCCAAAGGCAACATGACACCCGCAGACCATTCCATCAAAGTCTGCATTCCAAAACGTCACTACTTCCCTTCCGAGCCCCGACGTGTGCCCATACAGTAGTTTTCTCCCACATATGGGGTGTCAGCGTACTCAGGACAAATTGGACAACAACTTTTGGGGTCCAATTTCTCCTGGTACCCTTGGGAAAATAAAAAAATGGTGACTAAAAGATCATGTTTGTGGAAAAAATACGAATTTTTTATTTTCACGCCCGGGCGTTGTAAACTTCTGTGAAGCACTGGGGGGGTCAAAGTGCTCACCACACATCTAGATAAGTTCCTTGGGGGGTCTAGTTTACAAAATGGTGTCATTTGTGGGGGGTTTCCACTGTTTAGGTACATTAGGGGCTCTCCAAAGGCAACATGACACCCGCAGACCATTCCATCAAAGTCTGCATTCCAAAACGTCACTACTTCCCTTCCGAGCCCCGACGTGTGCCCATACAGTAGTTTTCTCCCACATATGGGGTATCAGCATACTCAGGACAAATTGGACAACAACTTTTGGGGTCCAATTTCTCCTGGTACCCTTGGGAAAATAAAAAAATGGTGACTAAAAGATCATGTTTGTGGAAAAAATACGAATTTTTTATTTTCACGCCCGGGCGTTGTAAACTTCTGTGACGCACTGGGGGGGTCAAAGTGCTCACCACACATCTAGATAAGTTCCTTAGGGGGTCTAGTTTCCAAAATGGTGTCATTTGTGGGGGGGTTCCACTGTTTTGGTACATCAGGAGTTTTCCAAACGCGACATGGTGTCCGATCTCAATTCCAGCCAAAAACGTCAAATGGCGCTGCTTCCCTTCCGAGCTCTGCCATGCGCCCAAATAGTGGTTTACCCCCACATGTGGGGTATCAGCGTACTCAGGACAAATTGCACAATAACTTTTAGGGTCCTGTTACCCTTGGAAAAATAAGAATTGAGGGTGAAAAGATCATTTTTGTTGAAAAAATATGATTTTTTAATTGTATGGCTTTATGTTATAAACTTCTGTGAAGCCCATGGGGGTTCAAAGTCCTCACCACACATCTAGATAAGTTCCTTAGGGGGTCTATTTTCCAAAATGGTGTCATTTGTGGGGGGTTTCCACTGTTTTGGTACATCAGGGGTTTTCCAAACGCGACATGGTGTCCGATCTCAATTCCAGCCAAAAACGTCAAATGGCGCTGCTTCCCTTCCGAGCTCTGCCATGCGCCCAAATAGTGGTTTACCCCCACATGTTGGGTATCAGCGTACTCAGGACAAATTGCACAATAACTTTTAGGGTCCTGCTACCCTTGGGAAAATAAAAATTGGGGTGAAAAGATCATTTTTGTGGAAAAAATATGATTTTTTAATTGTACCGCTGTACGTTATAAACTTCTGTAAAGCCCTTGTGGGTTCAAAGTTCTCACCACATATCTAGATAAGTTCCTTGGGGGGTCTAGTTTCTAAAATGGGGTCACTTGTAGGGGGTTTCCACTGTTTAGGTACATCAGGGACTCTCCAAACGTGACATGGCATCCAATCTGAATTCCAGCCAATTTTGCATTGAAGAAGTCAAACGGCGCTCCTTCCATTCTGAGCTCTGCCATGCGCCGAACCAGTCGTTCCCCCCCACATATCAGGTATCTGCGTACTCAGGACAAATTGCACAATAACTTTTGCAGTTCAATTTCTCCTGTTACCCTTGGTAAAATAAAAAAAATTGAACCTGAAGTATTTTTTTTATGAAAAAAAGTTAGATGTTCATTTTTTTTTAAATATTCAAAAAAATTCCTGTGACGCACCTAAAGGGTTAATAAACTTCTTGAATGTGGTTTTGAGCACCTTAAGGGGTGCAGTTTTTAGAATGGTGTCACTTTTGGGTATTTTCTATCATATAGACCCCTCAAAGTGGCTTCAAATGTGATGTGGTCCTAAAAATAAAATGGTGTTGTAAAAATGAGAAATCGCTGGTCAACTTTTAACCCTTATAACTTCCTAACAAAAAAAAATTTTGGTTCCAAAATTGTGCTGATGTAAAGTAAACATGTGGGAAATGTTAGTTATCAAGTTTTTTGTGTGCCGTATCTCTGTGATTTAAGGGCATAAAAATTCAAAGTTGGAAAATTGCGAAATTTTCAAAATTTTCGCCAAATTTCAGTTTTTCTCACAAATAAACGCAAGTTATTTGAATGAAATTTTACCACTATCATGAAGTACAATATGTCACGAGAAAACAATGTCAGAATCACCGGGATCCATGGAAGCGTTCGAGAGTTATGACCTCATAAAGGTACAGTGGTCAGAATTGTAAAAATTGGCCCGGTCATGAACGTGCAAACCACCCTTGGGGGTGAAGGGGTTAAGGTGGGGGCTTACTCTAGGGGTCGCTCTTGCTCCCTCCCCATCATGAGACACAGACGCGAGGATGTCATCTCTGCATGGACATAGCATTGAATGGACAGCTGGTATGTAACTTGACTACTATGTAAGAAGCCTAAGAGAGACAGACGCCATTTGCCATGTGGGATCCCAGAGAAAGAAGAATACATGTTACTTTGCTATGAACAAATGGACAATCTCTTTATAATCATGCACCTATTTTTATGTTTTTCTGTAATAATCTTTTCTTTGATGGAAGATTCCAAATAAACCACTACATTTTTATCTGGTAACAAGTCCTAAGTATGTTACAAGAATACGCATTTTTTTACATTGGAGAGCCAGCCAGATCTGAATTTTTGTACTTTTTTGCGGATTTCCCTCAACTTGCAAGAGGGGGAATTTTAATGAACTTCGCTGACGTGTGCAAGTTATCAGGAACTCCACTACTCACAAGAATCAGACAGAACCTAGAAGTGAGGACTAAGAATTGCCAGATGGATTGAGAAGTACTACAAGTGCCAGATGTGCTGAAGGTAGATGTGTGAAGACAAGAGTCCAGCGTTGTCCATCAAAGGAACTACAAGCTGAGATATTTCAAGGTAAGAAAAATGGTTGTCATTACTTCTTTTTCTAAGCAGAGTAAACTGAAATTTAAGTCTGTAGAAGAGTCAAATTTAGACGTTTTATGGCTCAGCTTATATGCAGAATGTGAAGTGGAAAATCTGAAGTTAGATTCTAAGCTTTTCAATTGAGAAAGAGAGAAATTAACAAATATTCTACAAATGGTAGATGTATTTCATAGATTGGTATCAGAGAAATCCAAAAATGATTGTTATGCAGATGTTCCTGAGATTGGCTGTAAAGTTAGGGAGATTGAACAAGACTGTAATCAAGTGTCTGTAGCAGCCATTGAAGGTGACCTTGCAGACGTGGAACAAGATGGAGAGGTAGGAGGAGACTTCAGAACTGACGGAGAGGACGTACAAGGGAAAGACGTACCACTAAGAATAGATCACTCAGAGGCTCAATTTCAAATTGAAAGGAGGAGGGAAAATTTGTTAAAAATATGCAAAATCATTCCTGCATATGATAACAAAATCCATGTTTGTAGAAACTCTGAGGTTTTTGAAAGCTGTGTTGACAAATTTGATTTAACTAATGAGGAAAAGAATCAGTTGTTTAAAATGTGGGTCCCTGTAACCTTTGCCAGGTGATTATCTTTAAAGATATCTGGTGAAACACATGTGAACTTAAATGATAAAGACAGATTAAAAATTCTGATTTTTTTGTGCATCAAATAAAAATTATCCAGATATTGATATTCTTCAAAAATTAAGGATTGGTCTGAAGGAGTGTACCTACACATTCATGTCCATATATGACCGCCTGTATAGAATGCAGAGTGAGAATGTCAAAACACAGTCCCTGATAAAGACTTTTGTAACCAAATTTTGGTTTCTAAATCCTGCATCTTGTGTTATTGCGTCACAAAAAGATTCTTTATTTGAATGTGCGCGATCCCTTGATTTTGCCAGAAAACACGAGAATCGTGAAAGGAAAGTAAATCGTGCTAATTTTGTGAAGGCAGACAAAGTAAAATCTTATCAGAAGCCTGTATCAATGTATCCCCGAAATCAAATCTATGAAGAACAAAGAAAATCACATATTTGTTATAAACCGTATGGAATGATGCAGACCACCGAAAAAACTTCACGGATTGACTTAAGGAAAATTCAAAATTCTGATCTTTCTGTAAAAAAGATGGCGGAATGAGACAGACAGAAGCAGGTGGTGAGTGAGATCATTGGCTGTGAGTTGAAGAGTCCATTGGAATCTGACGGACAGAAGCAGATGGTTAGTGACATCATCTGTAAGCGGAACAGTCCATTATCTCGCTGCTCACAGAATCCATCAGTTTCATAATGGCAAGAACGTTTCAGGACATTTTTTGCAGAGAAATAAGAGTGGGTTTAGGAATTGGATAAAAATGTAATTATATGTTGTGTAAAAGTGTTATACAATGTATTAGTCAGTTATATGTAATTATTATATAGAGTATAATCCTGTAGTTCTATAGCTTTGTAGATATACATATTCATACAGTATATATAGAGTGTTTGTAGAAGTAGAGATTGTAGAACTGTATTTTCTAAGTGAAAATTAATATCTACTCCAGTAATAATATTTAGAATTATGAATATGATATTAACCTTCTCTTTTATTTTTCCTTAGAATTTTCATTTCAAAGCAGGACTTAATTGGGAAAAATTCTCTTACAAGGATTTATGCCTTTATTTACACAGGAAGTTGCAATAATTGCATGATTTCATATATTTAACACTTAAAAGAAAATAACTAACAGCATTTTAAATGTGTTCTATGTGTATGGTATGCCTTTATTGCATGGCTTGACATGACAACCACAGTATGTGAAATCTGAACCTTGTTTTAAGTATACCAGTATACCATGTCCCTGTAGCCTTAGTGAAAAGAATTTTTAAGGGGTCTCAGCTTTTGCAAATCAAAGGAATTTTTTTTTCTAGGCCTAAAGTTTCAAGTATAGCTATACAACATATATTTATGTTATGTGTATTTGGGGAATATTCAAAGAAATATTAAATACTAAATGTAATAGTTTACAATGCGCATTGATAATTAGGATAGTAATGTGGGTTAATATATATGAATTCATACCTCTGTATGTGGAATAATTAGGTTTGAACTTATATGTGACACAGTCTGAGATGACAGATGCGTGTATGAGCAGCTGCTTAGAGTGTAATGTGATGTGTGTGAAGTCTCAGGATTCTGTATGCAAGAGAGAAAAAAACTACAAAACCTTTATTTTTAGGAGAAATATGCAGATCAGCTAAATTATTAGAATATTAAGATATAATGAAATATTATCTACACAACATATATTTCTATAGTTCTTTAGTAATTTCTTGATTTAGTTAATTGTGGATAAGTGCAATCACACATCAAAATGGTTTATGAAGAAAATCTACATTTAGATTAATTTTTTCAAAGGATAATTTTGATATTCAAATTAGTTTTAATGGTTACACATCTTCAGACAAATAAATGGTAAAGCAAGTATAATATTTACACAATTTATAAATTAATTATTTTTAATTTTGGTTTTGATAAATGAATTATTTCATAAAACAATATTTTTCGGTATTAATGGGGAAAAAGTGTTTTTGATCCTGACTACATCATCACATTTGATTAATACCTCTTCTTCACACATTTTAATAAAAAAGAAATATTAATAAGGTACAATGGTATAAGTATTGGGTATAATAATATGAAGTGTATAAAGAGTCATTTCTTTACACTAAGAAGAGTATTACATGCAAAGTTGCATAATTTGAATATTTTGGTAATACAAGTTTATGACAATTATGAAATAATCCAGATCATGGAAATATTAAGGGTATATGTTACTGAGGACATAACTACTCTGCATTTGGTATCAACATAAAGGCCTTATTTTTTTTCCTATTTTTATTCTTATTTTTCACTTTTTCCATTTTTCAGTTTTTATTATTCTATTTTTATTTTAATTCTTAAATTTTTATTTTTTCTGTCAATCAAGAAAAAAAATCAATATTTAAAAAAGTAATGTCTAGTATAGAATATTGCTTCATTAAATATAGTGATGATATGGTTCCATTACAAAGGAAATGTTTCACTTCTGAGTTATATGCAACAATTTTTTCATCCATTCATTCACTCACTGATATATTTCTATTTTGGTTCATGGCTATACATTCCTACATATTATTAGTATAATAAATATATTCCTTATTAATAAAGATGAAAACACTTGTTACATAAAACACACTGACACCTATGGGTTGAAAAAGGTAATTACACCTATGACATAAAAAAATGTTCTATCACATGAAAAATACGGATAATAATGTATTATCACTTATTATTGGTTTAATATTTCAAACATTGAAATCCATATATGGTACAAATTCTGATAATAATTATATGGATATTACTGATTGCTATGGTACGCTGTGATATTATAGGATAGGAAAATTACCAGATTTGGTATAGAACAGGGAATGAAGACTTCAAGCAAGATACTGAAATTACGTTAATAAAGACTTTTCGTATTTCTAAATTGATTTTTACCAGTTGCAAGAAGAAGAATGCCGCTATCCAGAAGTCCCAGAAGGTAACAAAGCTATGATTTCTGTGTGCTGTTCCATGCATGTTTCTAGTTAAAGAAATGTATTTATGTTTTTTCGCTTGTCTCTGCTGCCATCTACTGGCCAGACCATTTAGTTCCTCGGTCTTTCCTTGTTCATCCTATGGGGAGGGGCTTCTCTTCAGCCTCTTCTCTTCCTGTTTGCTCAGTCATCGGCAGACATCTTACTTGAGAGAACTGTTCTCCCTCATGAGCTGAGGAAGCAAAGTCTTTTGACCCGCAAGTAGCGACTCCAGAGACAAGCTCCATGCAAGAGACTCAGTGTAATGTTTGGATCGTTATCTACGGAATAAACCAACATTGTTCTTCATCACAACGCGTGTATGCTTATCTGAGAAGCTGCTAAGGGTCATGTCTGCCTCGCTTATTGGATACACAAAGGTAGGAACTTCTCTCACTTACATGTCTGCATACCTTTAATCGCCATTAAGTGGGGACAGAACAGTCAAAAGACTAGCTTGTCGGCCCATACAAGTCAAAAGACTAGCTTGTCGGCCCATACAAGTCAGAAGACTACTTTTAAAGCTCATAAGCAGCTAGAAAACCTCCTTATAGCCCAGCACCCCAGCTACAGATCTCCATCTGCCCCGTCTCCCTATGTGTAATCTGCCCAGCAACAAGCCTCGCACACCAGTCTGCCTGCAGCAGTGCACGTCTGGACAAGCCTAGAAGTAGCTCCACCACCTGCCACATCTTGCAATAACTCTGCTCGTACTGTTAATGAGGACTGTCTATGCACCTGCTGTTTCCTTCTGGCCACATCGCTCCTAAAGGCCTGCAGTACTCCATACCTCATTACCGCGCATCAGCGATCCGCGAACCCCCAAGTTTCGCCAAAGCCACTCTGGGAATCTCATCCGGGACCTCCCGCAGAGCCGCACAGCGATTTTCGGACCCCGATTCAAAAGTTGAATTTTTTAAAGAGACAGTACACCTTTATTCAAAATGGCCGAAAAAGACCTCGGACAGGTCCCTACTGATGAAACAGTGCAAATACAACCTGATACCGTCCACGATGAAGCCCAGGAGGCAGACCCCACATCTCAAGCAGACCAAGTCACCCGACCAAAACGTTCTGCCAAACCAACTATAAAGGTGCTTGAAAACTATCACAATATGAAAGATGAGCTATGTGATCACCTGGAAGAACAGTGGGAATGCGTCACCTCTTATATGTCAAGACTCGAATCCTCATCAGGCAACGCCGCAAGCTTGCAATCCGTCATGGAGCGGCTGAACACCGCCCGTGAAAGGTACAAGAGACTATCAGCAAAGTACATCGCTCTTCTAAAAGATTTTAATTCTGATGAAGCTCTTCCAGACCTCAGTGAGGCGCTAGAGACGGACAAGGAGAGAGACGCCAAGGTCCAACATGCCATAAACAAGGCTGAACACCGTATCTCTCACCTGCAAGAAACCAGGTCACACCGATCGACCTCATCTAAACGTTCCTCTCGGTCATCCAGGGCATCGTCCTCAAGAAGTTCAACCATGAGCGACAGGATACTAGAGGCCCGCATAAAGGCAGAGGAATCCAGAGTGAGACGTTCTTTCACTGAGAGAGAAGCTAAGGCAGAGGCAAAAAGGGCAGAAGCAGACATGGAAGCAAAAAGGGCAGAAGTGGAAGCAAAAAGGGCAGAAGTGGAAGCAAAAAGGGCAGAAGTGGAAGCCAAGAGAGCAGAAGCAGAAGCGGAGGCTCAGCTGAAGATTCTTCGGTCACAGATGGAAGAGGAGGTCGCACTAGCTAAAGTGAGACTACTTGAGCAGGCGTTGATCCAAGGTCCTGATGCAGCTAACTTGCCACCACTGGAATCAGACGATCCAGTCAATCGCACGAAAGACTATGTACTAAACCAGCTACCTGTAGCAACCCCGGTCTACAGTACCGTCCAAGTCGACGACACCAAAACCTCCAACGTACTCCCAGAGATACCTTCTCAAACACAGTCACCACAAGATGGCAACCAAGTGTTTCCTGACCCACCTTTACAGCTCAAGCGGTATTCGTCAGATTCTTCAAGGGCTAAACCACAGCTCAACCCTGCAGCAACATCATTCTATCCGGGAACAGCTCATCCATTCACACCAGGCGGCCCATACGCCCCAGGGGCATCACGAGTCGTCGTGGCAACGAGTGGTGAGAAGTCGGATATGTCCGAGTTCGCCAGGTTCATGGTGAGCAGAGAGCTAATCAACACCAGTCTTATGAAGTTTGATGATCGTGCAGAGAGCTACAGGGCCTGGAAAGCAACCTTTAAGGCAGCCATCGCCAATCTCAACCTAACTGAAGAACAGGAACTTGACCTCCTGATAAAGTGGTTAGGTCCAAGCTCTTCAACCCGCGTCAGGAGCCTCAGAGCGGTCCACGTGGGACAAGCAGAAGCAGGTCTCGCTGCCGCATGGCAAAGGCTGGAACGCTACTTTGGCAGCGCAGAGGCAATAGAGAAAGCCCTATTCAAGAGACTGCAGGATTTCCAAAAGATCAACCTTAAAGACGTCCACAAGCTGCAAGACCTAAGTGACCTGCTAATGGAGCTGGAGCTCGCCAAAAGAGACCCTCGTCTGTCTGGGCTGTGCTATCTGGATTCAGCCCATGGAGTAAACCCGATCGTGGTGAAGCTGCCATACAGCCTGCAGGAAAAGTGGGCAATGTCAGTATCAAGATACAAAGGAGTGAACGACGTTACCTTCCCTCCATTCATCCACTTCTGCAGGTTCATCGATGAACAGGCCCAGATGAGGAATGACCCCAGCCTCGACTTCCTAGAGTCCAACGCTTCGACAGCCGCACCAACTCCTGCGCCAAGGTATGAAAACACCACATACAAACGCAGAGACACTAAGAGAGCTGTGAGCGTTAGGAAGACCGAGCTACCGTCACCTGCAACGCCCACAGACGAACAGAACATCGTCTCAACACGAGATAAATCCTTTAATCGTGAATGTCCCATCCACAAGAAGCCACACTCGTTGACCAAGTGCAAAGGGTTTAGATCCAAAACCCTACAGGAGCGCAAGGAGATCCTCACAGAGCTCGGGGTTTGCTTCAAATGCTGCGCATCACTTGAGCACATGGCCAAGGACTGCAAATCCACAGTCAAGTGTGGGGAGTGCCACAGCGAAAAGCATGTTTCAGCCATGCACTCAACCCGAATAGCTAGAGACACACCGGCTGCAGTCACCACTGCTCCCGCTCCAAGTCATGGCGGGGAGCCACAGAATCAGACCGACACCGCCACAACTGTCTCCTGCTCATGCTCAGAAGTATGTGGAGAGGGCCGCATGGAGAAATGTTGCGCCCGAATATGCCTCATCAAGGTTTACCCCGAAGGACATCCAGAAAAGGCAATGAAGGTGTATGCCATCATAGACGACCAAAGCAACCGGTCCCTGGCAGGAGCCAAATTCTTTGAAGCCTTCGGAATTAGTGGACCATCAGAGCCCTACACCTTGAACACCTGCTCAGGCCGCATAGAGACTAGCGGCAGAAGAGCCCAGGGATTCATCGCTTCTCCTATCAACGGGAAGACTGAAATACCTCTGCCAACGCTAGTTGAATGTAACCAAATACCCAGCCATAGGAGTGAAATTCCTACCCCAGAAGCAGTACTTCATCAACCGCACCTGAAGCACCTCGCAAGCGTCATCCCACCTATGGACAACAACGCGGAGATTCTACTCCTGCTCGGCAGAGACAACCTGAGGGTACACAAGGTGCGACAACAGTGCAACGGACCTGACTACGCACCATACGCCCAGAGACTGGACCTCGGATGGGTAGTCATAGGAAACGTGTGCGTTGATCGATCAGAAATCGACTCCTTCAGGACCTACGTCCATGGAGACGGACGCACAACCTGCCTAAGGCCATGTCCTCATCACTATGAAGTGAAAGAGAAGCCCCCAGACTCAATACAGCTGCCTGACATCGCTTCTTCTCTGCGTACCGACAACTTGGGAAGATCAGTCTTTCACATCACCAAGGACGACGATAAAGTAGCCTTGTCAGTGGAGGACAGAGAATTCATCGACATAATGGACCGTGAGTTCTCTAAGGACAAAACCGACCACTGGGTCTCTCCATTACCCTTCCGATCCACCAGGGTAAGACTGCCAAACAACCGAGACCAAGCTCTGAACAGATTCAACTCTCTTCAACGTTCAATGAACCACAAACCTGAAATGAGGGAGCACATTGTCGCCTTTATGGACAGAATATTTCGCAACAACCACGCGGAACCCGCTCCTCCCGTGAAGAAGAACGAAGAGTGCTGGTATCTGCCTTCATTTGGTGTCTACCACCCACGGAAACCGAACCAAATCAGGGTTGTCTTTGACTCCAGCGCCAAACATGGAGGCGAATCACTCAACGATGTCCTCCTCACAGGTCCCAACCTGACGAACAACTTAGTAGGAGTGTTGCTGAGGTTCAGGAAAGAACTCGTCGCCATCACTGCCGATATCGAACAGACGTTCCACTGTTTCCTAGTCAGGGAGGACCACCGGAACTTCCTCAGATTCCTGTGGTTCAAGGACAACGACACCAACAAAGAGAAAAAATGGGAAACTTGGAAACAGTCGTTGTGCGGATTGAACAATATTCACATCCCGAGATGCTACACCAAAATCTCCCTTGCCTCTAGCGGAAGGAAAGAACTCCACGTCTTTTCAGACGCCTCCACAGAAGCCATAGCGGCGGTTGCATACCTGAAGGTGATGGACGCCAGCGGGCAAAGCTACGTCGGATTGGTGTTCGGCAAGGCGAAGCTAGCCCCGAAGCCCGACTACACCATCCCCAGACTCGAACTCTGTGGAGCCGTCTTGGCAGTTGAAATTGCTGACTTCATACTACAAGAACTGTGTATCGAAATAGATGAGGTCCAATTCTACACCGACAGCAAGGTCGTTTTGGGTTACATCTACAATACATCGAGACGATTCTACGTGTATGTCAGTAACCGCATCGAAAGGATCAGGAGATCCTCCAAACCGGAACAATGGCGTTACGTACCATCGGAGCTGAATCCAGCAGATCTTGCAACCAGACCCATGTCTATATCTTCTTTCGTTAACTCTTCTTGGCTTACAGGTCCAGAGTTCCTGCTGAGACGGTCAGAAGAAGGTGTCCAGGAAGACTTCAGCATCCTAGATCCAGACAACGATCCAGATGTCCGAACTGAGGTCCATACCCTGACCACCAGTGCTGAGAAAACATCCTACCTCGGCTGCCAACGTTTTGAACGTTTCTCCAGCTGGTTAAGACTCGTCAGGACTGTTGCCAGGTTAGTGCACATCGCCAGATGTTATCGTGCAGACTTTAAAGACAAGGACTGTCATCGCTGGCATGTATGCCACAGACCTCTTTCTGCTGAGGACATCTCCCGTAGTGAGTCCCTCATTATACGCCACCTCCAACAGAGCGAATTCGCCACCGAATGGAAGTGCTTAAATAACAAACAGCAGATTCCATTAAGAAGCCCCCTCGCCAATTTAAACCCAGTAATGGACAGCTTCGGCTTACTGAGGGTTGGCGGTCGTTTAAGCCAGGCTCGTTTCGGTGTCGCAGAGCAAAATCCTCTCATCATTCCCAACAAACACCACGTTACAGTCTTACTGATCCGTCATCATCATGAAAGGGCTGAACACCAAGGCAGGCAAATTACAGAGGGCACTCTACGGTCTGCAGGCCTCTGGATTGTCGGGATGAAGAGACGTGTAGCACAAATACTTCACGATTGTGTGCACTGTCGCAAAGTGAGAGGAAAGCAACTGTGCCAACAAATGGCCGACCTACCTACAGATAGACTTTCCATGGAACCACCTTTCACCTACAGTGCCTACAAGTAGTATTCAACCCCCTGTAGATTTAGCAGGTTTACACATTCGGAATTAACTTGGCATTGTGACATTTGGACTGTAGATCAGCCTGGAAGTGTGAAATGCACTGCAGCAAAAAAGAATGTTATTTCTTTGTTTAATTTTTTTGTAAATTGTGAAAAGTTTATTCAGAGGGTCATTTATTATTCAACCCCTCAAACCACCAGAATTCTGTTTGGTTCCCCTAAAGTATTAAGAAGTATTTCAGGCACAAAGAACAATGAGCTTCACATGTTTGGATTAATTATCTCTTTTTCCAGCCTTTTCTGACTATTTAAGACCCTCCCCAAACTTGTGAACAGCACTCATACATGGTCAACATGGGAAAGACAAAGGAGCATTCCAAGGCCATCAGAGACAAGATCGTGGAGGGTCACAAGGCTGGCAAGGGGTACAAAACCCTTTCCAAGGAGTTGGGCCTACCTGTCTCCACTGTTGGGAGCATCATCCGGAAGTGGAAGGCTTATGGAACTACTGTTAGCCTTCCACGGCCTAGAGAGCCTTTGAAAGTTTCCTCCCGTGCCGAGGCCAGACTTGTCCGAAGAGTCAAGGCTAACCCAAGGACAACAAGGAAGGAGCTCCGGGAAGATCTCATGGCAGTGGGGACATTGGTTTCAGTCAATACCATAAGTAACGTACTCCACCGCAATGGTCTCCGTTCCAGACGAGCCCGTAAGGTACCTTTACTTTCAAAGCGTCATTTCAAGGCTCCTCTACAGTTTGCTCATGATCACTTGGAGGACTCTGAGACAGACTGGTTCAAGGTTCTCTGGTCTGATGAGACCAAGATCGAGATCTTTGGTGCCAACCACACACGTGACGTTTGGAGACTGGATGGCACTGCATACGACCCCAAGAATACCATCCCTACAGTCAAGCATGGTGGTGGCAGCATCATGCTGTGGGGCTGTTTCTCAGCCAAGGGGCCTGGCCATCTGGTCCGCATCCATGGGAAGATGGATAGCACGGCCTACCTGGAGATTTTGGCCAAGAACCTCCGCACCTCCATCAAGGATCTTAAGATGGGTCGTCATTTCATCTTTCAACAAGACAACGACCCAAAGCACACAGCCAAGAAAACCAAGGCCTGGTTCAAGAGGAAAAAAATCAAGGTGTTGGAGTGGCCTAGTCAGTCTCCTGACCTTAACCCAATTGAAAACTTGTGGAAGGAGCTCAAGATTAAAGTCCACATGAGACACCCAAAGAACCTAGATAACTTGGAGAAGATCTGCATGGAGGAGTGGGCCAAGATAACTCCAGAGACCTGTGCCGGCCTGATCAGGTCTTATAAAAGACGATTATTAGCTGTAATTGCAAACAAGGGTTATTCCACAAAATATTAAACCTAGGGGTTGAATAATAATTGACCCACACTTGTATGTTTAAAATTTATTAAAATTTACCTGAGCAACATAACTTTTTGGTTTGTAAGATTTATGCATCTGTTAATAAATCCTGCTCTTGTGTGAAGTTTGAAGGCTCTAACTTATTTGCATCTTATCAAACCTGCTAAATCTGCAGGGGGTTGAATACTACTTGTAGGCACTGTATGTGGGCCTAGACGTTTTTGGACCATGGATGGTATCCACACGCAGAACTCGTAGCAGCCGTGCGGACAGTAAGCGGTGGGCTGTGCTATTCACCTGCTTGAGCATCCGAGCCGTTCACATCGAGGTGTTAGAGTCCATGGATACCTCCTGCCTGATTAACGCCTTGAGAAGATTCTTCGCCATCAGAGGACCAGTAAAGCAGCTGAGGTCCGACCGCGGCAGCAACTTCGTCGGTGCATGTAGAGAGCTGAACATCGACACCAAGCCAATCCAAGACCAGCTGGCAGACAAGGGTTGCACCTGGATCTTCAATTCTCCTCACAGTTCTCACATGGGAGGCTCCTGGGAGAGGATGATCGGAATCTCACGCAACATCCTGAACTCCATGCTAAAGGACGTCAACTCCTCGAGACTCACGCACGAGACTCTAGTGACTCTTTTAGCCGAAGTCTCAGCCATCATCAACCCGAGACCCCTTGTGCCGGTGTCAATGGATCCAGAGGTACCAACCATGTTGACTCCCAACATCCTTCTTACTCAGAAGATCGACAACGCGGTAATTCCCAGCGGAGATTTCACTCATGCCAACACCTACCAAAGACACTGGAAACGAGTCCAATATTTGGCCGACTACTTCTGGAACCGATGGAGGAAGGAATACCTTACCATTCTTCAAGGGAGAAGGAAGTGGCGACATCCCAAGCCGAATATCAAGGAAGGAGATCTGGTCCTCATGAAAGACCAGACCACTGAAAGGACTGACTGGCCTCTGGGACTTGTTACCAGGACACTGCCTAGCCAGGACGGCAACGTGCGGAAGGTGGAGCTGAGGGTCTTTAGGAAGGGTGAGACGACGATCTTTGCGAGGCCAATCCATGAACTCGTCCTCTTACTGCCTATCGAGAGCGCCACTACGGGATGAGCGTTCTGCACCCGAAGTTTGGCCGTTTTTCTGATTTTTTGAACTTTAATTGTTGCATTTAACATGCCCTTTCTTTTAGGTTTATTATTATTATGGACAATAGTGGAATCCCCATAGTGAATTCCAGACGGGGAGTGTGCTGTTCCATGCATGTTTCTAGTTAAAGAAATGTATTTATGTTTTTTCGCTTGTCTCTGCTGCCATCTACTGGCCAGACCATTTAGTTCCTCGGTCTTTCCTTGTTCAGCCTATGGGGAGGGGCTTCTCTTCAGCCTCTTCTCTTCCTGTTTGCTCAGTCATCGGCAGACATCTTACCTGAGAGAACTGTTCTCCCTCATGAGCTGAGGAAGCAAAGTCTTTTGACCCGCAAGTAGCGACTCCAGAGACAAGCTCCATGCAAGAGACTCAGTGTAATGTTTGAATCGTTATCTACGGAATAAACCAACATTGTTCTTCATCACAACGCGTGTATGCTTATCTGAGAAGCTGCTAAGGGTCATGTCTGCCTCGCTTATTGGATACACAAAGGTAGGAACTTCTCTCACTTACATGTCTGCATACCTTTAATCGCCATTAAGTGGGGACAGAACATTCTGAGTAATAATGGACTGTGTCAATTACAAGTGCAGTATCCACCACTGACAGTCACAAGTGCAGAATCCACCACTGACAGCCACAAGTGCAGTATCCACCACTGACAGCCACAAGTGCAGTATCCACCACTGACAGCCACAAGTGCAGTATCCACCACTGACAGCCACAAGTGCAGTATCCACCACTGACAGCCACAAGTGCAGTATCCACCACTGACAGTCACAAGTGCAGTATCCACCACTGACAGCCACAAGTGCAGTATCCACCACTGACAGCCACAAGTGCAGTATCCACCACTGACAGTCACAAGTGCAGTATCCACCACTGACAGCCACAAGTGCAGTATCCACCACTGACAGTCACAAGTGCAGTATCCACCACTGACAGTCACAAGTGCAGTATCCACCACTGACAGTCACAAGTGCAGTATCCACCACAATTAAAGTGTCTAACCTGACAACCAGAGGACGATGATCCTATGATGCTGAGGTGAACTGTATTATCACGCTCTTACCAAGTTCCAGTGGTTTCCAATCACCTGTAAAGCTTCAATGAAAAGCTGGTGAACGATAAGGTAATTATCAGGAAGCTACAACCCTGACATGTGTCCTGTGCATTAGGACTAAAGGACTGGTTATGGTGCTATAGCAAGGAAGAGTCATTTTAACCCTTGCTTTGCTGACCAAAGACGTCACACCTGTTCAAAGACCAGTGCCGATGGAGGATTCCAGAATATCCAAGGCGAGCCAATGTAAGCCCAGGTTTTTAAAGGTGACACTGCACAGATATTAAAGCTGCATTTCATCTATAGACTTTGTTTTCTTATCAACATTTGAATTTATGGACTTTGATTTGATATACAACACAATTTCTACAACATCTATATGCTATAGAAAAACTGTGTTTCTAAAAGAACCAAGAAGAAGACAGAAGACATCAAAATGAAGACCAGATGACATCAGATGATGATGACTGGACCTGAGATGCTTCAATTTAGATTTAGGGAAGTATAATTATACATATTTTATATGAATATTGTTCACTGCCTACCATAACATTAATTCACATCAATTATGTCATTGAGTACTTATAACAATAATCTGATGTTATTGATATTAAATTATTTTGTCAAAGAAGAAGAAAAGAAGAAAGAAGATCTTGTTATATTTTGAGGGTTCCAATTAATGTCTGTCTCCCTCAAAAGGGGGAATTGTTAGATATTAATAATCCGTTAATTTCTTATTACACTCAGTTTTGTACATTGCTTTAGCTGACACTACATAGGTTATTCTTGGAAGTTTAGCCCATGTTAAAGGTCAACTCCATATATACCGAGATCACGTGCTTTAAGAGACGTATATAATTCATGGCTAACTCTAGAGGGCGCTCACTCCTTCCCTATCACCATGAAACACATTCGAGGAGTCATCTGTGCTGGGCCATGACATTACGAACAGCTGGTATGTAACTTTGCTACGTGAGAAGCCGAACAGAGACAGACGCCATTTGCCATGTGGGATCCCAGAGAAAGAAGGTTACAAACTTTGCTATGAACAAATGGACAATCTCTTTATAATCATGCACCTATTTTTATGTTTTTCTGTAAGAATCTTTTCTTTGATGGAAGAATCCAAATAAACCACTACATTTTTATCTGGTAACTAGTCCTAAGTATTTTACAAGAATACGCATTATTTTACATACCCGTGCAGCCACGGACTCCGGTGTCCAGTTCTAGCACTCTGTTCTGGGGTGAGCTTGGTCACAGCTCCACTCCCCAGCTTTTCCTAGTCTTCTCTCTTCCTCTATAAACAGTGATAAAGGTGGTATGATTGTTGTCTTGAATTCGGAAGGCTACAAAAATCAAATGTTGGAATTGTTATCAGATACTTCCACATATGAAAAACTTAAAAATAATCCAACTGAAAAGTCCAATGAACAAATTAGTAAAATTATTTTTGAAGGATTAAGTTTGGGTGTTCTTAGTAAAAAACAAGCTGACTTTTTGTTTGTACCGAATCCTGTCCTCCCGATCTTATATGGTTTACCGAAAGTCCACAAAAGCACTGGACTCCCTCCAATGAAACCCATTGTCTCTTGAATTGGATCAATAAATGAACATCTTTGTGAATGGGCCAATTCCTTGTTACAACCTTTGGTACAAAAACTACCAGGCTACTTAAAAGATTCTAAAGACGTTCTGAGAGTTTTTTCTAAAGCAAGGGCTCAATATTTCATAGAATCATAGAATCATAGAATCGTAGAGTTGGAAGGGACCTCCTGGGCCATCTGGCCCAACCCCCTGCTCAAAGCAGGATTCGCTAAATCATCCCGGTCAGATGTCTGTCCAGCCTCTGTTTGAAGACTTCCATTGAAGGAGAACTCACCACTTCTCATGGCAGCCTGTTCCACTCATTGATCACTCTAACTGTCAAAAAGTTTTTTCTAATATCTAATCTGTGTCTCCTCCCATTCAGTTTCATCCCATTGCTTCTAGTCTTTCCTTGTGCAAATGAGAATAAAGTTGATCCTTCTACAATGTGACAGCCCTTTAGATATTTGTAGACAGCTATTAAGTCTCCTCTCAGTCTTCTCTTTTGCAAACTAAACATTCCCAAATCCTGCAACCTTTCCTCATAAGACAGGGTTTGCAGACCGGTCACCATTCTGGTCGCTCGTTTCTGAACTTGCTCCAGTTTGTTGATGTCTTTTTTAAAATGTGGTGCCCATAACTGGACACAATATTCCAGATGAGGTCTGACCAAAGAGGAGTAGAGGGAAATAATGACTTCACGTGATCTAGACTGTATGCTTCTGTTAATACATCCTAGAATTGCATTTGCCTTTTTTGCTGCTGCATCACACTGTTGACTCATATTCAGTCTGTGATCTATTAGTATACCCAAGTCTTTTTCACATGTGCTGTCACTTAGCCCTATTCCTCCCATTCTGTATATGCTTTTTTCATTTTTATTGCCCAGATATAGTACTTTGCATTTCTCCCTGTTAAAAACCATTCTGTTAGTTGCTGCCCACTTCTCCAGTTTATTTAAATCTTTTTGAATCCTCTCTCTCTCTTCTCTAGTATTAGCTATCCCTCCTAGCTTAGTGTCATCAGCAAATTTAATCAGTTTACCCTCAATTCCTTCATCTAAATCGTTGATAAAGATGTTGAACAATACAGGTCCCAGGACAGAGCCCTGTGGTACCCCACTTGAGACATTCTTCCAACTGGATGTGCAGCCATTTACGACCACTCTTTGGGTCCGATCACTAAGCCAGTTATGAATCCACCTAACAGTTGCCTTGTCCATTCCATACTTAGTCATTTTTTCAATAAGGATTGTATGAGAGACTTTGTCAAATGCTTTGCTGAAGTCAAGATATACTATATCTACAGCATTTCCTTGATCCACCCAATCAGTGATACCATCGTAGAAGGAAATTAAGTTAGTCTGACAAGACTTATTAGTTACAAACCCATGCTGACTCTGTTTAATCACTTCATTCTTATCCAGGTATTGACATACATGTTGTTTAATAATTTGTTCAAAGATCTTTCCTGGTATAGAAGTCAGACTCACCGGCCTATAGTTGCCTGGGTCCACCTTCTTCCCCTTTTTGAAGATAGGAACAACATTTGCTCTTCTCCAGTCTTCTGGCACTTCTCCTGTTCTCCAAGAATTTTCAAAGATTATGGAGAGGGGTTCAAAAATTTCTTCTGCTACCTCCTTCAGTACTCTGGGGTGTAATTCATCTGGACCTGGAGACTTGAATTCATTTAGGTTAGCTAAGTGTTTCCTCACTATCTTTCTGTTTATAGATATCCTGGATTCTTCTATTCCCTTAATAGGACAGTGAAGAACAGTTGATGTTACATTTCCTTTCTGAGAGAAAACAGATGCAAAATAGGAATTTAAAAGTTCAGCCTTCTCAACATCCTGTCTTACCATTTCATCATTTTCATCCTGTAAAAATCCTATAGCATCTTTGACTTTTCTTTTACTTTTGACATATCCCCAAAATCCTTTATTATTGCTTTTGACATCTCTTGCAAGCCTCAATTCATTGTCAGCTTTAGTTAATCTGATTTGTGCCCTGCAGGTTCTGCAGACAGCATTATATTCTTCTTTAGATATGCCTCCCTCTTTCCATTTTATAAACATTTCTTTCTTCCTTTTTAGCATGTGCTTAAGTTCTGTGTTCATCCATCCTGGTTTCCTTAAATGCTTCCTATTCTTCCCTCTTTTCGGAATTGTTAACAACTGTGCTTTGAGAATTTCATTTTTCAAGATTTCCCATCCTTCCTGGACATTTTTGTCTTTAAGGATATCCAGCCATTGGATCCCTCCAATTCTCTTTCTGAATCCCTTAAAATCTGCCTTTCTGAAATCTAACCTTGACGTCTGAGTCTTCACAGGTCTTCCGCCTCTAGTTATCCAAAATTCTAAAATAGCATGGTCGCTACCTCCTAAGGTCCCAGCCACTTTTACCTCCTCAACCATTTCCTCCCTGTTTATAAGGATTAGATCCAAGGTAGCAGTTCCCCTTGTTTTCTCCCCTACCTTTTGGAAGATAAAGTTGTCAGCAAGAGAGGATAAGAATTTCCTTGACCTGTTAGTTTTGCCTGAGAAAGATTCCCAACAAATGTCTGGATAGTTGAAATCTCCCATGACAACTATGTCATATTTTTTGGAGAACTTGGCCATTTGATGCATAAAGAGTTCATCCATATCTTCAGCTTGCACAGGTGGCCTGTAGTAAATGCCTACAATGGTGTCCTTTCCATTGTTCTGTCCTTGTATTCTTACCCAAACAGTTTCCACAGAACTCCCAGTCACTGAAGCTTCAATCTCTGTGCAGATATACGCATTTCTAACATACAATGCGACACCCCCTCCTCGTTTATCAAGTCTGTTTCTTGCAAATAAGTTGTATCCTTCTAGTCTTGTATTCCAATCATGTGTATCGTCCCACCAAGTCTCAGTGATTCCAATGACATCATATTTCTTTTCCTGTGTTAGTAGTTCCAATTCTCCTTGTTTGTTGCCCATGCTTTGTGCATTAGTATAGAAACATTTTAGTTTGTGATTGGTTTCTCTTTCTCCAATATTTTTATTAATTAGATTCTTTTGTCTTTGTTCTTCCTTTCCACTTCTAATAGCAGAGTTCTCAATACCATTTGTCAGGTGTAAGGCTTTTTCTGGTCTTTTGCTTCCCTTCCCATGTTGTTCTAGTTTAAAGCTCTCCTTACAAGTGTAGCAAGGCGACTTCCAAATACATGCTTTCCAGTCTTCGTAAGGTGCACCCCATCTCTAGCAAGTAGTCCATCGTATAAGTAATTCACTCCGTGATCCAGAAATCCAAATCGTTGCTGACGGCACCATTGACGTAGCCAGTTTCATGGCTATCTTGTGACGTTGTGTCACTGTACACTTGTATTCCTCATGAACTAGCTATATGAGCTCTTCATTTTCATCTGAAAAACTCCGGTAACTACTCAGAAGATCTTACTAATGTTTTATTACAGGTTCTTTTTCTCTAATGCATAATTTGTTTTCTTTTGACAGTGATGTGTACTTACAAAAACAGGCGTTTCTATGGGAGCAAAATATTCCCCGTCATTCGCTAATCTCACCAGAGCATATTGGGAGTCGGAATACATTTATTCTATTCGGAATCCCTTTTCTCAAGAGTTGATTTAGTATGGCAGATACATCGATGATATCCTCATTATAAGGGGGGGCTGATCTGTCTGCCATACCGGAAATCATCAAATATATCAATTCCAATGATTATAATATTCACTTTACACATAGACAAGATAGTCATTATATTTCTTTTTAGGATTTAGATCTTCAAGGTAAAGTAGGTCAGCCAATTTCCACTGAGTGGGAACACTATCCTACATGTCCATAGCAGTCATCCGAAGCACACAATAAAATCCAACCCAGTGGGAGAATATATCAGATTGAAAAGGAACTGTAGCAACAAAACAGACATGGATTCAGAATTTCTCAATTGACACCAAAAATTGAAAAAAAATTATCCTGAGTGGTCTTTAAAAAGGGAAAAAAAGAGAAAATGTAACTGAACCCAAATTTGAAATGACACGCAAGGCTAGGGAGAGAAAGGAATACAAAAACCTTATGTGGGTGTAAGATATAGTCCTCAGTTCAATAAAATTACAGAAATTATTAATAAATGTTTGCCCTATTATATGAGGATCAAACTTTGAACGAGATCTTGAATTTGGGTGTGAATACAGTAGCTAGAAGAGCCCCCAGCATTGGAGGTGTCATCCCACCAGGAATATTTCAGTGCAAATCTTTATCTAAAACTTGGCTAAGCTGTAAAGGCTTTTATAAATGTGGCGCATCTAAATGCAATACATGGAAATATGCCCAAACTAGCAAGACGCTCAATAATTACAATAATTCTCAGACCCATCATATTAACCAATTTATTCATTGTAACACTCACAATGTTGTCGATAAAGCTGAATGTACAAGCTGCCGCTTACTGTATACAGGCCGCACTACAAGAAAATGAAAACCTCGCACATCTGAGCATATTAGAGACATAAGTAACACTAGGATCAGGAATCGTAATGTCTCTATGGGTGCAAAACATTCTATAATGCATCATGCCTGTAACACATCCTCCCTCACAATAACGGGCACAGAACGGGTCAGGAATCCCCGCCGTGGGGGAGAGGTCAAAAGACGTCTCCTCAGGCGCGAGGCTTTTTGGATCTATAACTTAGGAACTAGATTTCCTACTGGCCCAAATAGAAGAAACAAAATCCTGTTTCATTATTAATGGTGAACTCTTAACACTTGTTTTATTTTATTCTGCATGCATTAGTCTAGTTTTATATTTCATCTTCACAGCATTTTGTTACACTGTTTCAGGCTGTTTGCTTAATTATCAGTTTTAACCTATCAGGACCTTAGTATTCTGTCACCTGACATCTCTAATAGATTTGATTGGTCTGAAAACACTATATGTATCTTTTGCTGTGTTACATGGTTTAGCTGTGAAAAAGCTTGACATACAGTATGTCCACTTAATTTGAGAATTTGTGCCAACTAAATTTATTTTAATGGATTAATAAAGTTTTCAATTTTAAGGAGCTGGAACACCCTTTTATTTTTCTTGGATACTCCACGCCCTGTCAAGACAACGTTCTGTGCACCTGTGGCTGTCGGTGAGCTGGCTGAGGCTTTCAGCCTATTTTTCTATACATGATTGATTGCCACTTCTGTCTCTGTAAAAACAAACTCCTTGAACCCCTTTCCGACATCAGGCGTAAATGTACGCCGATATCGGACTCTCTCCCTTTGATGTGGGCTCCGGCGGTGAGAACACATCTTTTCTGGCACATGTCAGTTGTTTTGAACAGCTGACATGTGCCCCTAACAGCCTTTGACAGCGGCATTTAACTCACACTTCCAGACAGCACCGGAATCAAGCCCATCAGTGACCGCGTCACATGATCACGGGTCACCGATGGGTTGGTATGAAAACCAGAGGTCACTAGCAGACCTCTATAGTTGTCATTGTTGGATTGCTATGAGCGCTGCCCGCTAGCTGAAATCACATGAACCAGGGATCGTCCGCCAAACTCCCACTCTCCTTTTAAGATGGGCAAAACTCTACTCAGACAACACAGGGTGAGGGTAAAACACTGTGGCAATGCTTTATTGTACCACAAAACAGGCAGGTAGCACACAGAACAGTCCCAGCAAAATACCCAGATGGTGCATATTACAGTCTCACCCTTCTGCTGTGACTTCAAATCTTCCAGGGTCGCTACCCCATCTGTGGCACACACACAGAAAGGAGGTAACGACAAGCATAGGAAGATGACAGTCCATTGAGTCCATACAAGGTACAAGGCCAGTTGATCTGAGGATCACAACCTGGCTTCTCGAAACGTATCCATGTTTCAGCGATGGTCAATGGAGAAGATCTGTATTTTTCCAACTGAGGCTGAAAACCCCTAGGTTGTTTCCTGTAGAATGATAGATCCGTGTCCCTCGTGATGGAGCCATGATGTGAAATGTCTTCTGTCCTGTATCTGGTCCTTTTAGGATGTATAGATGTCTTGGCAGAATCTCTCTGGCTGTTTCTCTCTCTGTCTCTTTATACAGAGGCACGTAACCTATTTTTATACTAAACAAGTGTCCCTCATTCAGTATTTACATAAAGGTTAAGAATGGAGATGAGATCAAGTAGCATTACTTGATTATTTAAACTATTTGAGCAAAGCTCCAAAAAGGTGATTTTAAGTCCAAAGTAAAATCAATAATTTTTATTAAGACAAATCCAGATACAAGTGGGGGGAAGTGGACAATGAAGTGCGGAAACCGCACACCGCATGGATAACAAGGGGTTTCTGTACAATCAGAACCTTATTGTCCATCTATTTGTGTCTGCTATTGAATTATTATGCTAATTTCCTAATATTTAAAATGCAGATATTTGTCAAAGGCATTTTTATTTATTTATTTAAACTATTTGCATAGCTTTTCCCTCTCTGCTTTAGAGGTCAACAAACTGGCTCCATAACACAATGTATAATTAGCATATCTGCAAACATCACTAGTGATCAAGGATAAGCACACAATAAAAGTCAATATTACCGACTTACACAAACAAAAGTCCGTTTTCTTGACCAACCAGAAATCAGCACTTAAATTTGTAAGCCAACATACAGGTAACATTCTATTATTCTTTGTTTGCTAAAAATAGTCATCTGGTTAATTAAGTTACAATGCTGTATGTCTTCACAATGCCAAAAGTAGAAAAAAAAAAGATTTTTAAAACTATTAAAAAAAAAATATAAAAGTTCAAATCACCCCTCTTTCTCCCCATTCAAAATAAAATAAAAAAAATTAAACATACACTAATTTGGTATCACCGCGTTCAGAATCGGCCGATCTATCAATATAAAAAAGAATTAACCCGATCGCTAAATGGTGTAATGAGAAAAAAGTCAAAACGCCAGAATTAAGCTTTTTGGTCGCTGCAACATTGCATTAAAATGCAATAACGGGTGATCAGAAGATCAACTCTGCACCAAAATGGTATCATTAAAAACGTCAGCTCTGCACACAAAAAATAAGCCCTCACCCAACCCAAGATCATGAAAAATGGAGATGCGACGGGTATCGGAAAATGGTGCAATTTTTTTTATAGTTTACCTAATAAAGATGAGTTATTTTTACTGATAAATTTTTGTTTTGGTCGTTTATTTTCTGTTGATATTTGGTTTATCCTATAAAACTCCCATATAATATTCTCACCTTGAATTTATCCTATAAAACTCCCATATAATATTCTCACCTTGAATTTATTCTATAAAACTCCCATATAATATTCTCACCTTGAATTTATCCTATAAAACACCCATATAATATTCTCACCTTGAATTTATTCTATAAAACTCCCATATAATATTCTCACCTTGAATTTATTCTATAAAACTCCCGTATAATATTCTCACCTTGAATTTATCCTATAAAACTCCCATATAATATTCTATCCTTGAATTTATGGTATAAAACTCCCGTATAATATTCTCACCTTTAATTTATCCTATAAAACTCCCATATAATATTCCATCCTTGAACGCACGCTGCGTGCATCATGTTTTTGTACAATTTGTGAATAATATATATAGGTTCTCCTCGTCTGAGTTGATGGCCCACAAAATACGATTTTCCTGTAATTCATTTCTCGCACTCTCGGTATAATAATGACTTTTCTCTGTGTGGGATTTTTGATAAAAAGGTTGACAAATAGTTGGACAACCCCTTCTCATTCCTCATGTTTGGTCCTGTTAAAATAAAAGCACCTACACAAACCTCCCATGCTGGCTCCGTTTCAGTGGTGTCGGTACTTGTGTTCTTGGGGCTCTTTTGAGGTTGTTACGTCATGTGAGCCCTGTGCCCAATCAGCGCTGACGTCACTGTCCCCACCTTCGGACAAATCAAGCATCATGAGGCTGTCAGAGAACAGACGCAGCCCTGGCTTCCTGCTGATGTTCAATACGTCCGAAGGAAGGAACAGTGAAGCTGCCGCTGATTGGGTGCAGGGCTCGTGTGATGTGAGAACCTCACATAAGCCCCGGGACAGTGAGTCTCCACACCGCTGAAGTGGAGCCGGCACGCCAGCGGAGTATGAGTGTTTTATTTTAATGAGGCCAAACATGAGGAATGAGTTCAGAGAAAATTTATATATAGGAAGAAGCCGAGAGGTGAAACACGTGTTGGGGTGTCAGGAAGGGTGTCACAACTCTGCATCAGGTGAATCGCTCTCCCTTTACTACTTATTACTTTTATTATCGACATTTGGGATTATTTAGCGTTCACTCAGACAGCTGATTATAGTATACATACTGTTTAGAATTAGTGACATTTTGGTCTATTACTGTTATGATTGAGTGACCGTAGGAGGCAGACACAAAAAATAGAAGCTACGTCCAGAAAACCAGAGGAGCTGGCAACTATCCGATTGCAGACCCCTGAACCTATCAACACAACTAGCAGTAGCCGTGGGGGGTACCTACGGTGCCCTAGACCCCTCGAACACAGCCGGAGGACTATATAGCCTAAAGATAGAAAGGGAAATCTAAACTGCCCCAGAGCAGACCCCAAAGTAAAAGGCAGCCCCCAACATATAATGACGGTGAAGCAAGATGAAAAAACACTGACACAGATAGAAAGATAGGCTGAGCAAACGTTGGGGCCCAATCTAATCTAAACAGGAAAGGAAAGGAAAGCTGCTGTCTGCAATCGGCAAAAAACCCTATCAAAAACATATCAATACAAAAAGGGTGGGGGAACAAGAGGTGCAATAGTGCCCTATCACTAGTGACACTACGATGTGAGTGGTGTAATGCAGTTCCACTCACCTATTCCGGTTGTGTGACCCACAACTGGCTTGAAGACATAACACAGTATCAGCTGCTGCAGGACCTCCACCGACCACTCCAAAGTGGAAAAACTGCCAGAGAATATGGGAAGCAAGATGTGCCACAGTCCGCGCTGCTGAATCCACAAAATCACCTGGGATGCAAGATGTAGTAACAAAGTACTGCTTTATTCCTTCCTACGCGTTTCGGCGCCCTTCCTGGCACCTTGATATCCCTGAGGAAGGTGCCAGGAAGGGCGCCGAAACGCGTAGGAAGGAATAAAGCAGTACTTTGTTACTACATCTTGCATCCCAGGTGATTTTGTGGATTCAGCAGCGCGGACTGTGGCACATCTTGCTTCCCATATTCTCTGGCTATCAAAAACATAGGCCAGCAAGCTGAAATGAAAAAAGACCCTGAAGCAACTAAGCTTCAAAACTAAATCAGCACTCTGGTATTTTCAGAAGACAGAGCTAAGGAGTTCAGCTCACCCAAGAAAGGAATGGCTGAAATCCAGAAAAAACAAAGCAAGGCACAAATGCAAAAGGCCAGGAGGAAAACTTAGCTTTAGCAGAGCAGGAATTCAGACTGGACTCCAAGGATACCACAGAGAAATCACCCGCAGGGAGGAATGGGCGTATGCAGCCTTATATCCAGTCTGTGACTCCACTCAGCCAGTCATCATCATTAATCTCAGGTGTCTGATAATCAGACTCACTACCTCTCCTTACCAGAAGAGGGAATTCCTCGGGCCTCAGTGATGAAGGGGAAAATGAACTCACAACAGTACCTCCCCCTTGAGGAGGGGTCACCGAACCCTCAACCATGCCACCAGGGCGATCAGGGTGTGCCTGATGAAAGGCACGCACCAGTCTTTTAGCATGAACATCAGAGGCAGAGACCCAGGAATTATCCTCCTGACCATAACCCTTCCACTTAACCAAATACTGGAGTCTCCGTCTAGCCAGACGAGAATCCAGTACTTTCTCTACCTCATATTCAATGTTACCTTCAACCAATACAGGGTCTGGAGGTGCCACTCCCGGAACAACAGGTTCAACAAATCTCTTTAACAAGGACTTATGAAACACATTATGGATTTTAAATGTGACAGGAAGAGCCAAACGAAAAGAGACCGGATTAATAATCTCCAAAATCTTGTAAGTCCAATAAATTTAGGCTTAAACTTAGGAGAAGCCACCTTCATAGCAATATTTTTTGATGATAACCACACCAAATCACCAACCTTAAACTGGGGACCAATGGTCCTATGTCGGTTGGAAAACCGCTGGGCCTTTTCCTGGGAGAGAGATAACTTATCCACCACTTGGTCCCAGATCTGGTGCATTCTCTCCACCACAGTGTCAACCCCTGGGCAGGCAGACGGCTCCACCTGCCCTGAAGAAAATCGAGGATGAAACCCAAAGTTACAAAAAAAAGGTGACATCAAAGTGGCAGAACTAGCTCTGTTATTTAAAGCAAATTCGGCCAAGGGTAAAAATGAAACCCAATCATCCTGATCAGCGGAAATAAAACATCTCAAATATGACTCCAAGGTCTGGTTTGTTCTCTCTGTCTGCCCATTGGTCTGAGGGTGAAAGGCAGAGGAGAAGGACAACTGAATTCCCAGCTTGGAACAGAAAGTTCTCCAAAATCTAGACACAAACTGAACTCCTTTGTCAGACACAATGTTCTCAGGAATCCCGTGCAAGCGAACCACCTGTTGCAAAAACAGGGGCACCAACTCAGAGGAAGACGGCAACTTAGGGAGTGGTACAAGATGAACCATCTTAGAGAACCTATCACAAATCACCCAAATAACAGTCATCCTTTGAGAGACAGGCATATCGGAGATGAAATCCATTGAAATATGGGTCCATAGCCTCTTGGGGACAGGCAAAGGCATCAACAACCCACTAGAGCGGGAGCATGATTTAGACCGGGAGCACGTCCCACAGGACTGCACAAAATTCCTGACATCACGAGACAAGGAGGGCCACCAAAAAGACCGACTCACAAGATCTCTAGTACCAAAAATACCTGGATGACCAGCCAAAGCAGAGCAATGAACTTCAGACATCACTCTCTTCTTCCACTGGTTAGGAACATACAACTTTCCACTGGGACAATGCTCAGGCTTGTCTCTCTGGAATTCTTCCAGAGCACGTCTCAAATCGGGCGAGATGGCAGAAAGAACTACCCCTTCACCTAAGATGGTAGCAGGTTTGGTCACCACAGGAGAATCAGCAAAGAAACTCCTAGAGAGTGCGTCTGCCTTGACATTCTTAGTTCCAGGAAGAAAAGAAACCACAAAATCAAAACGTGTAAAAAACAAAGGCCCACCTAGCCTGTCTAGGGTTCAAGCGCTTAGCCGACTCTAGATAAATCAAATTCTTATGGTCGGTGAGGACCACGACTTGATGCTTAGCTCCCTCCAACCAATGTCTCCACTCCTCAAATGCCCATTTCATGGCCAACAGTTCCCCATTCCCCACGTCGTAGTTACGTTCAGATGGAGAGAACTTTCGGGAAAAGAAAGCACAGGGATTCATTTTAGATGTTACAGGATCCTTTTGGGACAAAACAGCGACTGCACCAATCTCAGAAGCATCCACCTCTACATGGAACGGAAGTGAGACATGAGGTTGCCGCAAAACCGGGGCGGAGGTGAATCTTCGCTTCAACTCCTGAAAGGAAGAAACAGCCTCCGGAGACCAATTTAACACATCAGCACCCTTCTTAGTCAAATCAGTCAATGGCTTGGCAATACTAGAAAATTTTGCTATAAATTTCCGATAAAAATTAGCAAAACCCAAAAATTTCTGGAGGGCCTTCAAAGAAGTGGGCTGAACCCAATCATAAATGGCCTGTACCTTGACTGGATCCATTTCAATAGTTGACGGAGACAAAATAAATCCCAAAAATGAAATCCTCTGTACTCCAAAAAGGCATTTAGATCCCTTGACATACAGGGAATTCTCCCTCAAGATCCGGTACACAGTCCGAACATGTTCCACATGAGAATCCCAATCCTTGGAGAAGATCAAAATATCATCCAGATAGATAATCAAAAATTTATCCACAAAATCTCGGAAAATATCGTTCATGAAGCACTGGAAGACAGAAGGGGCATTAGTGAGCCCAAAAGGCATCACCAGGTACTCAAAATGTCCCTCCGGTGTATTGAACGCTGTCTTCCATTCATCCCCATGCTTAATGCGAATAAGATTATACGCCCCCTGAGGTCAAGCTTGGTAAACCAGCAAGCACCTTTAACTCTAGAGAATAGATCCGAAATCAGGGGTAACGGATACTGATATTTAACAGTAATCTTGTTGAGGGCACGATAATCAATACAAGGTCTTAATGATCCATCCTTTTTGGCTACAAAAAAACCCCAGCACCTAAGGGTGAAGAGGATGGTCTAATATGACCCTTCTCCAATGCCTCCTCAATATAGGATCGCATAGCCTCGTGCTCGGGTACAGATAAGTTGAAAAGCCGAACCTTGGGGAATTTACACCCCGGGTTCAGCTCAATAGCACAGTCATAACTCCTATGAGGAGGCAAAGACGCAGACTCATTCTCACTAAATACATCATAAAAGTCAGCCAAATAGTCAGGAACATCATGTGACTGGGGAGAGGTGGAGAAAACAGGAGCATCACTAAGGGCACACCGACAACCCCAACTCACCACAGACAAAGATTTCCAATCCAGAACTGGATTATGGATTTGTAACCAGGGAAACCCCAGAACAATGGTATCATGCAGATTATGCAACACCAAAAATCTGCAATTTTCTTGATGGTCTGGGGCGACCCGCATCACCACCTGGGTCCAAAACTGAGGTTTATCGTTAACCAAAGGAGTAGCATCAATCCCCCTCAAAGGGATAGGCGTCCGCAGAGGTGTCATAGGAAATCCACAACGTTTAGCAAAATCCAAGTCCATTAGGTTTAGAGCTGCTCCCGAATCCACAAATGCCTTGGCGGAAAATGTGGACAGGGAGCAGATCAGAGTAATAGCCAGAAGAAACTTAGGTTGAACACCACCAACAGAAAACGTGTGTGCAAAGCGTTTCTCTCGTTTAGGACAGACAGAAATAATATGCGAGGCATCTCCACAGAAAAAGCACAACTTATTACGCCTTCTGAACTCCTGACGCTGCTCTCTGGACAAAACTCTATCACATTGCATAGGTTCAGTCATTTGTTCAACAGGTGGCAACACCTCTCGTGCAGTTTTGCGTTCACGCAAACGCCGATCAACCTGACTGGCTAATGACATAGAATCGTCAAGACCAGAGGGAACAGGAAATCCCACCACAGTATCTTTTACGGCTTCTGACAAACCCTTCCGAAAGAGAGCAGCCAAGGCATTATCATTCCAAGTAGTAAGTACCACCCACTTTCGGAATTTTTGACAGTACAATTCTGCAGAATCTCGACCCTGATTCAATGCCAGCAGGGTCTTTTCAGCCTGATCAATGGCATTAGGTTCGTCATACAAGCCCAAGGCTTGAAAAAATGCGTTCACATTAGTCAGAATAGGATCATCTGGTTTCAAAGAAAGCGCCCATTCCTGGGGATCGCCACGCAGCAAAGAGATGACAATTTTAACCTGCTGCGCGGAGCTCCCTGACGAGTTAGGCTTCAAGGCAAAAAATAATTTACAATTATTTTTGAAATTCAAAAATTTAGACCGATCACCACAAAATACATCAGGTGTAGGAATCTTTGGTTCAGCAGCATGTGAATGAGCAAGGTAGGCGGAAATTCCCCGCACTTCCGCAGCGAGCTGCTCCACACGATCAGACAATTGCTTTATCTCCATTGAGAGAAAAAAAAATTCCCCCTACGGCCTCAGAGATATAGAGGAAAAAATACACTTTTTTTTTTGCAATTCTTTCCTGCTATTGAGTACCCTAGGATCTGCGGTCAGGCGGGTGATTCTGTTATGATTGAGTGACTGTAGGAGGCAGACACAAAAAATAGAAGCTACGTCCAGAAAACCAGAGGAGCTGGCAACTATCCGATTGCAGACCCCTGAACCTATCAACACAACTAGCAGTAGCCGTGGGGGGTACCTACGGTGCCCTAGACCCCTCGAACACAGCCGGAGGACTATATAGCCTAAAGATAGAAAGGGAAATCTAAACTGCTCCAGAGCAGACCCCAAAGTAAAAGGCAGCCCCCAACATATAATGACGGTGAAGCAAGATGAAAAAACACTCACACAGATAGAAAGATAGGCTGAGCAAACGTTGGGGCCCAATCTAATCTAAACAGAAAAGGAAAGGAAAGCTGCTGTCTGCAATCGGCAAAAAACCCTATCAAAAACATAGGCCAGCAAGCTGAAATGAAAAAAGACCCTGAAGCAACTAAGCTTCAAAACTAAATCAGCACTCTGGTATTTTCAGAAGACAGAGCTAAGGAGTTCAGCTCACCCCAGAAGGGAATGGCTGAAATCCAGAAAAAACAAAGCAAGGCACAAATGCAAAAGGCCAGGAGGAAAACTTAGCTTTAGCAGAGCAGGAATTCAGATTGGACTCCAAGGATACCACAGAGAAATCACCCGCAGGGAGGAATGGGCATATGCAGCCTTATATCCAGTCTGTGACTCCACTCAGCCAGTCATCATCATTAATCTCAGGTGTCTGATAATCAGATTCACTACCTCTCCTTACCAGAAGAGGGAATTCCTCGGGCCTCAGTGATGAAGGGGAAAATGAACTCACAACATATTACCTTACATGGCACGGTATAATCAGTTAATTAGATGCACTGCTTTCCCTTTACTATTCACACCTCTTGCTATTGACTTTTGGGATTACTTAGCTGTCATCTATTCAGCTGTTCATTGTATTGAATACTGTCTATGCTAAGTGGCTGTTTGGTCTTTTGACCTTATATGATGTGGCACAATTAATGGAAAAATTAATTAATGGCTAAGTTTATAAGTCACTCCAGTGTCAGGAATAGATAGTATGTGAAAATATCGTATATACCGCTCAGGGAACACTTACCTTTCAGAGATAATTTCCATATTCATACTAAATAATGGCACAGATCTCCCAGACATTATGATTGCACATATCCCTAGTCTTTATACCGATATTGCACTCATTCCCTGACAGACAGCAGCATGGCCATTAGTTAGAAGCTGCTAATGATCTTTGGAGCAGGTAAGTTTTCCCTGAGTGGTACATATTGGGCCGTCTGAAGACTGAGTTTAGTCTAGGATAATTTGTCTGCACTACTAATTAACAGCAGTTACATTACCAAACTAGGGCAGTCCCTATAGGAGAAAAACACAAGAATTATACTGTATGTTCACATACTATCTATTCCTGACACTGGAGGGGCTTATAAACTTATGAATTATATAGTTTGAAGCCTGGGATCTGCCATTATGTGGCTAGTTTTCTGACTGTTTCGAATAACATGATACATGATTTTAGTTTTTTTTGTCTAGTCTTGCTTGAATATAGGTCAATATTAAATAGTCTCCTGATGAGTCGCCTTTGGTGAGGATGATGAAACCCGTAGAAATTAGAGGCTTGGAGAGTGAGTGTGTATACATCACCTCACTCTATATACTGAGATGTGGGGTATATGCTTTTTCTATTGGTCACATACTGACTACCCTTCAGGGGGCTGAAATATGGGTATAGTTATACATTTGGAATTAATAAAGTTTAGTTTTATCCTTTTTTTTAAGCAAACAGGAATGACAAGCGACAACCCATTTAAGAAGATTCAATTTTGGTTAAAACTATTCCAACATTATGAACATAAAAAAGGCTTCTCCCCTATGTGACATCTCTGATATTTATTAACAGTTGATTTCCAAGTAAAATATTTCCCACATTTAGAAAATTAAAAAGGCTTCTCCTCTGTGTGACTGCTCTGATGTCTAACAAGAAGCGCTTTCCGGTTAAAATATTTCCCACATTCTGAACAGGAAAAAGGCTTCTTTCCTGTGTGGGTTCTTTGGTGTTCATCAAGATTCCCTCTCCGGTTAAAACATTTCCCACATTCTGAACATGAAAAAGGCTTCTCTCCTGTGTGAGTTCTATGGTGATCATCCAAATTTTGCTTCCAGTTAAAACATTTCCCACATTCTGAACATTTAAAAGGCTTCTCCCCCGTGTGAGTTCTATGGTGATTAACCAAATCTGTTTTCCAGATAAAGCATTTCCCACATTCTGAACATGAAAGAGGCTTCTGCCCTGTGTGAGTTCTATGGTGAGCAACCAAATGTGATTTCTCTTTAAAACATTTCCCACATTCTGAACAGGAAAAAAGCTTCTCCCCTGTGTGAGTTCTATGGTGAGCAACAAGAATCACTTTCCGGCTAAAACATTTCCCACATTCTGAACAGGAAAAAGGCTTCTCCCCTGTGTGAGTTCTATGGTGATTAACCAATTGTGATTTCTCATTAAAACATTTCCCACATTCTGAACAGGAAAAAGGCTTCTCCCCTGTGTGCGTTCTGTGGTGTGTAACAAAATGAGATTTCTTATTAAAACATTTCCCACATTCTGAACATGAAAAAGGCTTCTCCCCTGTGTGAGTTCTCTGATGGGTAACAAAATGTGATTTCTGTGCAAAACATTTCCCACATTCTAAACATGAAAAAGGTTTCTCCCCTGTGTGAGTTCTATGGTGAGTAACAAGCAATGATTTACGTGCAAAACATTTCCCACATTTTGAACAGGAAAAAGGCTTCTCTCCTGTGTGAACTCTATGGTGTTCATCAATACTCACTTTCTTTTTAAAACATTTTCCACATTCTGAACATGAAAAAGGCTTCTCCCCTGTGTGAGTTCTATGGTGAGCAACAAGCAGTGATTTATGTGCAAAACATTTCCCACATTCTGAACATGAAAATGGCTTCTTTGCTAAAGGAGCAGTTTGGTTTTTATTGCCTCTTTTGTGACTTTGATTTTCCTTAGTAGTCAGTAATGAATCAGAAGATGGGACCTGTTTCATAGCATCAGATGACAGATCTTTGCTGTGAATGTTTGATGATATATCTGGAGTAATAGCAATCATTTCAGTTGTATCTTGTAGGATCTCAAGATCATCAGATTTAAAAATTGAAGATGTCAGCTGTCCCTCTGATCTCCTGGTACAGTCATCTGCTAAGATAAAAAAACATTTTTTTTAAAATAAAATATCCTTGAGTTTTATATTTTTGAACACTTCTACTTACACTGTCCATTATTTACCAAGACAATGACAGCTCACAGTCTAATAGAAAACCTTGTTGGATGAACCAGTAGTGTGCGGTGTTCAACTGTTTGTTCATTCTGCCTCCCAAATATCGAATAAAACGAAACCAATCAATGTTATGTAGGCAAAAATAATACCAATTCTCATCTCACAAAAAACAAGTCCCCACTCAGGTCCATCATTTGTCAATAGAAAAACAGATAAGGCAGGTTAGGGTTATTCCTATTATTAGGGTTACTGTTAGGCTAAAGTTAGGATTAGGCTAAAAAATTAGTCTTTTCTCAATTGTCTCCCCAATAATTGGGTCATGTCACATCAGTCATGTCAGAGTTTTCTTTTTCCGGAAAAAAATAAATAAATTAAAACGAATAAAATGTCCCGTCAGTATTCTAGTGCAGAGGAGGCTTATGCACTTTTATCTTCTGACAGTGAAGAAAGTGCAGTGACAGATGGCGATGTGGATTTCGAGGGCTTTAGTAGCAGCGACAGTGATAGCTCAGAAATGAGCAGTGATTCTGGTCCATCCTCACACACGGACCAGTACAACAAGAAGGACAAATAGCGCTTCTGGAGAAATGTCTCCAACTCAGGGAACAATGCCCAGTACTAGCGCTGTCCCTAGTGCTCGTGAATTGGCGCACACCAATGTCCAAGGGGCTTTGCCTCTTGATGTAGCATTTCCCAGATGGGAGGCTTCGGATTCGGCTACTCCATTCATCCCTAATTTTAATGCCATTCCTGGTATAAATGTGGAAGTGGAACATTTTGGACCAATTATTTTTTTTAATTTGTTTCTGACAGATAGCTTGCTAGAGCATATTGTCCTACAAATTTATATGCGTCCCAATTCATCAGCCAGAATCCACGATCCTATTATGCTAGGTCAAATTTATGGACACCAACTAATATCCCAGAAATGAAAACATTTTTAGGACTTACATTCACTATGAGGCTTGTTAAAAAAATGACCATTCTGTCCTATTGGTCCAACCGCCTTGTTCAAGCCACCCCTATGTTTTCTGCCGTTCTTCCTAGGACTCATTATGAAATGCTCAAGAGATTTTGGCATTTTAACGACAATAGTCAATGCCTGCCCAGAAATGCCCCAGAACATGACAGACTATTCAAAATCAGACCCATCATCGAAGACTTGACAGAAAAGTTCCATTGATGAGTCCCTTGTAAAATTCAAAGGAAGACTGCACCTCAAGCCATTTATTCCTTCTAAGAGGGCAAGGTTCGGAATAAAGCTCTATAAAATGTGCGAGAGCTCAACCGGATACACATCAGCTTTTCACATTTATGAGGGGAAAGACAGCCAACTAAACCCACCAGGACGCCCTACTTACCTGGGGACATCTGGAAAAATCATTTTTGAGCTGATAACTCCATTTTTACAAGAAGGCTACAATCTGTATGTTGACAACTACTGCACCAGCATACCCCTATTTAAAAGTCTGTTTTGAAAATTAGGGGCTTCTGGGACCATTTGAAAAAACCATCAGGGGTTTCCACAATCATTGGTCAGCAAAAAGTTCCGAAAGGGGCCGTCAGGGGCTTTACACAATGGAGAGCTGCTTGTCCTTAAGTATAAGGATAAAAATTATATTTTTATCCTGAGCTCGATCCACACAGATGCCTCAAGGGCCACTGCAGACCAACAGGGATCCACTACTCCAAAACCTGGGTCTGTCATTGACCACAACAAATATATGGGGGTGTGGACCTTGCAGATCAGGTTCTACAGCCATACCAGGTATCAAGAAAATCATATACCTGGTATAAAAAGTTAGTCATGTATTTTTTTCAGGTGGCCACATATAATTTTTTTGTGTTATACAAAAAAGCCGGAAATGCAGATACTTTCCTTGGTTATCAGGAAAAGGTCACTGAAAATCTTGTTTTTGACAATTTTGTCCCCGCCAATCCTTTAGAATGTGAAGATGTCAGAAGACTCACTGAGCGACATTTTATTGCACTCATCCCAGTAACTGAGACAAGAAAGAACCCCCAGAGAAGATGTCGTGTATGTTCCTAGAGAGGAATGAGGCATGATCCCCGCTATTATTACCCACAATGCCCATCATTGCCAGCCTTATGCCTCCATGATGGCTTTACAATCTTCCACACAGAACCACGTTTTTGAACTGTTTTGACATTCAAGCATTTGGTTTATTTAGTGACAGACACATTTGAGTAGAGCTGACTTAACAATTTCCGGGGGTAGGTGGGTGAGGTCTCCAGAGACACAAGCTGGGCACAATATGTTATTGTGAGGCTTAGAAAAAAAACTACATCCAGCAAAATGTCACCGGCGATGGCGGCGCCTACGCTGTAGCATCTATAAGTAAGAGACAGAGGCTACTGCGCAGGCGCCGCTGGTGTCATTTTGCTGGATGTAATTTTTTCTAAGCCTCACAATAGCCACAATATTATAGGCATTATCAACAATAATATCAATGCTATTATATGCATAATGTAATAATGGGGGCAGGTCAGTGAGGGATCAGCGACCTGTCATAAGCCAATACAGATGAATATGTAATCAGAGCACCAAATAAAGCGCCGCCTACAGCCCATCCAAGCCCCACCCACAGCCCCGCCCCAGAGCACGAGAATGTCATTAACTGAAAACTACAAATACAGATTACACAACAGTAAACCAGAGTTGCCCTCATTTATGGTGGACCATTGGAGCTACTATGGATCCTGAGCAGAAGATTAGAGAAAATAATATTGCTCCCCATTTCAGGAGAGATTGTGCAGTAATCTGAATTCCTTAGGATAGAAAACATAATGTAATTTATGACGTGGAGAGAATCCATGACACCAGGGCTGGAGCCAACACATCTCCTGCAGGCGGGAATAAATGTATATTACAGCCCTCAGCCACGCACAGCTTAGAGATCTATCATGGCACAGGTGGAATGTTTGTCCTGGAGATTCTCACAATCCTCCTTGAAGTTAGTTGGTTTTAATACAAAGTGAAAAGTCAGGATAAAGGGAAACTCTGCTGTTATTGGACAGAAATTCACACTTGGCCTCACTGCACATTTACAGGTGTCGCTCATAAAAGGGAAGTTTGGCCAGAAAGACTGGACCTGGTCTTGTGGGGACCATGAGACATTCAGCAGCACAGAAGGGAGAGAAGATTCATCCGATAAGATCTCAGGGATCTAGGAAGCCAACAGCATCATTACCCTCCGCTTTCTCTTACAGGCCCATCATAATATTTTTCTCCAAGTGATTTTCTATCTTGTCAGCACATTCTACGTACGCTGTCATTTGGCTTTATAGTTACAGATCTGGGCAGGTAACGTTCAGCGTCTCCTAATGTGAAGGAGAGAATGGCTAATGAAATCAATTATTAACCCTTATATAAGTCAGTTCACAGTTCACAGCTCCAGTCATCACAACTCACCTAACTACAATCTTTAATCTCTCCCTCTCCTCGGGCATTTTCCCATCCTCCTTCAAACAAGCCATCGTTACTCCATTACTAAAGAAACCCGCTCTCGACCCATCCTGCACAAAAAGACCAGTCTCCAATCTCCCCTTCATCTCTAAACTTTTGGAGCGCCTAGTTTACTCCCGCCTTACCCGTTACCTCTCCACTCACTCCCTTCTAGACCCTTCACAGTCCAGCTTCCGCCCCCTACATTTGATTGAAACTTTACTCATCAATGTGACCAATGACCTTCTGACAGCATAACGTAACAGTGACCACTCTCTGCTCATTCTTCTTGACCTTTCTGCAGCTTTCGACACTGTTGACCACCATCTCCTACTCTCTAGGCTCCAGTCACTACGTATTAAGGACACTGCTCTCTCCTGGTTCTCTTCCTATCTCTCTGACCGCTCCTTCAGTGTTTTGTTCTCTAGCTCCACGTCATCTCCTCTTCCTCTTGCTGTCGGGGGACCTCAGGGCTCAGTCCTTGGCCCCCTTCTTTTCTCTCTCTACACAGCCCTAATTGGACAGACCATCAACAGATTTGGCTTTCAGTACCATCTTTATGCTGATGACACACAACTATATACGTCTTCCCCCGACCTTACCCCCGCTGTACTACAGAACGCCACTGACTGTCTGTCTGCAGTCTCCAACATCATGTCCGCTCTCTATCTGAAACTCAACCTCTCCAAAACTGAACTTCTTCTGCTCCTGCCGTCTACTAACCTCCCTAAATCTGACATTTCCCTCTCTGTGGGTGGCACCACAATAACACCCCGGCAGCAGGCGACCTGTCTGGGTGTTATGTTTGACACCAATCTCTCCTTCACAATCCATATACAATCTCTTGCCCGCTCTTGCCGCTTACACCTAAAGAACATCTCTAGAATCCGCCCTTTTCTCACAATGGAAACAACAAAAACCCTCACTGTAGCATTGATCCACTCCTGCCTGGATTACTGCAATGCTCTATTAAATTGGCCTCCCCGTCACTTGACTATCCCCTCTCCAGTCCATACTTAATGCAGCAGCCAGGGTCATCTATCTGACTGATCGGCACTCGGACACGTTCGCTCTTTGCCAGTCATTACACTGGCTGCCCATTCATTACAGGATACAATTCAAAGTACTTGTTCTCACCCACAAAGCTCTCCATGGTGCAGCACCCACCTACATCTCCTCCCTCATTTCTGTCCATCGGCCTAACCAACCGCTGCGCTCTGCAAACGACTTTCGACTAACCTCTGCACTAATCCTTAACCTCCCACTCCCGACTCCCAAGACTTCTCCCGTGCTGCTCCTATCCTCTGGAATGCTCTACCCCAAGAAATTAGGACTATCCACAATTTGCATAGTTTCAGGCGTTCCCTCAAAACACATTTGTTCAGAGCGGCCTATCACGTTCCCTAATCAAAGTCATTCTATCTGTAAGTGTGTGTGTGTGGCCCATTCACTATCTCCATCCATCCCTCACTCCCTCAAGATGGCTGGACCTTCATTGTAAATACATCCCTGTACTCTGTATCTTCCTCACCTCATTGTAGATTGTAAGCTCTCACGAGCAGGGTCGTCTTATTTTGCTTTAATTATTGTATTGTTAACGTTGTTACTTATGACTTGTGTTTTGAAAGTGATAAACTGTAAAGCGCTGCGGAATATGTTGGCGCTATATAAATAAAGATTATTATTATTACATATGGTGTACCAAGATGGCGTCTGTGTCTTCAGACAACACCCTGGAAGGAATCCTTGGAATGCAGAAGCTGAGATACTGGATACCATATATGGAAGTGAAGCTGAAATGGACCTATCATAGACTGACACTGGCTACTCAGAAGATTGTGTGACACCCATTTCCTGTCTCTTTGTCTGGAGAATAAACTCAAGTTGTGTGCAAGCCTTTACTGAGAAAGGAGTAGACATCTAAAGGGCCTGTCACACTAAGCAATATCGCTAGCAATATTGCCATAACGTGACTGGTTTTTGTGACGTTATAGCGATATTGCTAGCGATATCGCTATGTCTGATACTTACCTCTGACCACTCCCCCGCTGACTATCGCTGATCGCGCGAGAACGTCCTGGACCGTTTCTCGTTGTCAGCTTCCTGCTGTGACGACGAGCGACGCGTAGACACGGGAGGGAGGACGTCAGGATCGCCTCGTCTGACACGTAAGTAGCGACCCCCGACCCCTGCGATGTCGCTGGTGAGATCTGCCTGTGTGGCAGCTCACTAGCGACCACCTAGCGATGTACCAGCGATCCTGACCGCGTCATATCGCTGGTCGGGATCGCTGGTACATCGCTATGTGCGACAGTACCTTAACTCTGTGTTGGTGTGACTGTAAACGCACACTCAGCCTATATTGGGTCAGGTACAAGCAATCATATAGATCTCGCTTTAAGGGATCACCCTCACACTAAAACCAGGGGGTAGGTGGATCCTCCAGGTTGGAAGTTCTATAGAAAAGGGCTTTCAATGCCCAAAGTCATTTGAACAGTTTTGGGTGGAGGAGAATGTTGTGGTCTAGAGGCAAAATGGTGATCATGGTAATACGGCCGGACTACACCACCGATAAAGCAGCCACAGCCGGTGACTGAGAAGAATCTGTGACTTCTCTGCATTCAGTGGTTACAACTCACCTGGGTAGTCATATGTGGGAATCTCCTCTTTACACGGTTCATCATCTCTCTCATATGTCTCTGTAGTATTAATATGGCTCAGATCTTCACCCTGAAACAAATATTGTAAAAGTCACCGACAGATGGAGAAGTCCCATCTATGATCAGCTCTAATCCTGCCATCTCCACCATTCTCATTACACAAGTATAAAACATATAATACTGGTGGATAAAACAAGACTGAGCACAAGACCTTCACAGCCGTCTACACATCATAGGGGAGATCTCCTGACACCTTCTCTCCATCTACCTGATGATCCTGAGGAGCACTGGGATATTCTTGGTTACAGTCCTGTGGAAGAAGAGGACGGGGACATCTCTCTGGTGTTGTTCTCTTACTGGATAGATCTGGAGGAAACACATACAGGGACTGAATTCATTCTCTACATACAGATAATTATAGGCCGTGTGTATTTAGTCATGTCTATTACCTGGAGATGTGAGGGGCTGGGGAACCTTCATTATGACGTTCTTGTACAGATCTCTGTGTCCTTCTAAATACTCCCACTCCTCCATGGAGAAATAGACAGCGACATCCTGACACCTTATAGGAACCTGACAAATACAATGATACCGTCATCCCCCCGATCCCTTCATAGTGTTACTGTATAATGTCCCAGCATTCCCAGCAGTGTCACCTCTCCAGTCAGCAGCTCAATCATCTTGTAGATGAGTTCTAGGATCTTCTGGTCACTGATGTCCTCATGGATCAGGGGGTGAGGTGGAGGCCCCGTGATTGGGCTCAGGGGTCTTTTCCATCCCTCAGACACAGGGTCCTGACAGCGATCACTAGAGGTCTTCTTCACCACTGTGTAATCCTGGTAATGGACAGACACAATAATAAATCTCACTACAGACATTTCCAGAGTCCTCACTTCTCCAGTTCTGTCCATCTGTTATTCCCAAAGATAAGATTGATGTAATGTGACTGTGGCGCCCCTGAGGCTCAGTCGCCACAGAGGTACTGCACCTTCTTCTAAGGTGTAGTGCACCACCACCTAGGTAAGTTGGGAACTCCTTTCCACACTCCAACACTCGCACCCCACACAACAGGGTAGTTCTGCACAACCACATTGAGGTGTCTCTCTCCTCCTAGACATTAGGAGTGCCTTGGTGGTTCCCTGCATGGAACACTGGATGTGCTGGGAGGTGGGTGGAGTTGAGATCCATATAAAAGGTTGGGAAGGTTTAGAATTACAGATCAGTCAGTCAGGAGAGTCTGAGGACGGGTCCGAGAGGAAGGAGATCCCTAGAAGAGGGAGAGAAGAAGGAGTGCTGCAGTTGCCTCAGTGATCTGAGCCAGCTGGCACAGAGAGGAACAGAAGGAGAAAGACGTAGAACTGCAACCTAAGGTTCCATAGGAAAGAGGAGTAGAGAGAACAGAGAGGAGTTGTGGGTCGGAAGAGGAACCCTGCCTATAGGTTCTCAGCGCAAGGCCGGGGCCCGGTCCCCGAGGTTGTATGGACGCTTATGGTTCTGCAGCAGACACCGGTGGAGTAGTTGGCTGTAAATGCACTACTCCCATCTAAGACTTGGGGCACAACAGCAACTGAATAGAGAGCCAGGACTCCGGAGAAGGGAGTCCCCGAGAGAGGCTACAGCTGTCTGCCATACAAGTAGAGTTGTTAGGAACATCTGTAAGGAGGAACTCCAGAGTACTATGGTACTGGAGCTCTTCACACCTTAAGGCGCAATAGAGGAGTCGTTCAGGAGAGGTACATGTTGGCGGAGTGTTGGAGAGGAGAATCCTGACTTGCCCGGGAGGTTGATTGAGTCTCTGCCCCAGAGGACACGGCACGGAGGCAGGCACCAGTGTGTACCACGGACTGTGAGTAAAGCTATGGAACTGCAAGCCCTGGTGTCTTCCATTCATTTGTGCGCTAACACTGTCAGCACCGTTACATCTGGGTACCAGCATTCCTCACACAGCCTGCGCCTATTCTCATCTATTGCCATTACACTGCCCTGGGGTTAAGGCTTCACCTGTGGGGAGCTACACCATCTATGCTGCAACACACCATCAGCCCCAGAGGATCTGTACTCAGCGTTGGCTTAAAATCTTCATTGCCAAACACCACAGGTGGCGTTACAAACTATTCCATTCCATTAACTACATTCCCCTATTACTTGGGCGCCCAGGGCCACGGACCGGGTCACCATTGCTGTGACACATTCCCCTGACACCGGCCCGGTACCGAGTAACCCACAGCCCTGGGAGGTGGGAGGGCGACCCATGACGTCATCAGAATCTCTCACCTCTCCAGTGAGACGGAAGAGGATCTCTAGGGTGAGGTGTAACATCCTCTCCGCCATCTTGTCTCTGTCCATAACCATCTTTGATGGGTAAATCAGGAAAATTCTCTTCTGTAGAAGATCTTCACTGAGAGGATCCGATATTGTAGAGACCTGAATGAGAAGAAGATGAGCCGATGTAACATCATAAGAATCCTGTGTAATAATACAATTACTGGAGATAATAAGGGAAACATAGGAGGAGATTTATTATCTTACAGGGTTTAGTTTTCTCCCCTGACATCTACTAATAAAACCTATATATTTAGGCCACAGACAACAAGCAGTTTGCTCCTCGGAGTCGGCAGCTGAACACGTTCCTCATAGACTCATCTTCCATAACGCTAATTCTCGTCTCATTACCGACACTGGAATCGGCATTAGCAATACTGCAGGAGATATTCATTACACGCGACATGAGAAATAACTCCTTCATGATGAGGACGACATCTTCATCTTCTACTACGGCTCTAGAGACAGATTTGGCCAGAGTCGGTCACTGCCTCCATCCCCACCGGCCGTCTATATGAAGGTTTCCCGTCTTCCCCGCACTGGAATCTTCTATCACGTTAGATCTCAGCTCTGAGTCACACACAGAAGTTTGAGGCTTTTAGAAAAGATTTTTTGTTTCCACAAACACAATGGACAGAAATGATCTGATCCCAAAGTCTCCATGTACAGTGATTTATGGGGTTTATTTCTGGCCTTAGGCTTTCCTATATTACAAGAAAAACTCCAGAAAAAGCCGATATTAAAATGTTTCTAAAGAAAATTGGCTCCAACAATTCTTGTAAGAAGAAAAAAATATGCAAAAAGCAAAAGACACATTTTATAATTTTTAACATGTTAAACATTTATTAAGAAGAAATGAATCTTTTTGTGCCCCAGAACATAGATGTACACCGCAGGGACAGCACAGAGGAGGCTGCAACAAAAACCCTGACAGTTTAACCACTTGCTGCTGTGAAAAGCAAACATGGCATCTAAGAAGGTGTGACAGAGTTTGACTGAATGTCCCCCGCCTCCAAGTACTCGATAGTATGGGGCGGCCTAGTTACTCCGATACTTACATGCCTAATAATGGGGTCTGGGCTGCAATGTATGAAGGTCTATTAGGCCGGGCCAGAGGCAGCGTCCAATAAGTTACCTTATAGCGCCCCATACACATTACACTAAAGCTCCATGAAAGCACTGATTTCGGGGGGTTTGGCCGACCATATAATGTATTTGGGGGCCTCCCGACAGATGATGTCAGGGCAGAGAAGGATCTGACATCCTGAATTTCAGAGGATAATCCGTTTGTTCTTCCTGTAGATAATCCTCCTCTAGAGGAGTCTGGAGGCGACTCTCTCATACAGACCACAGGAAAGCTGGAATATTTGTGTGTATGGGGGAGTCGGGAGAGATCGCCGTCTGCCAAATGACCGTTCAGCCAACTCTGATCTCATGTGTATGGGGCCGTTAGTATTACACTGACAGGCAGTGATGATACACGGCACTACAGTAGTACAGGGCGTCACCGGAGCCATCAGAGGCTTGTATGTTGTGTGATCGCACTGATCAGAGGGGTTTAAAAAAGGTTTAAAGGGGGGAAAATATCACAGTTTCAGTAACAAGAAATATCCATCACTATATGGAAAGCAGAGTCACTGCACAATGTTAGTTACGTCACGTCCATAACTACTTTATTATACTCTATTATCCTGTACACAGTGGAGTAGATAGAAATCACAGATCCCACAGCAATAGCTGGAATTGGACCCTCCAACGTAAAGAAAAAAAATCTCTCTCTCTATATACACTGTTCAAAAAAATAAAGGAAACACTTAAACAACAGAATATAACTCCAAGTAAATCAAACTTCTGTGACATCAAACTGTCCACTTAGGAAGCAACACTGAATGACAATCAATTTCACATGCTGTCGTGTAGATGGAAATTATTGGCAATTTTCAAGACACCCTCAATAAAGGAGTGGTTCTGCAGGTGGGGACCACAGACCACATCACAGTACCAATGCTTTCTGGCTGATGTTTTGGTCACTTTTGAATGTTGGTTGTGCTTTCATACTCGTGGTAGCATGAGACGGACTCTACAACCCACACAAGTGGCTCAGGTAGTGCAGCTCATCCAGGATGGCACATCAATGCGAGCTGTGGCAAGAAGGTTTGCTGTGTTTGTCAGCATAGTGTCCAGAGGCTGGAGTTGCTACCAGGAGACAGGCCAGTACACCAGGAGATGTGGAGGGGGCCGTAGAAGGGCACCAACCCAGCAGCAGGACCGCTACCTCCACCTTTGTGCAAGGACGAACAGGAGGAGCACTGCAAGAGCCCTGCAAAATGATCTTCAGCAGGCGACAAATGTGCATGTATCTGAACCAAAGGTTAGAAACTGACTCCATTAGGATGGTCTGAGTGCCCGACGTCCACAGATGGGGGTTGTGCTCACAGCCCAACACCGTACAGGACGCTTGGTATTTGCCACAGAACACCAGGATTGGCAAATTCTCCACTGGTGCCCTGTGCTCTTCACAGATGGAAGCAGGTTCACACTGAGCACATGTGACAGACGTGACAGAGTCTGGAGACGCCGTGGAGAGCGATCTGCTGCCTGCAACGTCCTTCAGCATGACCGGTTTGGCAGTGGTCAGTAATGGTGCGGGGTGGCATTTCTTTGGAGGCCACACGATGTTGGGCTGTGAGCACAACCCCCATGGAGACACAATTGTGCCTTTACCTGGAGATAAATTCCCAGTGGGGGCAATTTCCAAAATGCAATAACTTAAGTGGGGAATTCAGCTCTTTTCGCACTTAAGGGATCTGTATATGGAGTCTACAAACTACAGAGGGGAAAATAAGGATTTGTTATGCTGCCAATTTTGGGGCTAAAATCACATTTTGTGAGGGAAAAAAGTAAAATTGTCGTTTTTTCCTTCCACATTGCTTAAATTTCTGTCACACTATCCGAATTCAGAGATTGTCCTGTCAGAAAGGAGAATACAGGGAGCGAAAGGGTTAATAGGACTCACAGGAGGAACTGGCCCAGAAAGCAGAAGATCCAGGAGTGTCTGCCACATATATGACTGCTCTGTGCACAGGACCTGTGATGAGGTCACAGGAGGGGAGGAGTCAGGGGTCACATGATCAGGGGCCTCAGTGTGTGCAGGACTCAGTGTGCTGGAGCGCTCCCGATAATCAGCTGCGTGTGTCGCGCTGTGTGATAGTCACAGCACCTGCATGGAGAGCGACACATGCAGCTGATTATCGGGAGCGCTCCAGGGATCCGGGGTCCCGATGCAGCTATTCGGTAAGCGATATTAGCCAATAACAACTTCTCCGACGATATTCGCTCATCTCTAGTAATAACAGCTCAAAGGAATTCACCGAACTTTTCATTAAGTTTAATAGCAAGACCCTATTAAATATTGAGCACCAGCGGGATGAAGCATTGACAGCAGCATGTAAAAGTGTGGGCGCCCCGGGTCAAAATGACCGTTATTGTGATCAGTAGTAAGATGAAGATGAAATGATCCCTAAAAGGCCGAACCTCTAAGATGACACATGGCCTTTGTATTTCACTCAAAAATAATAATTATAAAATATATATAGAGAGAGACATTTTTTACAATTTCATAATTGCAAAAAGGAAAAAGGGGCGAGGCAAAACTTTGGGCACCCTTGGAGATTTCTGAACTGACATAATTTTGACCAAGATTTCACACCTTAATTAGCTTGTTAGGGTTATGGTGAGATCACATGGTGACCAGGAGCTACAGTCTGAGGAAAGGGCTAAAAAGCCTTCACTAGACCCCTGTACAGCTGTATAATGAGGCCCAGGCTTTATAGTGAAGGGACAGGAGTGAGGGCCTGATCCCAGGAGCTACAGTCTGAGGAAAGGACTAAAAAGCCTTCACTAGACCCCTGTACAGCTGTATAATGAGGCCCAGGCTTTATAGTGAAGGGACAGGAGCGAGGGCCTGTTCCCAGGAGCTACAGTCTGAGGAAAGAGCTAAAAAGCCTTCACTAGACCCCCTGTACAGCTGTATAATGAGACTCAGGGTTTATACTGAAGGGACAGGAGTGAGGGCCTGTTCCCAGGAGCTATAGTCTGAGGAAAGGGCTAAAAAGCCTTCACTAGACCCCTGTACAGCTGTATAATGAGGCCCAGGCTTTATAGTGAAGGGACAGGAGTGAGGGACTGTTCCCAGGAGCTACAGTCTGAGGAAAGGGCTAAAAAGCCTTCACTAGACCCCTGTACAGCTGTATAATGAGACTCAGGCTTTATAGTGAAGGGACAGGAGTGAGGGCCTGTGCCCAGGAGCTACAGTCTGAGGAAAGAGCTAAAAAGCCTTCACTAGACCCCTGTACAGCTGTATTAGGAGGCCCAGGCTTTATAGTGAAGGGACAGGAGTGAGGCCCTGTGCCCAGGAGATACAGTCTGCGGAAAGGGCTAAAAAGCCTTCACTAGACCCCTGTACAGCTGTATAAGGAGGCCCAGGCTTTATAGTGAAGGGACAGGAGTGAGTGCCTGTGCCCAGGAGATACAGACTGAGGAAAGGGCTAAAAAGCCTTCACTAGACCCCTGTACAGCTGTATAATGAGGCCCAGGCTTTATAGTGAAGGGACAGGAGTGAGGGCCTGTGCCCAGGAGCTACAGTCTGAGGAAAGGGCTAAAAAGCGTTCACTAGACCCCTGTACAGCTCTATAATGAGACTCAGACTTTATAGTGAAGGAACAGGAGTGAGGGCCTGTGCCCAGGAGATACAGACTGATGAAAGGGCTAAAAAGCCTTCACTAGACCCCTGTACAGCTGTATAATGAGGCCCAGGCTTTATAGTGAAGGGACAGGAGTGAGGGCCTGTGCCCAGGAGCTACAGTCTGAGGAAAGGGCTAAAAAAGCCTTCACTAGACCCCTGTAGAGCTCTATAATGAGACTCAGGATTTATAGTGAAGGAACAGGAGTGAGGGCCTGTGCCCAGGAGATACAGACTGAGGAAAGGGCTAAAAAGCTTTAACTAGACACCTGTACAGCTGTATAATGAGGCCCAGGCTTTATAGTGAAGGGACAGGAGTGAGGGCCTGTGCCCAGGAGTTACATTCTGAGGAAAGAGCTAAAAAGCCTTCACTAGACCCCTGTACAGCTGTATAATGAGACTCAGGCTTTATAGTGAAGGGACAGGAGTGAGGGCCTGTTAACAGGAGCTACAGTCTGAGGAAAGGGCTAACAACCCTTCACTAGACCCCTGTACAGCTGTATAATGGGGCCCAGGCTTTATAGTGAAGGGACAGGAGTGAGGGCCTGTGCCCAGGAGTTACATTCTGAGGAAAGAGCTAAAAAGCCTTCACTAGACCCCTGTACAGCTGTATAATGAGGCCCAGGCTTTATAGTGAAGGGACAGCAGGGCCTGTTCCCAGGAGCTACAGTCTGAGGAAAGGGCTAACAAGCCTTCACTAGACCCCTGTACAGCTGTATAATGGGGCCCAGGCTTTATAGTGAAGGGACAGGAGTGAGGGCTTGTTCCCAGGAGGTACAGTCTGAGGAAAGGGCTAAAAAGCCTTCACTAGACCCCTGTACAGCTGTATAATGAGGCCCAGGCTTTAGAGTGAAGGGACAGGAGTGAGGGCCTGTTCCCAGGAGCTACAGTCTGAGGAAAGGGCTAAAAAGCCTTCACTAGACCCCTGTACAGCTGTATAATGAGGCCCAGGCTTTATAGTGAAGGGACAGGACTGAGGGCCTGTGCCCAGGAGCTACAGTCTGAGGAAAGGGCTAAAAAGCCTTCACTAGACCCCTGCACAGCTGTATAATGAGGCCCAGGCTTTATAGTGAAGGGACAGGAGTGAGGGCCTGTCCCCAGGAGCTACAGTCTGAGGAAAGGGCTAACAAGCCTTGACTAGACCCCTGTACAGCTGTATAATGAGGCCCAAGCTTTATAGTGAAGGGACAGGAGTGAGGGCCTGATCCCAGGAGCTACAGACTGAGGAAAGGGCTAAAAAGCCTTCACTAGACCCCTGTACAGCTGTATAATGAGGCCCAGGCTTTATAGTGAAGGGACAGGAGTGAGGGCCTGTCCCCAGGAGCTACAGTCTGAGGAAAGGGCTAACAAGCCTTGACTAGACCCCTGTACAGCTGTATAATGAGGCCCAAGCTTTATAGTGAAGGGACAGGAGTGAGGGCCTGTTCCCAGGAGCTACAGTTTGAGGAAAGGGCTAAAAAGCCTTCACTAGCCCCCTTTACAGCTGTATAATGAGGCCCAGGCTTTATAGTGAAGGGACTGGAGTGAGGGCCTGTTCCCAGGAGCTACAGTCTGAGGAAAGGGCTAAAAAGCCTTCACTAGACCCCTGTACAGCTGTATAATGAGGCCCTGGCTTTATAGTGAAGGGACAGGAGTGAGGGTCTGGTCCCAGGAGCTACAGTCTGAGGAAAGGACTAAAAAGCCTTCACTACACCCCTGCACAGCTGTATAATGAGGCCCAGGCTTTATAGTGAAGGGACAGGAGTGAGGGCCTGTTCCCAGGAGCTACAGTCTGAGGAAAGGACTAAAAAGCCTTCACTACACCCCTGCACAGCTGTATAATGAGACTCAGGCTTTATACTGAAGGGACAGGAGTGAGGGCCTGTTCCCAGGAGATATAGTCTGAGGAAAGGGCTAAAAAGCCTTCACTAGACCCCTGTACAGCTGTATAATGAGGCCCAGGCTTTAGAGTGAAGGGACAGGAGTGAGGGCCTGTTCCCAGAAGTTACAGTCTGAGGAAAGGGCTAAAAAGCCTTCACTAGACCCCTGTACAGCTGTATAATGAGACCCAGGCTTTAGAGTGAAGGGACAGGAGTGAGGGCCTGATCCCAGTAGCTACAGACTGAGGAAAGAGCTAAAAAGCCTTCACTAGACCCCTGTACAGCTGTATAATGAGGCCCAGGCTTTATAGAGAAGGGAAAGGAGCCAGAAGAGCAGGACTGCCCATCACTAACCTGGAGAGCCGCACTCCACATATATGGCTGCTCTGTGCGCACAGGACCTGTGATGAGGTCACAGGAGGGGAGGAGTCAGGGGTCACATGATCAGGGGCCTCAGTGTCTGCAGGCCTCTGCTGTGCTGGTTGTCATGGTGCTGGATGAGGGGAAGTTTCTGTGTGGGGTCAGGAGGGGTTTACAGGGTGGATGTAGCAGAGCCGTGTGTGTTCGAGATGTACGGAGCGGAGCCGTGTATGTACGAGGTGTACGGAGCGGAGCCGTGTGTGTACGAGGTGTACGGAGCGGAGCCGTGTGTGTACGAGGTGTACGGAGCGGAGCCGTGTGTGTACGAGGTGTACGAAGCGGAGCCGTGTGTGTACGAGGTGTACGGAGCGGAGCCCTGTGTGTACGAGGTGTATGGAGCGGCTTCCCACTGTACACCTCGTACACACTCGACTCCGCTCCGTACACCTCGTACACACGCGGCTCCGCTCCGTACACCTCGTACACACACGGCTCCGCACACCTCGTACACACGCGGCTCCGCTCCGTACACCTCGTACACACACGGCTCCGCTCCGTACACCTCGTACACACACGGCTCTGCTCCGTACACCTCGTACACACACGGCTCCGCTCCGTACACCTCGTACACATACGGCTCCGCTCCGTACACCTCGTACACACACGGCTCCGCTCCGTACACCTCGTACACATACGGCTCCGCTCCATACACCTCGTACACACGCGGCTCCGCTCCGTACACCTCGTACACACGCGGCTCCGCTCCGTACACCTCGTACACACGCGGCTCCGCTCCGTACACCTCGTACACACACGGCTCCGCACACCTTGTACACATGTGGCTCCGCTCCGTACACCTCGTATACACATGGCTCTGCTCCGTACACCTCGTACACACGCGGCTCCGCTCCGTACAGCTCGTACACACACGGCTCCGCTCCGTACACCTCGTACACACGCGGCTCCGCTCCGTACAGCTCGTACACACACGGCTCCGCTCCGTACACCTCGTACACACGCGGCTCTGCTACATCCACCCTGTAAAACCCTCCTGACCCCACACAGAAACTTCCCGTCATCCAGCACCATGACAACCAGCACAGCAGAGTCCTGCACACACTGAGGCCCCTGATCATGTGACCCCTGACTCCTCCCCTCCTGTGACCTCATCACAGGTCCTGTGCGCACAGAGCAGCTGTAGAAATCTCCGCCTCGGGGGTCTCACCAGACTTCGCTCTTTTCTTGCAGGGGCCGCAGTGGATTTCATCCTGGATCCATAGAGCTGAATAGAGGAGCGATGTTCCTTCACTCTGATGGGAATTGATGGTGACGTTGATGAGTCTATGAGGAACGTGTTCAGCTGCCGACTCCGAGGAGGAAACTGCTTGTTGTCTGGGGCCTAAATATATAGGTTTTATTAGTAGATGTCAGGGGAGAAAACTAAACCCTGTAAGATAATAAATCTCCTCCTATGTTTCCCTTATTATCTCCAGTAATTGTATTATTACACAGGATTCTTATGATGTTACATCGGATCATCTTCTTCTCATTCAGGTCTCTACAATATCGGATCCTCTCAGTGAAGATCTTCTACAGAAGACAATTTTCCTGATTTACCCATCAAGGATGGATATGGACAGAGACAAGATGGCGGAGAGGATATTACACCTCACCCTAGAGATCCTCTTCCGTCTCACTGGAGAGGTGAGAGATTCTGATGACGTCACATTACATCATTCTTATCTATGGGAATAACAGATGGACAGAACTGGAGAGGTGAGGACTCTGGAAATGTCTGTAGTGAGATTTATTACTGTGTCTCTCCATAACCAGGATTACACAGTGGTGAAGAAGACCTCTAGTGATCGCTGTCAGGACCCTGTGTCTGAGGGATGGGGAAGACCCCTGAGCCCAATCACGGGGCCTCCACCTCACCCCCTGATCCATGAGGACATCAATGACCAGAAGATCCTAGAACTCACCTACAAGATGATTGAGCTGCTGACTGGAGAGGTGACACTGCTGGGAATGCTGGGACATTATACAGTAACACTGTGAAGGGATCGGGGGGATGACGGTATCATTGTATGTGTCAGGTTCCTATAAGGTGTCAGGATGTCGCTGTCTATTTCTCCATGGAGGAGTGGGAGTATTTAGAAGGACATAGAGATCTGTACAAGGACGTCATAATGGAGGTTCCCCAGCCCCTCACATCTCCAGGTAATAGACAGGACTAAATACACACGGCCTATAGTTACAGTTGTGGTCAAAAGTATTGACACCCCTGCAATTCTGTCAGATAATACTCAGTTTCTTCCTGAAAATGATTGCAAACACAAATTCTTTGGTATTATTATCTTCATTTAATTTGTCTTAAATGAAAAAACACAAAAGAGAATGAAGCAAAAAGCAAAACATTGATCATTTCACACAAAACTCCAAAAATGGGCCAGACAAAAGTATTGGCACCCTCAGCCTAATACTTGGTTGCACAACATTTAGCCAAAATAACTGCGACCAACCGTTTCCGGTAACCATCAATGGGTTTCTTACAATGCTCTGCTGGAATTTTAGACCATTCTTCTTTGGCAAACTGCTCCAGGTCCCTGATATTTGAAGGGTGCCTTCTCCAAACTGCCATTTTTAGATCTCTCCACAGGTGTTCTATGGGATTCAGGTCTGGACTCATTGCTGGCCACCTTAGAAGTCTCCAGTGCTTTCTCTCAAACCATTTTCTAGTGCTTTTTGAAGTGTGTTTTGGGTCATTGTCCTGCTGGAAGACCCATGACCTCTGAGGGAGACCCAGCTTTCTCACACTGGGCCCTACATTATGCTGCAAAATTTGTTGGTAGTCTTCAGACTTCATTATGCCATGCACACGGTCAAGCGGTCCAGTGCCAGAGGCAGCAAAGCAACCCCAAAACATCAGGGAACTCCGCCATGTTTGACTGTAGGGACAATGTTTTTTTCTTTGAATGTCTCTTTTTTTCTCCTGTAAACTCTATGTTGAAGCCTTTGCCCAAAAAGCTCTACTTTTGTCTCATCTGACCAGAGAACATTCTTCCAAAACGTTTTAGGCTTTTTCAGGTAAGTTTTGGCAATCTCCAGCCTGGCTTTTTTACGTCTCGGGGTAAGAAGTGGGGTCTTCCTGGGTCTCCTACCATACAGTCCCTTTTCATTCAGACACCGACGGATAGTACGGGTTGACACTGTTGTACCCTCAGACTGCAGGGCGGCTTGAACTTCTTTGGATGTTAGTCGAGGTTCTTTATCCAACATCCGCACAATCTTGCGTTGAAATCTCTTGTCAATTTTTCTTTTCCGTCCACATCTAGGGAGGTTAGCCACAGTGCCATGGGCTTTACACTTCTTGATGACACTGCGCACGGTAGACACAGGATCATTCAGGTCTCTGGAGATGGACTTGTAGCATTGAGATTGCTCATGCTTCCTCACAATTTGGTTTCTCAAGTCCTCAGACAGTTCTTTGGTCTTCTTTCTTTTCTCCATGCTCAATGTGGTACACACAAGGACACAGGACAGAGGTTGAGTCAACTTTAATCCATGTCAACTGGCTGCAAGTGTGATTTAGTTATTGCCAACACCTGTTAGGTGCCACAGGTAAGTTACAGGGGCTGTTAATTACACAAATTAGAGAAGCATCACATAATTTTTCGAACAGTGCCAATACTTTTGTCCAACCTCTTTTTTATGTTTGGTGTGGAATTATATCCAATTTGGTTTTAGGACAATTCTTTTTGTGTTTTTTTCATTTAAGACAAATTAAATGAAGATAATAATAACAAAGAATTTGTGTTTGCAATAATTTTCAGGAAGAAACTGAGTATTATCTGACAGAATTGCAGGGGTGTCAATACTTTTGGCCACCACTGTATCTGTATGTAGAGAATGAATTCAGTCCCTGTATGTGTTTCCTCCAGATCTATCCAGTAAGAGGACAATACCAGAGAGATGTCCCCGTCCTCTTCTTCCACAGGACTGTAACCAAGAAGATCCCAGTGCTCCTCAGGATCATCAGGTAGATGTAGAGAAGGTGTCAGGAGATCCCCCCTATGATGTGTAGACGGCTGTGAAGGTCTTGTGCTCAGTCTTGTTTTATCCACTAGTATTATATGTTTTATACTTGTGTAATGAGAACGGTGGAGATGGCAGGATTAGAGCTGATCATAGATGGGGCTTCTCCATCTGTCTGTGACCTTTACAATATTTGTTTCAGGGTGAAGATCTGACCCATATTAATACTACAGAGACATATGTGAGGGATGATGAGTGGTGTAAAGAGGAGATTCCCACATATGACTACCCAGGTGAGTAGTGACCACTGGATGCAGAGAAGTCACAGATTCCTCTCAGTCACTGGCTGTGGCTGCTTTATTGGTGGTGTAGTTCGGCCGTATTACCATGATCACCATTTTGCCTCTAGACCACAACATTCTCCTCCACCCAAAACTGTTCACATGACTTTGGGCATTGAAATCCCTTTTCTATAGAACTTACAACCAATTACATTGTTTTCGATCCTAAGGAATTCAGATTACTGCACAATCTCTCCTGAAATGGGGAGCAATATTATTTCTCTAATCTTCTGCTCAGGATCCATAGTAGCTCCAATGGTCCACCATAAATGAGGGCAACTCTGGTTTACTGTTGTGTAATCTGTATTTGTAGTTTTCAGTTAATGAGATTCTCGTGCTCTGGGGCGGGGCTGTGGGAGGGGCTTTATGTGGTGCTCTGATTACATATTCCTCTGTATTGACTTATGACAGGTCGCTGATCCCTCACTGACCTGCCCCCATTATTACATAATGCATATAATAGCATTGATATTATTGGTGATAATGCCTATAATATTGTGGCCATTGTGAGGCTTAGAAAAAAATTACATCCAGCAAAATGTCAACTTATCCAGATGTGTATTGATCACTTTGAATCCTCAAGTGCTTCACAGAAGTTAATTACGTAGAGCCGTGAAAATAAAAAATCATATTTTTTTCTCAAAAAATGATCGCTTCTCTCTCACCCATGACAGCACCATGGAGAGAGGGGATCCGCCCATCAGGGGCAGGAACCTACAGATAAAAAGGGCGGCACCTCTCCTCCGCCCCTGGTTGGGTTCCTGTCCCTGACGGGTGACCTACAGAACCGCAGCAGCTTACCTAATAGGAGATCCAGGGCTGTCCCGTCCGGGGGCTCACAGCGGGGAAGCCCCTGTCATGGCGGGTCGGTTCCTGAAGCCGCCACCGCTGCAGCCGACGGGCTCGACAGGGTGAGCGGGGGGGAGAGGACTGAGCCGCCGCTCTGGAAAGGATTCTGGGGCTGGTGGGGACCCGGGACACATACGGGCAGCGCCATAGTACAGAGGTATACCAATATGGTGCTGCCCCAGAAATGGACAAATGACTTCTGAGTCAGCGCACTGCGCACTCCCCGGGGCAGACAGCGGTGCAGTCTGGTAGAGGAGGTGACGTCACATGCCGCGAAATTCGAAAATGAAAGTGCTGGAATTGCTCCTGGCTGGAAGCGTCCTGTAAGTATGGAAGACAGCGACCAGCAAGAGGAGCAGCATCTCAAGCAGCAGCCTAAGCAGCAGCCCAGGCAACAGCAACACCAGCATCACCGGCAAAAAGAGCAGGACAGGAGTGATGGCCGATCCAGTCGCCACTCCACGCAACACAGCAGGTCGGCTGCAAGGAGCAAGTCACCATCCTTGGATCAGCCCGTACGGGACCTGAATCCACCTCCCGAACCGGTACCTGCAGCCGCGCATATCAGGTGAGTGACCTTCGAGAATGTTCACCATTGTCATAGACTTCTTTTCCCTTATTAGGGAAAAAAGAAGGGGAAACAAAAAACAGGGAATGCCCCACTTATAGCAGAGCCCTGCGAATCCTGCATACAGGAAGTTCTTTGTGAGGAAACCCCGGATTTCGCCTCGGACCTAAGAGCTGTAATCAGATCAGAGGTTCAGAGTGCCCTTTTATCCCTGAAACAAGGGTAAAAAGTTAAAAGGAAGGACGCTGGAGTGGGTTCCCAGTCAGAAGTCTCGGCGTCAGGGGAGGTTACCTCACATACCTTAGTCACCGGCTCATCATCCTCAGACGAGGAAACGGGAGGCCATCATTGTTTTCCCCCAGAGGAGGTAGACACGCTAGTTAAGGCAATAAGATCTACCATGGGGGTGGCAGTCCCTCGCCCTGATAGGTCAGTCCAGGACATAATGTCCGGGGGACTCGGCCAAAAGAAACAGAGTGTTCCCGATAAACGAGAACGTACAGGGCCTTAAAAAAAGAAAAGGGAAAAACCAGAGTGGAAAAACTCCACTGTCCCTTCCCTTAAGAGGAAATATCCCTTTGATGAAGAGGCGTCCACATCTTGGGACAAAGCCCCGACACTAGACGTAGCTGTCGACAAGGCCTCAAAAAAGTTTTGCACTCCCCTTTGAGGACACTTTTAGGGTACTCTGAAGGACCCCTTAGAGAGAATGGCCGATACCTTCCTCAAGGGCGCTTGTGAATCAGCTGGGGGAAATCTGAAGCCAGTTATTGTGGCAATATGTACCTCCAGAGCCCTTATGGTATGGGTGGATCAACTAAAGAGACAGTTAAGGGAAGGTACACCCAGAGAGAAGATTCTGGAATCTATTCCAGTAAATAAGGGGAGCGGTGGCATTCTTGGCGGACTCATCAGCTGACTTGGTGAGATTATCATCTAAAGCAGCAGCCATGTCAAACGCAGCCCAAAGAACGTTGTGTCTCAAATGTTGGCCAGGGGATTTACAAACTAAAATGAACCTAGGTCGATCCCCTGCGAAGGGAAGTTCCTATTCGGGGAGACGCTAGATGACATCCTCCAAAAGGCAGGGGATAAAAGAAGGGATTCCCAAATCTGGGTCCTACAGTGTTTGAGGTCCTTTCGTAACAGAAAGTTCTTTCAGAGCAGAAATAGGATGACCGAAGGAGAGATATGGGGTTTCTCTTCGGTAACTCGTCCCAAGTCAAGAAACCCTCTTGGTGACAGTTGCCCAAGGTGGGGGGGGGAGTCTAAACCTTTTTCTCCCAGCTTGGAGGGAAATCTCGAACAGCCCTTGGTTGGTAAGTCTGATTGGCTCGGGCCTAAGGATAGACTCTCTCTCTCCCACTGTAATGTAATGTCTGCAAAATATGATGTTTTCTGTTGGAACCGTCTAGAAGTCTCTCATTTTCTTATCAGGACATTGCAGCCTGCCATGTAGCTGCAAATCCCCCCTTTCTCTTCCCCCACACACACCCACCAGTGTCTTCATGGGCACAGCTCTGTGAAACCTGAAACTGTCCATTTCCTGTGAGCTAGGAATGTTAATTAAGCTACTGGAAAAGATGTTCCTTTGTTCTCAGATCTGTGGCTGAATGAAACTATGGGTGATATTAAAAGAGACTGTACCGTAAAAACCATACGCAGCAGAGATATAAAACCCACATTTCTGCGAAGGGCACAAAGCCAGCTGTCTAAACCCCTAAGTTTCACGATTCTCGTACTTCTAGAAAATGAGATATGGATTCCTTCTAAACGGTGTGTCCGAAATACTGCATATTTGGGCTTGAATTATTGTAATCAACAAACTACAAAGAATGATACCATGTGCGTGTTTGTGCGAACTTCCTCCTGCGAGATACAGTTATATTAAGTTTTGTAGTTTGATTCTAAATCCAAGAGTAGGGGGCAGACCCTCTCCAGGCTGCCCCTTCCGTGATGTCACACAGCAGAGGCTATAAGGCATTCCCTTGGCAAAACCAGTTCAGAGCAGCTGAAGTCCTCATGCCAGAGAGACATGCCGATGAGTGGCGACGTTTGGTTACGTGCCCCTCCCCCTCCAGCCACATGGGATGCCTAAAGATTCATAAGCAACCGTGAGTGTACTTTCTGTTTTCATCCACTTTTGTTTTATACTTGTATCTGTACATATGTAATGTCTCAACTTTATAGCAACTTTTATCTATATAATCACTGCCCTCATTTTGGGGAATAAATGATATAATAATTCAGTCTGTCTTCATGCTCTTAGAAACGAACTATATGCCTTATTTAGATAATCGCTACTAATTTGGGGTTTGTCACGGACCCTCTTAATTAACTCTGTGATTAAGTAAAGTGTGGCTGGTGGCAGCGTAATGTGCGCGGCTGGCGAGACTAGCTGGCAGTACAGAAGGGTCTTATATTGCTGAATGAGGGGCTGCGGCCACAGCATTGATAATTCCTTACTGCAGTAGTCTAGAGGCCAGTGCACAACAAGCAGCCCGTCCGGCGACTAATTATCCTAGGTGCAGTTCCCTGACTGACCTGAGGGTAAGGGGGCGCCGGAGAGCTGCGAGTTCCAAAGTGGAACTGAGAAAGTGGGATATACATAAATCTTCGCAGTTCTTGGAAGGTTGTTAGCAGAGGTGAAGGCATCCAAAATAACCCCCCCTGCGGTAAATTGTTAGAGCAAGGTTAGTTTGCTGCATTTTGGTCACATGGTGCCAGTGGTGGGATAACTAAGATAAGCCCCCACTGTGCCTGTGATAGCCGTGTGCCGGCAGTGTGTCGCGTCCCTCCGTCCATTGATACACCCGTGTCAGTGGTGGGATTGTGACAAATTGGTGACACAGGGTCTGCTGTCCGTCACGTTTTGGTGGCAGCGGGACCCCCATTCGTCATATTTGGTGGCAGCTTTGGGCTGTTCATCACACACCTCAAAAATACGTGGTAACTCCATACTCCATAAGATCTATATGAGAACAAAAAACTCTTGGAAATGAAGTCCTAAGTTTACTAAAGAAAGGAGGAAATGGAGTCAACCACCAAAATCCTGTTCCCACACTGCCTTATGACAGTATTAGATCTCAGCGACGCATACTATGACGTCCCCATCCACAAAGACTACCGAAAATACCTCAGACTGCCGGTCTCTATAAATGGCGAGATGAGTTTCAATACAGGGCCCTTCCGTTCGGAATATCTATAGCCCACGAGTTTTCATGAAACTAGTAGCAGAAATGATGGCCCACCTAAGGCAGCAGGACATATTAATAATTCCATGTTTGGACGACTTTTTAATAGCAAGCGACTCGGCTCAAAATGCAAGGAACAGAGGGACAGAGTGATGAACACTCTACAGAACCTCGGCTGGCTTCTAATCCTGGAAAAAATCAAGGTTGCAGCCCAGCAAAATTCAGGAGTTCCTAGGACTAACACTGGAATCAAACACCCAAGAGTGTTACCTCCCGGACCACAAAAAGAGAGAATTGCTCAAATAATAGCAAAGGCGATTCAGAACCCTTCCATGACACTAACAAAAGCAATGTCACTACTAGGCCCTCTCTCCGCCTGCCTGCCGGCGGTCCAATGGGCACAGCTACATAGGAGAGATCTCCAATGGGATGTATTAGCCAACCAGTTAGCATTAGGAGGTCACTTAGAGGGTCGCATTACCCTAGATTCCAAAACTTCATTCCCTAGCCTGTTGGGGAAACACAGACAATCTATCCAAAGGGATTCCGTGGGTAATAAAAATCACATATAATTACCGCGGATGCCAGTCCCAATGGATGGGGAGCACACATGAACAGCAGGGTGGCTCAGGGGGAATTGGGAGGCCAGGAATTAGAAGCCTCCTCAAACCAAAAGGAACTCTGGGCAGTAGGCTATGCCTTAACACACTTCCTATCCATGCTGCAAGGTCATCATGTCCGCATATTTTCGGACAATCAAGTGACAGTGGCCTATATAAATCACCAGGGGGGGATCCAGGTCCCGAGCCCTAATGAACACGTCCTCCAAAATCCTCACCCTAGCCGAGATAAACCTACTATCTCTTCCTGCACTGCACATACAGGGAACAGAGAACCAGACCGCAAACTTTCTGAGTTGCACTCAATTGCGCCAGGGAGAATGAGCCTTAAAACGGTCCATTTTCGGCAGATGGTGGAAATGTGGGGAATCCCAGACATAGATCTGTTTGCCGACTACAAAAATAAAAAAAGTGGAAGCATTTTGTCCCCTAGACCCCAGGGGGAATCCTCGGGCCCCGGACGCCTTGATGCTCCCGTGGACACAGAACCTAACGTATGCCTTTCGCCTGATCATTCTCATTCTGGCTGTCATAAGGAAAGTCAGAGAGGATGGGTCGAGAATGATACTGATAGCCCCCTGCTGGCCAAAAAGAACTTGGTTCTCCTGGCTGAGAATGCTCTCGATAACTGACCCCTGGATCTTACCAGATCTCCCGGACCTACTGTCTCAGAGACCAAGGTTACACCCTCGGGCAGTGAACCTCCATTTGACAGCATGGAATTTGAAAGGGCACTGCTGAGGAAAAGGGGGTTCTCCGAAAGCCTAGTTTCTACACTACAAAAGAGTAGGCAACCGACCACGACGAGCCTATGGGAGAACTTTGAGGAAATTTCTGTCCACCTCCGGGACAAGGGTTCAGGATGGGGTCCAGATTGAAAGAATTGTTGAATTTCTGCAGAGGGGCTTAGAGCAGAGACTGGCGGTTAACACACTGAAAGTACAGATAGCAGCCATAGGTGCCCTTTATAACCAGGATATGGCAGGCAGCCCCGGGGTAACATGGTTTATTAGGGCGGCAACCAGGTCCAGGCCAATAGTCAGCCTGAAATTACCATTGTGGGACCTGAATCTCGCACTATCCGCACTAACAGGTCCCCCGTTTGAACCTATCCAGTCAGTACCCCTAAATATCATCATTAAAAACCGTGCTTCAGGTGGCGCTATCGTCGGCTCGCAGGGTGAGCGATATTCAAGCTTTATCAGCGGCGCCACCGTTTACTAAAATACTAGACGACAGAGTCATCTTAAAGCCTGACCCGGCATATCTATCTAAAGTAGCATCACATTTTCATAGGTCCCAGGAGGCAGTCCTTCCTTCTTCTGCCCAAACCCTAGGAATAGGGGAGAGGAAAGATTTCATACCCTAGATGTAAAGAGGTGCCTAGTTCAGTACTTAGAGGCCACCAAAGAATGTAGGAAAGAAGGCTCTCTCTTTGTGTGTTTCCAGGAACCTCGGAAGGGACTCAAAGCATCTAAGAGTACCCTGGCAAGGTGAATAAGGGAAGCGATTGCCAGGGCATATTCATCAAGTGGAAATACCATCCCGGAAGGGTTGAGAGCCCATTCCACAAGAGCGATGGTGACCTCATGGGCTGGAAGATCGGAGGTATCTATAGAACAGATCTGTAAGGCGGCCACCTGGTCATCACCTTCTACCTTTTTCAGACACTATCATAGAATCATAGAATTGTAGAGTTGGAAAGGACCTCCTGGGCCATCTGGTCCAACCCCCTGCTCAAAGCAGGATTCGCTAAATCATCCCAGTCAGATGTCTGTCCAGCCTCTGTTTGAAGAGTTCCATTGAAGGAGAACTCACCACTTCTCGTGGCAGCCTGTTCCACTCATTGATCACTCTAACTGTCAAAAAGTTTTTTCTAATATCTAATCTGTGTCTCCTCCCATTCAGTTTCATCCCATTGCTTCTAGTCTTTCCTTGTGCAAATGAGAATAAAGTTGATCCTTCTACAATGTGACAGCCCTTTAGATATTTGTAGACAGCTATTAAGTCTCCTCTCAGTCTTCTCTTTTGCAAACTAAACAATCCCAAATCCTGCAACCTTTCCTCATAAGACAGGGTTTGCAGACTGGTCACCATTCTGGTTGCTCTTTTCTGAACTTGTTCCAGTTTGTTGATGTCTTTTTTTAAAATATGGTGCCCAAAACTGGACACAATATTCCAGATGAGGTCTGACCAAAGAGGAGTAGAGGGAAATAATGACTTCACGTGATCTAGACTGTATGCTTCTGTTAATACATCCTAGAATTGCATTTGTTTTTTTTGCTGCTGCATCACACTGTTGACTCATATTCAGTCTGTGATCTATTAGTATACCCAAGTCTTTTTCACATGTGCTGTTGCTTAGGCCTATTCCTCACATTCTGTATATGCTTTTTTCATTTTTATTGCCCAGATGTAGTACTTTGCATTTTTCCCTGTTAAAAACCATTCTGTTAGTTGCTGCCCACTTCTCCAGTTTATTTATATCTTTTTGAATCCTCTCTCTCTCTTCTCTATTATTAGCTATCCCTCCTAGCTTTGTGTCATCAGCAAATTTAATCAGTTTACCCTCAATTCCTTCATCTAAATCGTTGATAAAGATGTTGAACAATACAGGGCCCAGGACAGAGCCCTGTGGTACCCCACTTGAGACATTCTTCCAACTGGATGTGCAGCCATTTACAACCACTCTTTGGGTCCGATCACTAAGCCAGTTATGAATCCACCTAACAGTTGCCTTGTCCATTCCATACTTAGTCATTTTTTCAATAAGGATTATATGAGATACTTTGTCAAATGCTTTGCTGAAGTCAAGATATACTATATCTACAGCATTTCCTTGATCCACCCAATCAGTGATTCCGTCATAGAAGGAAATTAAGTTAGTGTGACATGACTTATTAGTTACAAACCCATGCTGACTCTGTTTAATCACTTCATTCTTATCCAGGTACTGACATACATATTGTTTAATAATTTGTTCAAAGATCTTTTCCTGGTATAGAAGTCAGACTCACCGGCCTATAGTTGCCTGGGTCCACCTTCTTCCCCTTTTTGAAGATAGGAACAACATTTGCTTTCCTCCAGTCTTCTGGGACTTCTCCTGTTCTCCAAGAATTTTCAAAGATTATGGAGAAGGGTTCAAAAATTTCTTCTGCTATCTCCTTCAGTACTCTGGGGTGTAATTCATCTGGACCTGGAGACTTGAATTCATTTAGGTTAGCTAAGTGTTTCCTCACTATCTTTCTGTTTATAGATATCCTGGATTCTTCTATTCCCTTAATAGGACAGTGAAGAACAGTTGATGTCACATTTCCTTTCTGAGAGAAAACAGATGCAAAATAGGAATTTAAAAGTTCGGCCTTCTCAACATCCTGTCTTACGTTTAGATCTAGCCTCTACGTCTGACCTGACCTTTGGGAGAAGGGTCCTTCAGGCTGTGGTCCCTCCCTAAGCTACAAATCTCTGAAATTCTCTCCGTGGTGCTGTTATGGGTGAGAGAGAATAGCTTAGTTACTCACTGATAACGGTGTTTCTCGGAACCCATGACAGCACCCGCTTATTCCCCCCCTTCATGCGTGCGGTGAGCACGTTTTACTGTTCGTAGATTGGTTTTCATCTAGACACGGTGCTTCTTGATAATATGCAACATTACAATGTTATGTATATTCTTTTGTTGTTAACTAACCTGGAGACCCTCTGATGCTCTGTAACCAACTGGGGGCGGAGGAGAGGTGCCTCCCTTTTTATCTGTAGGTTCCTGTACCTGATGGGCGGATCCCCTCTCTCCATGGTGCTATCATGGGTTCCGAGAAACACCGTTATCGGTGAGTAACTAAGCTATTCACCCTCATTTTTTTTCCAAAGGGTAACAGGAGAAATTGGACGCCAAAAGTTGTTGAGCAATTTCTCCTGAGTACGCCCATACCCCATATGTGGAAGAATACTACTGTTTGGCCGCATGGCAGGGCTTGGAAGGGAAGGAGCGCCATATTGGAGAGCAGATTTTGCTGGAATTGTTTGTGGGTGACATGTCACATTGTCAGAGCCCCTGAGGTGCCAGAACAGCATAAGCCCCCAAAAGTGACTACATTTTTCCAAATACTTCCCTGAATGAATTCTTCTAGTGGTACAGTGAGCATACTGACACCACAGCTGTTCCATAGAAGATTATACCATTGGGCAGTGAAGAAAAAATAATTACTGTATTTTTCGGACTATAAGATGCACCCCAAATTTTCAAAAGGAAAATAGGGGAAAAAATGTGCCAAATGGGGGTCCATCTTACAGTCTGAATTCAGCTTATCGGGGGGATCAGCACAGGTGCAAGAGTGGTCACAGAGGTTGTTTGGTGGCCCACGCTGATGTGGTGGCCTCCGGAAAATCCCATCCCAGGCTGGTGTGGCAGCGGTGCTCTGTGCTGGGGTGGCAGCGCTCTGTGCTGGGGAGGCGGCAGCGCTCTGTGCTAGGGAGGCGGCAGTGTTTTGTGCTGGGGCGGCAGCGCATTGTGCTGGGGTGATGGCAGCGCTCTATGCTGGGGCGGCGGTGCTCTGTGCTGCGTGGGGGGCTATGCCGCCATTTTGTCAAAGCCGGAGGCCCCTGCAGCTCCATTGCTGCGATGCGGTGGCAGAGATCTGAATCCAAGCATGCGCCGCCCACGGCGGCCATTTTTCCGGAGACCACCGCATCCCAGCAATGGAACTGCGGGGGTCTCCAGGCTATGACAAAATGCCAGCGGAGCTCTCCACGCAGCACAAAGCACCGCCGCACTTTAGAATAAACCCTAATAGTAACTAACAGTAACCCTAACAGTAACCCTAACTCTAGCCTCAACACTAAACCTAACTCTAGCACTAACTCTAACCTGCCTTATCTGTTTCTTTTTACTTTATAGTAAAATCGCTGACTGACACAGCTGTTTGCAGCAGCACTTGTAACACTGTTTCTCCTCTAATCTCTCACTGACAGGAGATCTGAGGCAGATTGCCCGGAAAAGTTTGCTGCTACAACAAACTTATCTAGTGATTTGTCTCATTGGCTGGTGTGACACTGACGTCATAAGGACCTGAACCAATCAGGTCTCAATGAGGTCGTGGGTCACAGGAAGCGCTGTGTGCCAGAATCCCCCAGTTATAAGGTACATGGGGGGCCCGATGAGCGCAAAACCGCTGACAAGCGTCGGCGGTGCACAAAGTCCTGCTAGCGCCGACGTTTATCTACTCTTGGTGGTCACAAAGCGGTTAAGTTAAGGGTACCAAAATTCCTGTCCAGGCCTATTTCATGAGTTAAAAAAAAAACAAAAAACTGGAGTCTGAACTGAGAAAGTAAGTTAATGTGTATGCACAATGTAAGTGCATATTAACACATGACCATTAACCAGAGAAAGCAAAAAACACAAATATCCTAAAATAAAAAATATATTTCATGAGTTTTACTTTTTTTTAAATACTGTGGAAGCATGGTTAAAAAGCTATGGTGTAACTACAAAGTTATGGGCCCCTATGCAAACTTTCAAATGGGGCCCCCCCACCCCGGGCTGCCACTAGGAGTTTTGGGGACCCCATACTGGCAACATTTTTGGGGCCCCCTTGAGACCAGCCCAGGCTCCATCCCCCGAACTGTCCACAGCCCCATCGCTCCCATAATTCCACCCCCACATAGAGAATGAAAGGAGCAGAGGGCAGATGTCTGACTTGCTATACCATAGAATATAATGCCGCCCCTCATATTATATAACACAGCCTCCCCCATAGAATATAATGTACCCCCCATGGTATATAACACAGCAGCATAGTATATAGCACAGCATCACTGTTAGCGTGAGTGGTCTGGAGCAGGAAACCCCGGGAGTGGACCCTCTGGACCGTGGCACCGAGGGACCCCGGGCGAGCTGCCAGGTGGAACCGACCCCTATACAGGGACCGTTAGGAGCAGGCCCAGGGGTTTGAGTACCACGGTAGCCGGTACCAAGAGGGGCGGCTCAGGATGGATCGGAGTAAGACTGAGACTGGAGTAGGATGGCAGGAACACTGGAGGCTGGACTGGAGTAGTACGGCAGGAGCACTGGAGCCAGGACTGGAGTAGGACGGCAGGAACACTGGAGATAGGACTGGAGTAGGACGGCAGGAACACTGAAGGCAGGACTGGAGTAGGATGGCAGGAACACTGGAGACAGGACTGGAGCAGGAACACAGGAGACAGAACTGCAGAAGAGAACAAGGAACACGGGTAGCAGGACTGAGAAGCTGCTGCAGGGAGCAGCCGAGAACGGAACTGCAGGAGCAGAGCGCACACGATGTAGCGAGGCCAGAGTGCTAGGAAACACAACGATCAGGCGCCTCCCTCAGGGGAAAGCGGCCTGATATGGCCCCGTCTGGTCCACCATTGGTCCAAAGGTGCTTCCGGGTCAGGGCACAGCCGGAGCATAAGAAGCAGGAAGGAGGCGCGGCCTATGGTGCATGCGCATAGCATGCAGGGACGGCATCGGTCGCGAGCCCGTCTCAGGTGACCGCCGCGGCCGTCGGGTGGAGAGAGGCTGCGGCATGGGAGCGGAGGCCAACTGCGGCGTGGGAGCGGAGGCCGGGTGAGTATGGCGGAGCAATGTAACAATCACATAGTATATAGCACAGCATCACATGGTATACGGCACATTACCGCATGGTATACATTACAGCACCCCCCATTCTATACAACACAGCACCCCCATGGTATACAGCATCGCATGGTATACAGCCCCCTTCATGGTATATAGCATCGCATGGTATACAGCACAGCACCACATGGTATACAGCACAGCACCCCACCATGGTATACAGCACCCCCTGTTGTGAATTCGCTTTCTGGCCTCCCTCTGGTTATTACTGAAGGTAGTGGAGCTGGTCAGTTTGACAGAGGGATTGCGAGTTCTCTTTCTGGGCTCCCTCTGGTGGTTACTGGAGGTAATGGAGCTGATCTGATTAACAGAGGCTTGCCACCTGATAATGAGGATGACGATTGGAGATCTGGGGTTTCAGATTGGGATTTAAGACAGCCGACTCCCTCTATCCCTGCTGGTGATTTTCTTCTTGCCTCCTGAGGTCTGATGTTTCCAGCTCTGTCCCTGCATGTTCAGCTAAGTGTTCTTTTGCTATTCTGTTTAAATTTGATCTGGTTTTGTCTATTTCATTTTTGTGCAGGTCAGCCAGCTCCGGCTGGGGCAGTGCTGAATCACCGTCCATATGTTACTGCTTGTGCCAGTTTGTTTTTGTCCCTTATTAGATTGGCCTCTTTTTGCTCTGCTTTCAGAATATACCAGAGTGCTGATATAGTGGGTGAAGTCGTGTGACTTCAGTGTTTTTTTGCATCAGACGTGTTGGACTTTTTGCAGGGCTTTTTGCGTGATTGCAGACAGCGTCTTTCCTTTCCTGTCCTGTCTAGTCAGTGTGGGCCCCATCATTTGCTCAGTCTATTTTCCAGCCTGCGTTTGTGTTTTCATCTTGTCTCACCGACAATATATGTTTGAGGGCTATCTATTCCTTTGGGGTTTGCTCTGGGGCAGTTTAGATTTCCCCTTTCTTGCTTTAGGCTTAGTTAGCTCTCCGGCTGTGCCGAGGCGTCTAGGATCATCGTAGGTACGCTCCACGGCTACAGCTAGTTGTGTGGATAGGATCGGGGTCTGCAATCCGCATAGTTACCAACCTCTCTGGTTTTCTGGGGCTTAGCTTGGGCTTGCTCTCCTCCTCGGTGACCCAATCATAGCACCCCCCATGGCATACAGCACAGCATGGTATACAGCACAGCACCCCCCCATGGTGTAATAATAAATAATCTTTATATAGCGCCAACATATTCCACAGCACTTTGCAGTTTAACAGTTTCAAAACACAAGTCATAAGTAACAATGTTAACAATACAATAATTAAAGCAGAATAAGACAAAATAAGATGACCCTGCTCGTGAGAGCTTACAATCTACAATGAGGTGAGGGAGATACAAAGTACAGGTGTGTATTTACATTTGTGTTTTTACAATGAAGGTCCAGCCATTTTGAGGGAGTGAAGGATGGATAGAGATAGTGAATGGGCTACACACGCACACTTACACATAGAATGACTTTGATTAGTGAATGTGATAGGCCACTCTGAACAAATGTGTTTTGAGGGAGCGCCTAAAGCTATGCAAATTGTGGTTAGTCCTAATTTCTTGGGGTAGAGCATTCCAGAGGATAGGAGCAGCATGCAGAAGTCTTGGAGTCGGGAGTGGGATTAGTGCAGAGGTAAGTCGAAAGTTGTTTGCAGAGCGCAGCGATCGGCTATGCCGATAGACAGAAATGAGGGAGGAGATGTAGGGGGGTGCCGCACTGTAGAGAGCTTTGTGGGTGAGAACAAGTACTTTGAATTGGATCCTATAATGAATGGGCAGCCAGTGTAATGACTGACGAAGAGCGGACACGTCCAAGTACTGATTAGCCAGATGGACGACCCTGGCCGCTGCATTAAGAATGGACTGGAGAGGGGATAGTCAAGTGACAGGGAGGTGTTGTGAGTTCATTTTTCCCTTCACCAGTGAGGTCTGATGAACTCCCTCTTCTGGAGAAGGAAGGTAGTGAGGCTGATTACCAAACAGCTGAGCAGGTAGATGATGACTGGGTCACAGGAACTGATGACTGGATATAAGGCAGCCGATGCCCTGCTGCATTGCTGGTGATTTTCCTGCTGGATTCTTGGAGACCAGTCTGATTTCTGCTTCTCAAAGCTAAGTTTTGCTCTGCCTTTTGTACTCTTTAGTTCTGGTTTTGTTTGCCTTGTTTTATGGAGTTCAGCCATCCCCGGCCGGGGGTGAGCTGAATTCCATTTTTGTCTCTGATCTGTTGATCTCTGGCTCTGTCTTCAGAATTTACCTGAGTGCTGATATAGTCTTTTTGAAGCCTAGCGGCTTCAGGGCCTGTTTTTCCTCCTTCGGTGACTCATCCATAACAGAATCACCAGCCATACCGCAGATCCTAGGGTACTCAATAGGAGGAAAGAATTGTATGAAAAAAAAAAAGTGTCAGAATTTCTTTGTGTATATTTTTTCCTCTAAATCTCTGAGGCCGTAGGGGGAATTTTTTTTTTTCTCTCAATGGAGATGAAGCAATTGTCTGATCGTGTGGAGCAGCTGGCTGCGGAAGTGCGGGGAATTTCCGCCTATCTTACTCATTCACATGCTGCTGGACCAAAGATCCCTACTCCTGATGTGTTTTTTGGGGATCGGTCTAAATTTTTGAATTTCAAGAATAATTGTAAATTATTTTTTTCCTTGAAGCCTAACTCGTCGGGGAGCTCCGTGCAGCGGGTTAAAATTGTCATCTCTTTGCTGCGCGGCGATCCCCAGGATTGGGCGTTTTCTTTGAAACCTGATGATCCTATTCTAAATAATGTGGATGCATTTTTTCAAGCCTTGGGGTTGTTGTATGACGAACCCAATGCTATTGATCAGGCTGAAAAGGCCTTGTTGGCATTGAGCCAAGGTCGGGATTCTGCAGAGTTGTACTGTCAAAAATTCCGAAAGTGGGCGGTCCTTACTACCTGAAATGATGATGCCTTGGCAGCTCTCTTTCGGAAAGGTTTGTCAGAAACCGTAAAAGATACTATGGTGGGATTTCCTGTTCCCTCTGGTTTTGACGATTCTATGTCATTAGCCATTCAGGTTGATCAGCGTTTGCGTGAACGCAAGACTGCACGAGAGGTGTTGCCACCTGTTGAACAAATGTCTGAACCTATGCAATGTGATAGAGTTTTGTCCAGGGAGCAACGTCAGGAGTTCAGAAGGCGTAATAAGCTGTGTTTTTTTTGTGGAGATGCCTCGCATATTATTTCTGTCTGTCCTAAACAAGAGAAACGCTTTGCACACACGTTTTCTGTTGGTGGTGTTCAACCTAAGTTTCTTCTGGCTATTACTCTGATCTGCTCCCTGTCCACATTTTCTGCCAAGGCTTTTGTGGATTTGGGAGCAGCTCTGAACCTGATGGACTTGGATTTTGCTAAACGTTATTGGAAATCTGTGTCTGTGGTGAGTTGGGGTTGTCGGTGTGCCCTTAGTGATGCTCCTGTTTTCTCCACCTCTCCCCAGTCGCATGATGTTCCTGACTATTTGGCTGACTTTTATGATGTATTTAGTGAGAATGAGTCTGCGTCTTTGCCTCCTCATAGGAGTTATGACTGTGCAATTGAGCTGAGCCCGGGGTGTAAATTTTCCAAGGGTCGGCTTTTCAATTTATCTGTACCCAAGCACGAGGCTATGCAATCCTATATTAAGGAGTCGTTGGAGAAGGGTCATATTAGACCATCCTCTTCACCCTTTGGTGCTGGGTTTTTTTTCGTGGCTAAAAAAGATGGTTCATTAAGGCCTTGTATTGACTATCGTGCCCTCAACAAAATTACTGTTAAATATCAGTATCCGTTACACCTGATTTCTGATCTATTCTCCAGAGTTAAAGGTGCTTGCTGGTTTACCAAGCTTGACCTCAGGGGGCGTATAATCTTATTCGCATTAAGCATGGGGATGAATGGAAGACGGCGTTTAATACTCTGGAGGGACATTTTGAGTACCTGGTAATGCCCCTTCTGTGTTCCAGTGCTTCATGAACGATATATTCCGAGACTTTGTGGATAAATTTTTGATTATCTATCTGGATGATATTTTGATCTTCTCCAAGGATTGGGACTCTCATGTGGAACATGTTCGGACTGTGTTCTGGATTTTGAGGGAGAATTCCCTGTATGTCAAGGGATCGAAATGCCTTTTTGGGGTACAGAGGATTTCATTTTTGGGATTCATTTTGTCTCCGTCAACTATTGAAATGAACCCGGCCAAGGTACAGGCCATTTATGATTGGGTTCAGCCCACTTCTTTGAAGGCCCTCCAGAAGTTTTTGGGTTTTGCTAATTTTTATCGGAAATTTATAGCTAATTTTTCTGGTATTGCCAAGCCATTGACTGATTTGACTAAGAAGGGTGCTGATGTGCTGAATTGGTCTCCGGAGGCTGTTTCTTCCTTTCAGGAGCTGAAGCGAAGATTCACTTCTCCCGTTCTGCGGCAACCTGATGTCTCACTCCCGTTTCAGGTAGAGGTGGACGCCTCTGAGATTGGTGCAGGAGCTGTTTTGTGCCAAAAAGATCCTGTGACATCTAAAATGAATCCCTGTGCTTTCTTTTCCTGAAAGTTCTCCCCATCCGAACGTAACTATGATGTGGGGAATCGGGAACTGTTGGCCATGAAATGGGCATTTGAGGAGTGGAGACATTGGTTGGAGGGAGCTAAACACCAGGTCGTGGTCCTTACTGACCACAAGAATTTGATTTACCTGGAGTCGGCCAAACGCTTGAATCCTAGACAGGCTAGGTGGGCCTTGTTTTTCACACGTTTTGATTTTGTGGTCTCTTTTCTTCCTGGCACTAAGAATGTCAAGGCAGATGCCCTCTCTAGGAGTTTCTTTGCTGATTCTCCTGTTGTGACCAAGCCTGCTACCATCTTAGGTGAGGGGGTAGTTCTTTCTGCCATCTCGCCCGATTTGAGACGTGCTCTGGAAGAGTTCCAGGAGGACAAACCTGAGCGTTGTCCCAGTGGAAAGTTGTATGTTCCTGACCAGTGGAGGAAGAGAGTGATGTCTGAAGTTCATTGCTCTGCATTGGCTGGTCATCCAGGTATTTTTGGTACTAGAGATCTGGTGAGTCGGTCTTTTTGGTGGCCCGCCTTGTCTCGTGATGTCAGGAATTTTGTGCAGTCCTGTGGGACTTGCTCCCGGTCTAAACCTTGTTCTCGCTCTAGTGGGTTGTTGATGCCTTTGCCGGTACCCAAGAGGCCATGGACCCATATTTCAATGGATTTTATCTCTGATATGCCTGTCTCTCAGAGAATGACCGTTATTTGGGTGATTTGTGATAGATTCTCTAAGATGGTCCATCTTGTACCACTCCCTAAGTTGCCATCATCCTCTGAGTTGGTGCCCTTGTTTTTGCAACAGGTAGTTCGCTTGCACGGGATTCCTGAGAACATTGTGTCTGACAGAGGAGTTCAGTTTGTGTCTAGATTTTGGAGGACTTTCTGTTCCAAGCTGGGAATTCAGTTGTCCTTCTCCTCTGCGTTTCACCCTCAGACCAACGGGCAGACGGAGAGAACAAACCAGACTTTGAAGTCGTATTAGAGATGTTTTATTTCGGCTGATCAGGATGATTGGGTTTCATTTTTGCCCTTGGCCGAATTTGCTTTAAATAATAGAGCTAGTTCTGCCACTTTGATGTCACCTTTTTTTTGTAACTTTGGGTTTTATCCTCGATTTTCTTCAGGGCAGGTGGAGCCTTCTGCCTGCCCAGGTGTTGACACTGGTGGAGAGAATGCACCGGATCTGGGACCAAGTGGTGGATAAGTTGTCTCTCTCCCAGGAAAAGGCCCAGCGGTTTTCCAACCGGCATAGGACCATTGGTCCCTAGTTTAAGGTGGGTGATATAGTTTGGTTGTCATAAAAAAATATCGCTATGAAGGTGGCTTCTCCTAAGTTTAAGCCTAGATTTATTGGACCTTAAAAGATTTTGGAGATTATTAATCCGGACTCTTTTCGGTTGGCTCTTCCTGTCACGTTTAAGATTCATAATGTGTTCCATAAGTCCTTGTTGAAGAGGTTTGTTGAACCAGTAGTTCCTGGGGTGGCACCTCCTGACCCTGTATTGGTTGAAGGTAACATGGAGTATGAGGTAGAGAAGATACTGGATTCCCATCTGGCTAGACGGAGACTTCAGTATTTGGTTAAGTGGAAGGGTTATGGTCAGGAGGATAATTCCTGGGTCTCTGCCTCTGATATTCATGCCGAAAGATTGGTGCGTGCCTTTCATCGGGCTCACCCTGATCGCCGTGGTGGCATGGATGAGGGTTCGGTGACCCCTCCTCAAAGGGGAGGTACTGTTGTGAGTTCATTTTTCCCTTCACCAGTGAGGTCTGATGAACTCCCTCTTCTGGCGAAGGAAGGTAGTGAGGCTGATTACCAAACAGCTGAGCAGGTAGATGATGACTGGGTCACAGGAACTGATGACTGGATATAAGGCAGCCGACGCCCTGCTGCCTTGCTGGTGATTTTCCTGCTGGATTCTTGGAGACCAGTCTGATTTCTGCTTCTCAAAGCTAAGTTTTGCTCTGCCTTTTGTACTCTTTAGTTCTGGTTTTGTTTGCCTTGTTTTATGGAGTTCAGCCATCCCCGGCCGGGGGTGAGCTGAATTCCATTTTTGTCTCTGATCTGTTGATCTCTGGCTCTGTCTTCAGAATTTACCTGAGCGCTGATATAGTCTTTTTGAAGCCTAGCGGCTTCAGGGCCTGTTTTTCCTCCTTCGGTGACTCATCCACAACAGGGAGGCCAATTAATAGGGCGTTGTAGTAATCCAGGCGGGAGTGGATCAATGCTACAGTGAGGGTTTTTGTTGCTTCCATGTTGAGAAAAGGGCGGATTCTAGAGATGTTCTTTAGGTGTAAGCGGCAAGAGCGGGCAAGAGATTGTATATGGGATGTGAAGGAGAGATTGGTGTCAAACATAACACCCAGACAGCGCGCCTGATGCCGGGGTGTTATTGTGGTGCCATCCACGGAGTGGGAAATGTCAGATTTAGGGAGGTTAGTAGACGGTGGGAGCAGAAGAAGTTCAGTTTTGGAGAGGTTGAGTTTCAGATAGAGAGTGGACATGATATTGGAGACTACGGACAGACAGTCACTGGCGTTCTGTAGTACAGCGGGGGTAAGGTCGAGAGAAGACGTATATAGTTGTGTGTCATCAGTATAAAGATGGTACTGAAAGCCAAATCTGCTGATGGTCTGTCCAATTGGGGCCGTGTAGAGAGAGAAAAGAAGGGGGCCAAGGACTGAGCCCTGAGGTACCCCGACAGCAAGAGGAAGAGGAGATGACGTGGAGCCAGAGAACAAAACACTGAAGGAGCGGTCAGAGAGATAGGAAGAGAACCAGGAGAGAGCAGTGTCCTTAATGCCTAGTGACTGGAGCCTAGAGAGTATGAAATGGTGGTCAACGGTATCGAAAGCTGCAGATAGGTCAAGAAGAATGAGCAGAGAGTGGTCACCATTACGTATTGCTGTCAGAAGGTCATTGGTCACTTTGATGAGTGCAGTTTCAGTCGAATGTAGGCGGCGGAAGCCGGACTTTGAAGGGGAGTGAGTGGAGAGGTAACGGGTAAGGCGGGAGTAAACTAAGAGTTCCAAAGGTTTAGAGATGAAGGGGAGATTGGAGACTGGTCTGTAGTTGTTGGTGCAGGATGGGTTGAGAGCGGTTTCTTTAGTAATGGAGTAACAATGGCGTGTTTGAAGGAGGATGGGAAAATGCCCGAGGAGAGGGAGAGATTAAAGATTGTAGTCAGGTGGGTTGTGACGACTGGAGAGAGAGACTGGATGAGATGTGAGGGAATAGAGTCGGTAGTGCATGTAGTCGGACGAGAAGAAGAGAGGAGTCTGGAGACTTCTTCTTCTGTGATGGGATCAAATGTGGAAAGTGAGCCAGGGGAGATGCAGGAAGGGATGGGAGTCACGGCACTTGGTGGTTGAGAGATTTCCTTACGGATATTATCTATTTTTTCTGTCAAGTGGGAGGCCAGGGCATCAGCACAAATGTCTGTGATAGGGGCTTGTGCTTTTGGCCTGAGGAGGGACTGAAAAGTGTCAAAAAGTTTCTTGGGGTTGTTGGCTAGTGAGGAGATCAGGGTGGTGAAGTAGGTCTGTTTGGCGAGGTGAAGGGCAGCATTATAGGTTCTTACATAAATTTGAAGTGGATGAAGTCTTCTGGTGTGCGGGTTTTTCTCCATAGGCGTTCAGCACTCCTAGAGCATCGCTGGAGAAGTTGAGTTTGCGATGTGAGCCAGGGCTGTTTTACTCTGTGCTTGGAGGTTCTGAGGGTGAGGGGAGCTACTTGGTCAAGGGTGCTTCTAAGAGTGTTGGATAATTGTTGGAAAAGTTCCACAATTATCCCTGTCCCCAAGAAAGTGGGATCCTCTGAGTTGAACGACTATAGACCAGTAGCACTCACATCTGTAGCTATGAAAGTCTTCGAAAGAATTATGATGTCCCACCTGATAAAATTCACGCAGAAGCTATGGGACCCGCTTCAGTTTGCCTATAAGGAGAATCGTTCAGCAAATGACACTGTCAATCTGGCACTGAAGTACATTTTGGATCATACAGATGAACTGCACTCAAATGCCCGGATTCTTTTCATGGACTTTAGCTCAGCGTTCAGTACCATTGATCCGAATTTACTTCATAAGAAAATGGTAGCTCTTGGAGTCCCTCTCAACTTATGCTTGTGGATTTATAACTTCCTGACAGCCAGGATACAGAGTGTAAAAGTTGGACCATTCACTTCGGACACCTTGGTCACAAACATCGGGGCACCTCAGGGGTGTGTTTTGTCCCCGTTACTGTTTTCTCTCTATACGAATGATTGCATCTCTTCAGCAGACTCAGTAAAAATCTTGAAATTTGCCGATGATATGACACTGATTGGTCTCATCAGGGGAAATGCTGAAGACTTGTATCGGAGTGAGGTGAAAAGAATATGTGACTGGTGTAAAGCCAATAATCTTGTACTCAACACTAAAAAAACTGCTGAGATGGTTGTGGATTTTAGGAAAGATCAACATGAGATACTTCCAATCTACATCCATGACGAAGTGGTTCTTGGGGTCACAGAGACCAAATTCCTTGGTGTTATCATCTCTCATGATCTTAAATGGGGGAAAAACGTGGATGCTGTTATAAGAAAAGCACAACAGAGGATGTTCTTCCTGCGTCAGCTGAAAAGATATGGTTTGTCTAAGAATCTGCTGATCTTATTCTTTAATGCTGTCATCAGATCTGTGATTTGTTCCTCTCTGATAGTCTGGTATGGGGGAGCCACTGTGCATGACAAACTCCGCTTACAAAGGACTTTCAGAACAGCAGAGAGAATTATAGGTTCCCCCCTGCCTAAAATCCAGGATCTTTATGATAAGAGTATTCGATCCCACGCATTGAAAATTTCATCCAATCCCTCTCACCCGGGACACTCCTCATTCCAACTACTCCCTTCAGGACGTCGCTTCAGAGTCCCCAAATGCAGCACCAACCGCCATATGAATAGCTTCTATCCACTCTCTGTTCAACAATTAAATCGTCATGTGTAGACTATATACTTTATCTGTCTTGTTAGATGTTACTTGTTGTATCTGTTGTTATATATTATGTTGCCTCTTTTTCCACAAAGAATTCCTTGTATATATGTAATATGTACTTGGCGATAATAAATTTGATTGATTGATTGAAGAGTGTCATTGTAGTGATGAACAGCCAGATTAGGACAGGATAAAGAGGAAATTGGGGACAGTGATGAGTGTAGGGAATCTGAAAGTGCCTGAGGGTTAATGGCTTGTAGATTTCTGACTGTGTGGTAGGTAGGAGTGAGCTGGGGTGGGCGAGGATTTGTGAGTGTGAAGGAGAAAATGTTGTGGTCAGAGAGTGGAAGCGGTGAGTTATTTAGGTGGGAGATTGAACAGAGCTGGCCGAAGACCAGATCAAGGGTGTTACCGTCCTTGTGTGTCTCAGAGGTTGAAAGCTGCGAGAGGCCTAGAGAGGTGGTTAGTGATAGAAGCTGGGATGCAGATGTGGAAGTAGGGCTGTTAATGGGGATGTTAAAATCTCCCAGGATAAGGGTTGGAAGTTCTGAGGACATGAAGTGTATAGCACAGCACCCCCCATGGTATACAGTCCCCTATGGTATACAGCACAGCACCCTGCCATGGTATACAGCAGAGCATAGTATACAGCACAGCACCCCCATGGTATACAGCACGGCATGGTATACAGCACGGCACCCCCCATGGTATACAGCACAGCACCCCCCATAGTATACAGCACAGCATCCCGCCATGGTATACAGCACCCCCATGGTATACAGCCCCCCATGGTGTACAGTACAGCACCCCCCATGGTATACAGCATGGCACCCCCCATGGTATACAGCATGGCACCCCCATGGTATACAACACAGCACCCCCCATGGTATACAGCACTGCATGGTATACAGCCCTGCATGGTATACAGCACCATGGTATACAGCCCCCCCGAGAATGGCCCCACAGTCCTGGCTGTACTGTTGCATAAACTAAAAGAAAAACTCTCCTCACCTTCTAATCGTGCTTCCGCTGCTCCCAGCTCCTGTCTCCTGCTCTGCCTGATAAACAGTTAGTGCGCATGTGTCAGAGGCAGAGAGGGGAATGATGGGAGAGGGAGCGTCGGCTGATGCTCTCTCCTCCATCATTGCTTTGAACTGTACCGGCATCATAGACGCCGGTACAGTTCAATGCGGCGGGGGGGGGGGGTCGGCGCTGACATGGTGCCTCTCTGACCCCCCTCCCGCCCAGCCTGCCCCGCCGCTGGGGCCCAATGCGGGCCTCCTCTGCTCATTGGGCTCCATACGCCAGTCAGGGCATTAATGCCCTGAGTGGGGGCCCGGACCCTAAGCGCTCGGGCCCCGTCTCAGCTGCGACCCCTGTGACCGCGGGTGTTACTTTTCTGTTGAAAAGCAATGTCTGACTTTCATTTGCTCATTTTCACAGATTTTTTATTTATTACTACTTTTGTCAGATTCAAGATATTTCTGTCACCATTGTGGGTTTTTCTGTCATCAAACGAGGGGTACCAGCAATTTAGACCACAGGAGGAGTGAATATTTTGATTCCACAGCCACTTTCCGGAAATTAACACGCAGTGGATGTTGGAGAGTGAAAATTACACATTTGCCATTTTGATACCCAGCACATAATGCCCAGATTGTGCTCCAGGAGACACACACCAAAAATTAAGTGGATTCTTCTCACTATAATATTGCTAAATACAGGGATCCTAAATGTTGTTTGCGCACACTGCAAGACTCCGAAGTGAGAGCGGATTTTGCTGGATTGGTTTATAGAAACTCTGTTGCTTTTCAGCCGCCTTTGAGCCACTAATAGTGTGGGAACCTGTTTTTCCATTGACAGATGATGGACCTGAGTGGGGACTTGTTTTTTGTGAGATGAGAATTGGTATTATTTTTGCCTACATAACATTGATTGGTTTCTTTTTATTCGATATTTGGGAGGCAGAATGAACCAACAGTTGAACACCACACACTACTGGCTCATCCAACAAGGTTTTCTATTAGACTGTGAACTGTCATTGTCTTGGTAAATAATTAAAGTTTTTTACATATATTGCCATTTTTATGGACAGTTTAAGTAGAAATGTTCAAAAATATAAAACTCAAGGATATTTTATTAAAAAATTTTTTTTTATCTTAGCAGATGACTGTACCAGGAGATCAGAGGGACAGCTGACATCTTCAACTTTTAAATCTGATGATCTTGAGATCCTACAAGATACAAATGAAGTGATTAACATTACTCCAGATATACCATCATCCATTCACAGCAAAGATCTGTCATCTGATCCTATGAAACAGGTCCCATCTTCTGATTCATTACTGACTAATAAGGGAAATCAATGTCACAAAAGAGGCATTAAAAAACAAACTGCTCCTAAGGCAAAGAAGTCATTCTCATGTTCAGAATGTGGGAAATGTTTTACATGGAAATCACGTTTTGTTACACACCAAAGAACTCACACAGGGGAGAAGCCTTTTTCCTGTTCAGAATGTGGGAAATGTTTTATCCAGAAATCAGATTTGGTTAATCACCATAGAACTCACACAGGGGAGAAGCCTTTTTCCTGTTCAGAATGTGGGAAATGTTTTATCCAGAAATCAGATTTGGTTAATCACCATAGAACTCACACAGGGGAGAAGCCTTTTTCATGTTCAGAATGTGGGAAATGTTTTACACGTAAATCACTGCTTGTTACTCACCATAGAACTCACACAGGGGAGAAGCCTTTTTCATGTTCAGAATGTGGGAAATGTTTTGCACATAAATCACTGCTTGTTACTCACCATAGAACTCACACAGGGGAGAAGCCTTTTTCATGTTCAGAATGTGGGAAATGTTTTGCTCATAAATCACTGCTTGTTACTCACCGTAGAACTCACACAGGGGAGAAGCCTTTTTCATGTTCAGAATGTGGGAAACGTTTTAACAACAAATCACATTGTGTTGCACACCAAAGAATACACACAGGAGAGAAGCCTTTTTCATGTTCAGAATGTGGGATATGTTTTAACCTGAAAAGAAATCTCGTTAAGCACCAAAGAACTCACACTGGAGAGAAGCAATATTCATGTTCAGAATGTGGGAAATCTTTTGCAGATAAATCACTGCTTGTTACTCACCAGAGAACTCACACAGGGGAGAAGCCTTTTTCCTGTTCAGAATGTGGGAAATGATTTGACCGGAAAGAGCATCTTGTTAGACATCACAGCAGTCACACAGAGGAAAAGCTTTTTTCATTTTCTTAATGTGGGAAATATTTGACTTGAAAATCAACTGTTAATAAACATCAGAGACATCACATAGGGGAGAAGCCTTTTTTATGTTCATAATGTTGGATCTTCTTAAAGGGGTTGTCTCTTGTCATTCCTCATGTTTACTGATGAAAGGAAAAAATAAACTTTATTAATTCCAAATGTAAAACTATACCCATAATTCACTCCCTGAAGGTTAGTCAGTAGGTGACTAATAGGTTGAGGGTATATAGGGTGAGGTGAAATATACACACTCACTCTCCAAGCCTCTCATTTCTACGGGTTTCATCATCCTCACCAAAGACGACTCATCAGGAGACTATTTAATATTGACCTATATTCAAGTGAGACTAGACAAAAAAAACTAAAATCATGTTATCCGAAACAGTCAGAAAACTAGCCACATATTGGCAGACCCCAGACCTCAAACTATATACTGTGTAAGTTTATAAGCCACTCCAGTGTCAGGAATAGATAGTATGTGAAAATACAGTATAATTCTTGTGTTTTCTCCTATAGGGACCGACCTAGTTTGGTAATGTAACTGCTGTTAATTAGTGGTGTAAACAAATTGTCCTAGACCAGTGATGGCGTACCTATGGCATGCAGAGCCCTCTCTGCTGGCACGTGGTATCCCCTCATCTACAAGTGTCCTCGCTCCAGATCTGCAGCTTCCTGCCTCACATGGCAGTCAGCAGCGCTGCTGGATAACATCATCATTCAGCTCCGCAGCCGCTGTGCCAGTGAGAGGAAGCTTCCGGCGAGTTCGCGGAGAGGTGAGAGGTGTGTGTGTGTGTAATGATGTGAGTGATGGAGAAGGAAATGATGGGGAGAAGGCAATGATGGGAGTGATGGAGAAGGCAATGATGGGGTGATGGAGGAGGCAATGATGGGAATGATGGGGGTGATAGCAATGATTGAAGTGATGGAGAAGGCAATAATGTGAGTGATGGAGAAGGCAATGATGGGGGAGAGGGCAAGGATGGGAGTGATGGAGAAGGCAATGATGCGGGTGATGGGGGAGAAGGCAATGATGGGGAGAGGGCAATGATGTGAGTGATGTAGAGGGCAATGATGGGGTGGTGAGGAGAAAATGATGGAGGTGGAATGGGCAATTTCTACATGAAGGAGATCATGATGGGGCAATTTCTACATGAAGGGGATCAGGATGGGGCACATTATTAAAAGAATGGGGCATATTACTAAAAGAAGGGGATAATGATGGGGCATATTACTACAAGAAGGGGACAATGATGGGGCATATTTCAGGGTAGAATCTGCTTGTTATTGTTAGGTTCTTTAGAAGGACGTAGATCTGGGGATTTATTCTGACAGAATTTTATAGGCTGAACTGGATGGACTAATGTTTTTTTTTTGGCCTTACTAACTATGTTACTAAGTTATTCCATGCTAAAATCTATCTATCTAATCTGCATTTTTTTCCCTAAAGATCAATCCAGCCGCTGTGTCTGGAAAGGGCAGTGTGAGTGGCTCAGTGTCAGTGTGCGACAAGCACGCATGAGCTTGAAGCCCCCCTGCTGAACAGAAGAGAAGACTGCAAAGGTAAGTTTCAAATCAATGAATTGTTTACATAATAGAATTGATCGTCAAGGTTTAGGGATGGCAAGCGCTGTACAGGGATGAGAGGTGGCAGCTTTTCCTTCTATACCAGGAAAGATCTTTGAACAAATTATTAAACAACATGTATGTCAATACCTGGATAAGAATGAAGTGATTAAACAGAGTCAGCATGGGTTTCTAACTAATAAGTCATGTCAGACTAACTTAATTTCCTTCTATGACGGAATCACTGATTGGGTGGATCAAGGAAATGCTGTAGATATAGTATATCTTGACTTCAGCAAAGCATTTGACAAAGTCTCTCATACAATCCTTATTGAAAAAATGACTAAGTATGGAATGGACAAGGCAACTATTAGGTGGATTCATAACTGGCTTAGTGATCGGACCCAAAGAGTGGTCGTAAATGGCTGCACATCCAGTTGGAAGAATGTCTCAAGTGGGGTACCACAGGGTTCTGTCCTGGGCCCTGTATTGTTCAACATCTTTATCAACGATTTAGATGAAGGAATTGAGGGTAAACTGATTAAATTTGCTGATGACACAAAGCTAGGAGGGATAGCTAATACTAGAGAAGAGAGAGAGAGGATTCAAAAAGATATAAATAAACTGGAGAAGTGGGCAGCAACTAACAGAATGGTTTTTAACAGGGAGAAATGCAAAGTACTACATCTGGGCAATAAAAATGAAAAAAGCATATATAGAATGGGAGGAATAGGGCTAAGTGACAGCACATGTGAAAAAGACTTGGGTATACAAATAGATCACAGACTGAATACGAGTCAACAGTGTGATGCAGCAGCAAAAAAGGCAAATGCGATTCTAGGATGCATTAACAGAAGCATACAGTCTAGATCACGTGAAGTCATTATTTCCCTCTACTCCTCTTTGGTCAGACCTCATCTGGAATATTGTGTCCAGTTTTGGGCACCACATTTTAAAAAAGACATCAACAAACTGGAGCAAGTTCAGAAAAGAGCGACCGGAATGGTGACCGGTCTGCAATCCCTGTTTTATGAGGAAAGGTTGCAGGATTTGGGAATGTTTAGCTTGCAGAAGTGGAGACTTAATAGCTGTCTACAAATATCTCAAGGGCTGTCACATTGTAGAAGGATCAACTTTATTCTCATTTGCGCAAGGAAAGACTAGAAGCAATGGGATGAAACTGAATGGGAGGAGACACAGATTAGATATTAGAAAAAACTTTTTGACAGAGTGATCAATGAGTGGAACAGGCTGCCATGAGAAGTGGTGAGTTCTCCTTCAATGGAAGTCTTCAAACAGAGGCTGGACAGACATCTGACTGGGATGATTTAGCGAATCCTGCTTTGAGCAGGGGGTTGGACCAGATGGCCCAGGAGGTCCCTTCCAACTCTACGATTCTATGATTCTATGACTCTCCTCCTGTGCAGCGCTTATGACGGTCACTGCTGAGTAGTTCTCATTCATTTTGAATGAGGGGAGTGCTGCAGGACCTTGGGACACCACTACACATTTTTCATAACACAAAATTGCCCTGGTGGCACTTCGTCATAAATAATTGGATTTTAGGTTGCAGTTTGGGCACTCGGTCTCAGAAAGGTTCACCATCACTGCCCTAGACTAAACTCAGTTTTCAGACGGCCCAATATGTACCACTCAGGGAAAACTCACCTGCTCCAAAGATCATTAGCAGCTTCTACCTAATGACAAAAAAAATTGAAGCAAAAAATGTGGTCATTTCTGTACTTATTATCCCCTTTCCTGGTATATATGGTCCTCTCATCCCCATCCTGATACACAAGGCCCCCTCATCCCTATCCTGGTATACAGGGATCCCTCATCCCTATCCTGGCCGGAATGATTGCCCTCATCCCTATACTAGTATGCAGTATACAAAAAAAAGGTTGCACTCTATCATGCTAAAGCATGTCAATGTGGAATATGTGAAATTTGAATAGCAATACGGCTTTGGAAAAAATATGAGACGCTTATCATAAAATTTGGCCAAATATTATCTGCCCACCAACCAACGTTAAGTACAGAATTGACCACTTTTTTGTTTCAATTTTTTTTCCTAATTTCCTCCTCTAAAACCTAGGTGTGTCTTATAGTCCAAAAATTACGGTATTTTTTTTTTTCTCAGTGAACTCATTCCTCATGTTTGGCCTCATTAAAATAAAAACACTCATACTCCGCTGGCGTGCCGGCTCCACTTCAGTGGTGTTGAGACTCACTGTCTCGGGGCTTATGTGAGGTTCTCACATCACACGAGCCCTGCACCCAATCAGCGGCAGCTTCACTGTTCCTTCCTTCGGACGTATTGAACATGAACAGGAAGCCAGGGCTGTGGCTGCTCTCTGACGGCTTCATGATGCTTGATTTGTCCGAAGGTGGGGACAGTGATGTCAGTGCTGATTGGGCACAGGGATCACATGACGTAAAAACCACAAGAGACCCAAGAAAGCAAGTACCGACAACCTTTTCAAACATCAAAAATCCCATACAGAGAAAAGTCATTATTATACCTAGAGTGTGAGAAATGAATTACAGGAAAATCGTATTTTGTTGACCATCAAAAATAACTCAGACGAGGAGAACCTATATATATTATTCACAAATTGTACAAAAACATGATGCACGCGGCGTGCGTTCAAGGATGGAATATTATATGGGAGTTTTATAGGATAAATTCAAGGTGAGAATATTATATGGGAGTTTTATAGGATAAATTCAAGGTGAGAATATTATATGGGAGTTTTATAGGATAAATTCAAGGTAAGAATATTATATGGGAGTTTTATAGGATAAATTCAAGGTGAGAATATTATATGGGAGTTTTATAGGATAAATTCAGGGTGAGAATATTATATGGGAGTTTTATAGGATAAATTCAAGGTAAGAATATTATATGGGAGTTTTATAGGATAAATTCAAGGTGAGAATATTATATGGGAGTTTTATAGGATAAATTCAAGGTGAGAATATTATATGGGAGTTTTATAGGATAAATTCAAGGTAAGAATATTATATGGGAGTTTTATAGGATAAATTCAAGGTGAGAATATTATATGGGAGTTTTATAGGATAAATTCAAGGTGAGAATATTATATGGGAGTTTTATAGGATAAATTCTAGGTGAGAATATTATATGGGAGTTTTATAGGATAAATTCAAGGTGAGAATATTATATGGGAGTTTTATAGGATAAATTCAAGGTGAGAATATTATATGGGAGTTTTATAGGATAAATTCTAGGTGAGAATATTATATGGGAGATTTATAGGATAAATTCAAGGTGAGAATATTATATGGGAGTTTTATAGGATAAATTCAAGGTGAGAATATTATATGGGAGTTTTATAGGATAAATTCAAGGTGAGAATATTATATGGGAGTTTTACAGGATAAATTCAAGGTGAGAATATTATATGGGAGTTTTATAGGATAAATTCAAGGTGAGAATATTATTTGGGAGTTTTATAGGATAAATTCTAGGTGAGAATATTATATGGGAGTTTTATAAGATAAATTCAAGGTGAGAATATTATATGGGAGCTTTATAGGATAAACCAAATACCAACAGAAAATAAACGCAAAACAAACATTTATCAGTAAAAATATCCTCTTTATTAGGTAAAGTATAAAAGAATTGCACCATTTTCCGATACCCGTCACATCTCCATTTTTCGTGATCTAGGGTTGAGTGAAGGCTTATTTTTTGCGTGCCACTTAGAGCTGACGTTTTTAAGGACTTTTTGGTGCAGATACAATTTTTTGAACACCCGTTATTTAATGCAATGTTGCGGCAACCAAAAAAACCTAATTCTGACGTTTTTACTTTTTTCTTGCTATGCCATTTAGCGATCGGGTTAATTCTTTTTAATATTCATAGATCAAGCTATTCTGAATGCGGCAATATCAAATATGTATATGTTTTATTTTCTTTTTATTGTTTTATTTTGAATGGGGTGAAAGGGGGGTGATTTGAACTTTTATGTATTTTTTATATATTTTTAAAAACTTTTTTTTTACTTTTGGCATTGTGAAGACATACAGCATTGTATCGTAATTATCCAGATGAGTATTTTTAGCAAACGAAGAATAATAGAATGTTATCTGTATGTTGGCTTTCAAATTTAAGTGTTAATTTCTGGTTGGTCAAGAAAACAGACTTTTGTTTGTGTAAGCCGGTGATATTGACTTTTAATGTGCACTTATCCTTGATCACTAGTGATGTTTGCTGATATGCTAATTATACATTGTGTTTTGGAGCCAGTTTGTTGACTTCTAAAGCAGAGAGGGAAAAACTATGCAAATAATTTAAATAATCAAGTAATGCTATAATAATCTCATCTCCATTCTTACCCTTTATGTAAATACTGAATGAGGGACACTTGTTAAGTCTAAAAATAGGTTACAGGCCTCTGTATAAAGATTCTGAGAAAAACAGGCAGAGAGATTCTGCCAAGACATCTATACATCTAAAGGACCAGAGACAGGACAGCAGCCATTTTACATCATGGCTCCATTACAAGGGACACGGATCTATCATTCTATAGGAAACAACCTAGGGGTTTTCAGCCTCGGTTGGAAGAATACAGATCTGCTCCATTGACCATCACTAAACAATGGATATGTTTGGAGAAGCTAGGCTGTGATCCTCGGATCAACTGGCCTTGTATGGACTGTCATCTTCCTACGCTTGTCGTTACCTCCTCTGTGTGTGTGTGCCAAGGGTGAGGTAGCCACCCTGGAAGATCTGTAGTCACAGCTAGAGTTGAGCGAAACGTGTCAGTCAAATTCAAAACTCACCGATTTTCGCCAAAGTCGGGTTTCATGAAACGAAACCCGACCATAGCGTGAGGTCGGCCATGAGGTCGCCGATCCGCGCACCAAAGTCGCTTTTCAAATGATGCTTTCAGCGCCTTTTTTCAGCCAATGATGGAGGACGCACACTGTGGGCAACGCGATGACATGTGCAGCGGCCACCACCATCTTAGAGAAGGGCATTGAAGTGATTGGCTGGCTTTGTGTGGCGTCACAGGGGCTATAAAAGGCCATGACCACTGACCGCCATCTTACTTCTGCCGATCTTAGAACAGGGAGAGGTGCTGATGCTGAATAGGGAGAGCGTTAGGCAGGGAAGAAGAAAAAAAAAAGCTTCTGCTACTAGCGCTTTTCACTGTACAGTTAGTGTGCAGTGGAAGTGGAGGATTTTAGTTGTGTGCAGCAGCGCTGGTAGTGATTAGGCTGCCTTTTAAGGCTACCTGCTAGCTGCATTGCTGTGTGCACACTGCTGTTCAAACTGCTTTTTTCAAAGCACTCCAACTTTTATTATTTTCTTCTGCTCATTTACCGAGCGTTCATTTTTTCACACACCGTATACCTGTGTACGCTCCTCACACACTGCCATCTACTGGCTGGGATCGTGGACAAATACAAGCTATCTTTGCAAACAGTTTAGTATATGTGCTGTTTGATCACGGTCCAAACTATACAGAAACATCGTGTGTCACTCCGTTTGAGCATAGCCTGAGATTTACAATCTTCCATACAGACACCGTATAGCGGTGTATGCTCCTCACACACTACCGTGTACCGGCTGGGATCACTGACAAATACAATCTATCTGTGTTTTTCTGGAAAACCAAGCTGAGGCGATTTGTCAGTTTTCCAGACCTACACTGTATAGAGCTGTCGGCTTTGCAAACAGTTTAGTATCTGTGTGTTTTTCTGGAAAAAAAACGAGGAGATTTTCCATTTTTCCAGACCTGCACCGTATTGAGCTGTCCGATTCTCAAACAGTATTGTATATCTGCTGTTCGCATTACAGTCACCTCTCTATAGAGTCAGCGTGTGTGTGTGACACTTTTTAAATACATATACGGACATTGTTAGTTAGACAAAAACCGTATCCAGCTGTACACTTCTGATACAGTACCGTATATCTGCTTGTATTACGGTCAAATACATACTGGGAGAGCGTCTGTGACTAACAAAAAATATCCGTAGATTTAATTTTTTTAATACACCTTACACAGCTGAACGCTCCTCATACAGTACCATCTCTATGCTGATATTTCGGGTACATTTTCCCAAACATGAGGAAGTATGGTGGAAGAGGCCGTCGATATGGGCAGGGGGGTGCAGCTGGTACTGATAGTGGTGGTGCATCGGCTGGTTCTGGCAAAAGCACAATAGCAGCTAAGGCAGGAGGTGTTGAGCCTGCGTCATCGTCTGGCCCAAGAAGGCCTATAAGGTTACCTTTTCTTGGAGTAGGAAAACCGCTTTTAAAGCCGGAGCATCAGGAACAGGTTTTGGCGTACATTGGTGAAACAGCCACCAGCTCTATTGCCTCCTCTTCTGAACGTTCCAAACCTGCAAGCACGAAGTCGTCAGTGCAGGGTTCTGGTCAGGAAAACACCTTTCCCTGTGTCCTTCACCCCCACCAAAAGTGAAGCATGCGGCAGCCGACGATTGAGATTACTCTATGGAGCTCTTTTCACATACCATGCCTAGGTTATCCAGTCAAATCCTGAATTTCCCAGTCCAAGATGAATCTGACATGGAGTGCACTGATGCACAGCCACTGCTAGATGATTCTGCTGGTACATTGACCCAGAGCACTACATTGCCCTCGCACTCTACTGAGCCCGAATCTGACTCTGATGAAACTCAGGTGCCCCTTCCTGCATACTATACCACCTTACACGGTAACACAGAGGAAAGTAAAGAGGAAGGTGCAGATGACTTTGAAGAGGAGGTGATGGATGACCCAGTTCTTGACCTGGATTGGCATCCATTGGGGGAGGAGGGTGGCGCTGGCAATAGTTCAGATAAGGAGAAAGATCTGCAGCAGGCATTGACATCGCAGCTGTTATCTGGCAGGCCCATAGCTGTCCAAAAACGTGGACCAAAAAATAAAAGCGTTGCATGACAGCTTGGTCAGATGGTCAAGTTAGCAGAGTGTGCAAGGCCAGAAAATGTCTACCATAGTAGGAAGAGTGCAGTGTGGCACTTCTTTGTCCAAAATCCTACTGGTGAGGCAAAGGTTACCTGTAAGAAGTGCGGAAGGACCTTTAGCCGAGGTAAACAACTCAGAAATTTGAATACCAGTTGCATGCTTAGACATTTAACCAACATGCACTTGCAATAGTGGACGGACTACAAAACGTCACGTAGCACATGTGCACCTGCTCCGACTAAAGGTAGCCAGCAACGCTCCATCACTTCCCCCTCTGTAACACCACTGCCACCATTAAGTACACCACCAGCACAAAATGTTGAGGTGTCGTCGCAAGGCCAAAGCACTCAGGGAATCACAATGGTTTTGCAACACAACACTGAATCTAGGCCATCACCACCCACCCCCTCTCACTCTGTCCGGTCCACCGCCAGTTCCCCCATATGCAGCTCTCCAGTACAGCTCACCCTACCAGACACTCTGAGTAGGACAAGCAAGTACTCATCCTCTCATCCGCGTACACTGTGTTTGAATGCCTACATTGCCAAACTAATCTCGTTAGAGATGATGCCCTACCGTTTGGTTGAAAGCGAAGCTTTCCGCGAGCTCATGGCCGTCGCTGTCCCACGCTATGACCTACCCAGTCGGCACTTTTCTCGAAAAGCCATCCCAGCCCTCCACCTGCATGTGAAAGACCGCATTGTTCATGCCCTCAAGCAATCAGTGAGTGGAAAGGTGCACCTCACAACAGATGCATGATCCAGTAGGCATGACCAGGGCCGTTACGTGTCCATCACTGCGCACTGGGTTAATATGGTGGATGCAGGCTCCACAGGGCACAGTGGCGGTGGAACAGTGCTGCCTAGCCCATGGTATAGAAAACAGTTGCTTGTAGGCTTTCGAGCCTCCTCCTCCTCCTCTATAAGCGAAAGCTCGTCCACAAAGCACAGTCGCATGAGCACTCCAGCCGCAGCTGCCAGTGTCGCACACAAGGTGTCCCACTATCGAACAGCTAGTGGTAAGCGTCAGCAGGCTGTGTTAAAGATGATGTCTTTGGGTGACAACAGACACACCGCGGAGGTACTGGCCGACTACTTGCAGCAACAAACAGTCATGGCTGGGCAGTCTACATCTTGAGCCAGGCAAGGTAGTCAGTGATAATGGCAGTAATTTTGTGGCAGCCATAGGCCTTGCAAAACTCACACACATACCTTGCCTTGCTCACACTTTGAACCAGGTGGTGCAGTGCTTCCTTAATAATTATCCAGAGTTAACATCCCTGCTCCATAAGCTACGAAGACTGCTCGCACATCCGTCGCTCGGCCGTACACTACAGTCGTATGCAGAAGCTGCAGCGATTGCTCCACCTCCCCAAGCACCGCCTAATTATCGACGTTGCAACAAGGTGGAACTCCACCCTGCACATGGTTGAGAGGCTGTGCGAACAGAGGCAGGCTGTAATGCATTTGTGGGAGGATACACGGGCAGGCAGTTTGAGGGCGGACATGGAATTGTCGGGGGTGCAGTGGTCAAAGTTGAAAGACCTCTGTAAAGTCCTTTAGTGTTTTGAGGAATGCATACGGCTGGTAAGCGCTGATGACACCATCATTAGCATGTGCATCCCACTTATGCGTCTGCTCATGCAAGGCTTGACGCACATTAAGGAACATTTGTCTGCAGCGGAGGAGGAACAGGAGGAGGAGGAGGGAAGCCTTACTGACAGTCAGCCATTGTCTGGTCAGGGAACTGTCCTGGACGAGGTGGAGGATGAGGGGGATAATTATTTTGGGCAGGAGGATGCTTCTTGGGGGCAAGAGAAAATGTTGGTGTTCCAAGGTTTGTGCGTGACTGGAGGGATGTGGATTTTCCAGAAAGTGCTCCTCCACCCAGCAGTGGCAGTGCATTATTGACACCTGGAACATTGGCCCACATGTGCGATTATGCCTTGCGGTGTTAAGGGTTAATACTAAAATCAGAGTTGAAGTTTCGTTTTGTCCATTCAATGTAAGGTTTCGTTTCTCCGTTTTTGCTGTTGTAAGATAAATTTTTATAATTGGCATGGCCTGTCATGAAACCAGACTGCTTCCATCAGGTGCAAGATAATTGGCTCGGGGGGGGGGAGTATATTGCTCTGAATATGCCATTATACTACTTTCTATTTGGATACGGACATATATGTAGTTTCCGGTTTTCTTGCAATATTATTGGCTTATAAAGTGAAATGATGCTATTGGTACTTGAGAACCTTGCATAATTAAGCAAAAGATTATAAAAGATGTGACTAAAATAAAGGGGCTTAGTGATCTGCCTCGATCCTCCCGTACAGAGACCCCAGTCTCCATGTGGTCATTTGAGTTGCTAGCAACACTGGAATAATTTGGAAATCACTGGCTCAACCGTGAAGGGTTAATTTAACTCTCTCCTTATCAGCTTGGTGCCCAACGTGGGGCCCCTGAATAGGGATGCCTCTGCCCCCCGGAGGACAACAAGACAAAGGACCCTCGGAGCGGACACAGGTGCTGGAAAATTGGGACTGATCACCCCCCCCACGACCACGGTAAGTTGGCAGTTATACTGTTCAGACTGATCGTTGGTGTGGTTTTCCTGTGCTTGCTGCTGCAAAGAGGATCTGAGGTTTGTCCCCTGGTGGGGTGATTCATGGGTGGAATCATATAGAGGTGTAGTCCCGTTGGGGGCCCAGTGCTCGAACCGTACCTCATAAGGGACGGACACCCCGGATTGACCAGTGATTGTGACTCTCTTTATAGTCAAAATATCCTGAATTCCTGATCATTATTAGTATTGGGTGTGGTCATGTGATCGAAGATGGGTAGGATACGTAACTCAGGTATATATAGATAGATAGATATAACCAGAGGTGTCCGGAGGGATAGTCTGAGAGAGAGAAAAAAAAAAAAAAAAAGCAAGCTAGTAGCTGCAGCTGCTTCAGTACCCCCTCCCATCTTAGCCCACACCATATCCCCCTTCGCCCCCACCGCAGCTGCGAGTGCACAGCCAATCTCTTATCACTGGAGCACACAGCAAACTCTGCCCCCCCCCCTCAGACTTCAGCTACTGGGAATCCTGCTCCTCAGCCCCTCCCTGCTAATTCTGGCGATGCGCCAGACTCGAGCACTATAAGAGATTGTCATTCCCCTGCTGTTTTGATCGGAGTAGATGGTAGACCCAATTAATATACTTTTATAAACCCTATTTCTGTGGGACCCTTCCCCGAAGTTACTGCCCAGTTTGTAATCTCTCCCACATGCCCTGTAAATTTACTAGGGAGAGATTTATTATCGCAGTTCCGCTCCTGAATACAATTCCAAGATGATGGTCAGATGTTTTGTTTTTTTTTTTGTTATATAATCCCTATGTAGATGAAGACAGTGAGAAAATCTGTATTTTGCATGCCCTTCCTACAGTTATGATGGCCCTGATAGGCCCATATCCACCCCCAATATTGCCTGAGGATCAATGACTCACCCCATACCTCTCAGAGATACTATCTAAACTCCTGTCAAAAGGGCCAAATGATATAGGGAAAATGCCTGTAGAACCAGTAAAAGTGTTTCTCAAACCTGGTGCCTAATCCTCATACATTTTTTGTCCCAAATACCCCAGGATGCTGCTTGGTTTACAGTTATTGATCTTACCAATGCCTTCTTTAGCATTCCGTTATACCCAGACTGCCAGTTTCTATTTGTATTCACTTAACTGTCCATATTAACTGTCATCCCTGCTATGTCACAAGGGGCCCAAAACAGTCCCAACCAGTTTGCAAAAAAATATGAGCAGGTGTCTTTTGCCATTGCTGCCACTGTTAGCCTCCTTAAGTATCTGGCAGCACTGAACTGTCGGGTTTCGGCCTCGAGACTTCGGTTCTGCCTTGGTCAAGTGATATTCTTGGGTCACTGTCTCCTTCAGGGTGTCAGACACCTCGCAGAAGAAAGAAAAATAGCTGTCAGCAACCTTCCTTTCCCAAAAGATGAAACTGAACTCCAGCGTTTTCTTGGACTATGCACTTATTGTTGTCAGTGGATACCGGATGCATCCCGCATAATGCAACCCCTTTACAACGCCTTGAAAGACGGTATAATGAACTATAAGGGAAGATGGCAGTGATGAGGATTACCTCCAACATGACTGTTCCCAACATCTGACTGAAGAAACAGCTACTCCACCAAATGTCAGTGAGAACCCACTCCCAAATCCTGATCTGGTGTTATACACGGACGGTTGAAGATATGCTGACGGGTTTGGTAGATTCCACACGGGATATGCTGTTACCACAGAGGACACTGTAGTGCACGCAGCTGCACTCCCGCCCTCACAGTCAGCACAAGAAGCAGAACTTCAGGCTCTGTCTAATGCATGTACTTTGGCCAAGAACAGACGGGCTAATATATACACGGACTCACGGTATGCATTTGGTATTGCTCACGATTTTGGGGCTCTATGGGCCAATCGAGGGTTTATTACTACTGCCGGAACCCCAGTGAAAAATGCTGAAGCTGTTAAAGCCCTCATGGACTCGATCAAATTACCTACTCAGGTGGCTATTATCAAAGTTAAGGCGCACGGTCCTAGGATCCTAGGACCAGTCCATAGACTGATGGCAACACATTTGCGGATATGCAAGCAAAAGCCGCCGCTCTCTTATCCGTTGAACCAACCATACCAACTATGGTGACCACACGCTCTCAGCGTAAACAGTTACAAGAAGCATTGACCCTACAAGAACCTGATGATCTTCAACAGACTGAAGTTTTCTGTCGGACCCCGCTAGACCGCTTAATGACGATGCAGAGAATGTCTCCAAAGGAGAGGTGAAGCAATGGAAGACTGATGGGGCACAAATGGATAATGGTCTCTGGAAAAAGGACCAACTCGTGTGTCTCCCTAAGCGGATGTACCCTGCTATTGCCACATGGGCACATGGGCCTATATATCGAGGAAAAAATCAGGCCCTCGCACTGGTGCAAAAATTCTACTGGGCCTCGGTTCTCCATGTGGCCGGAAGCATTCCCTGTTACCAACATGACTGTAAAGACCACATCGAAGAAACTGGTGATGGAAGTTATATGCAGATATGGGGTTCCAGAAGTTGTTGAAAGTGATCAAGGCCCGGCCTTTTCTTCTCATATGTACCAAGAAGTTCTGACAATGCTTGCATCCACTGTAGCCCTCCATACTCCGTACCACCCACAATCCAGTGGGAAGTTGAGAGGTTGAATGGCACACTGAGGGGACAATTGACCAAAATGATGCAGGAGACTACGGCTCCATGGCCGGAGCGCCTACCCATTGTGCTATACCACATCCGTACTACCCCTATTACAAAATATGGCCTGTCCCCATATGAGATATTGTTTGGTACTAGGCCCCCAGTTGCAAATTTCCAGCCTCAGCAGTTATCAGAAGAGACTGACCGTGATGTTCAATATGTTATTCTGCTTAGTAAAAATCTTGCTAACACCTATGTTCTAGTTTTCTTTTCCTTTCCAGATTCAGCAGAAACCGATACCTGTTGTAACCTGAAGCCTGGCGATTTGGTACTCGTGAAAAGGCATGTCAGGAAGCACGGACTAGAACCCTTGTATGACGGTCCCTATCAAATTCTCCTCATCACCCAACAAGCCAATAGCAAATGAAGGGGCATAATGTTTTGGTTTTCCGCATTTTTCATATTATTATTGGTAGAAGTTAAAGGTTAAAGTTAGAAGATATTCAATGACTCAGAGATTAATACGATAAAGACAATGATCGTAATAAGGACAGTTGGTTGTTCAGACACCTTCTCCTTTTTCAATTCAGCCAATTGGTTTAAGGGAATTGGGGGCTGGATAACTGGGATCTTACAATGCTTGTTACACATTGCTGCCTGTATCCTTGTTGTATATGTGATACTAAAACTTGTTCTTTGGTGTATTTCTGTATGTATTAGGAAATTCTGCACTAAGACAGCTAATGATGATACCAAAGGTGTCGTTGCCTCTGCTTTTCTCTACACCGATCTCAAAAGGCTACTTGATGAAGATGTTGAAGCCAAGCGCATGGCTACCTACAAAAGATCCCCACCACCGTCATCAAAAATTGTTATTCGTGAACTGCAGTATACAGGGGGGACGGGTGCGCCGCGACAGCCATGACTGGTAACATGGCATCAGTCATGTGAAGACCAGTACCCCTCAAGCTGTTAGCTTGGGATAGCACCTCTGATGCTGCATATGTGTTAAAAAAATTTATCTAGGGGGGAATGTTAAGGGTTAATACTAAAATCAGAGTTGAAGTTTCGTTTTATCCATTCAATGTAAGGTTTCGTTTCTCCATTTTTGTTGTTGTAAGATAAATTTTTATAATTGGCATGGCCTGTCATGAAACCAGACTGCTTCCATCAGGTGCAAGATAAGGGGCTCGGGTGGGGGGGAGTATATTGCTCTGAATATGCCATTATACTACTTTCTATTTGGATACGGACATATATGTAGTTTCCGGTTTTCTTGCAATATTATTGGCTTATAAAGTGAAATGATGCTATTGGTACTTGAGAACCTTGCATAATTAAGCAAAAGATTATAAAAGATGTGACTAAAATAAAGGGGCTTAGTGATCTGCCTCGATCCTCCCGTACAGAGACCCCAGTCTCCGTGTGGTCATTTGAGTTGCTAGCAACACTGGAATAATTTGGAAATCACTGGCTCAACCGTGAAGGGTTAATTTAACTCTCTCCTTATCAGCGGATCCTAAAAAGGGACCCCGCATTGCCAAAATGATGAAGGATGATGACTACTGGCTGGCCAGCATCCTCGATCCACGCTACAAAGGCAAGTTACACAACATCATGCCACAGAAGAACCTAGTGATAATATAGGCTAACAAACAATCAACTCTGGTAAACCGTTTGCTTGAGTCTTTCCCAGCACACAGCAGCGGTGCTGTTTCTCCCACGAGCCGTAGTGGGCACAACGGAAGAGGTGTTCGTGGTGCACACAGCCGAAGTGGCGTTGGAGACAGGGGTTTAATGACCATGTTGTGGACTGATTTCTCAAGTACCGCTCACACGACAGCTAATACTACATCGATTCAAAGTGACAGGAGACAGCAGTTGTCAACTATGTTTGCAAACTACTTATCCTCCCATATTGATGTTCTCCCTCACAGGTCATTCCCCTTTGACTATTGAGCCTCTAAACTGGACACCTGGCCTGAATTGGCACAATATGCCTTACTGGAGCTCACTTGCCCTGCTGCTAGTGTGGCGCCCCCAGGAGTATGGCCGCCACAGTGGCTTTGCCTTCCTCCAGGTAGGTTAATGCCAGGCTTGGAAGCAGTGAAGGGTCTCTCTCGCAGTTAACCTATACATGCAACACAGTTCCACTCTAGGCCAACAGGGTGTGACTCTGAACCAGATTTGAAGGGAGGAGTGCTCTCTGAGGGCCAAGAGGAAGGAGTGGTCAGTTAGTGTGAGGAGGGTGAAGTATGGAGAGAAGCTGGAGGTTGAGCTGAGGAAAGAGAGCTCCCTCACAGCGAGAGCGCATGAACTGGAGCCTTGTCTCCACCGTTGTATGGATACTAATGATCCTGCAACAGACACCAGAGGAGTAGGAGGCTGTAAATGCCCTACCCCCATCTAAGACTCGGAGGCACAACAGCATGGAGTGAGCCAAGAGAGGAATAGCGGCTACATCTGTCTGCCATACGAGGAGTGCTAGTAGAAAAGAATTATGAGGAACTTCAATGTAACTCAGTACTAGGAGTACTTTACTCAAATAAGCGCTAAGAAGGAGACTGCACAGCCCATCTGCTGAGAGAGAATCCCTGAGTTGCTTCCAGGCTAGCCTGCTCCAGTACCATCTGTAATCAGGACCCTGGACTGCATATCAAGTAAAGGTACAGAAATTGCACCCCGCTGTGTCTTTGTCTGCTTCCTACCCTTCCGGCACTGCTACATCCCCATGCCAACCACATCTACACTGCCGTGTGACTACAGCTTCACCTGTGGGGAGCTTTTACATCTTTGCTGCACCATACCATCAGTCCCAGTGGATCTGCATGCAGCGTCGGCTTAACATCTCACTTGCCGAACACCACAGGTGGCATCACGAACTATTCCATTAACTACATTCCACCATTCAATCTCCCCTAATACTTGGGCGCCCAGGGCCACGGACCGGGTCACCGCTGCTGTGACACATCCCGCTGACACCGGCCCGGTACCGAGTACCCCACAGCCCTGGGAGGGCGACCCACTAGTGTGTTATCTGAAAGAGTCTTCAGTGCTGCTGGATCAATCCTTACAGAAAAAAGGACCCATCTGTCAACCCAAAATGTTGATGATCTAACCTTCATTAAAATGAACCATGCATGGGTTTCCAAGGATTTTATCACACCTTCCCCTGATGACACATAGGTTGCCAGAAAACTGCCTCGCTTTTGTTCTCCTCTTCCTCTGACTTGCCCAATTCTGCCATTTACAGCTGCTGAATGTCCAGCCTACACATCAACATATGTCATTTTTTAAACCTCCCTAACTGGGCTGCCCACCCCCCCAAGGGTTGGGGTCAACACCTGGCACACCCGGGCAAGTGCCGTTGCTCTGAACCGGTGGATGGGCCCACTGATGGCCGACTGCACTAACAGAGGGCCCCTCATAGTACAACACAGTGTCCCTGATGGTGGGGGGGCCCACTCGCCGTCAGACACACCAGCGTACTATGAGGGACCCTGTGCCAGTACCGTCGCCCACAAGTGTGCCCCCCTGCTTGGTCATGGCCACAGCACTTGCAAGTTGCAATACTTACCTCTCTGTGCTCCACCGCTGTGTAGTCTGGGCGGTTAAATCCTTCACAGGGACGGCTACTAGAAATTTGGTGTATTGATCGATGATGGTTAAGATGTAGCTATGGCCTGTCCTGCTGGCCTCTACCTTCAGATGATCAATGGCTACCATTTGTAAAGGACGTCAACTCACAATCGGATGCAGTGGTGCTTTATGATCAGCTTTCACAGTTTTCCTAGTCACAGATGTGTGACATTCCTGCCGCCATTTTTCAATGTATCCTTTCATGCCAATCCAATAGAATCGCCTACGGCCTGTGGCTTCTGTCTTTTGCCCTCCAAAATGCCCAGACACATCATGATAGGCAGTAAGGACCATGTCTACATCTCTCCCTGTGATCACAATTTGATGGAAACGAGTAACGGTGATGTGATCCACGCTACTGCGATAAAGCTATCCTTTCTTCACAAAGAACCGTTTTCACTGTCTCCACAGACACAGTAATTGAGGGTCTACATTGTCTCTGCAACATCTACTGTGAGGTTTTCCCACGATGAGTGATTCCCAAATTTCCGCAAACACTCGACTTTCCGTCTGAACTTTTATCCATGTAGTTTGCAGTAGCGGAGAGCCTGGATGGTTTACTGAAATTGAAATATATACGAAGATTTAAAAGTACCACAACACTGTATACTGGTGTACGCCTCGAATACCTTTCCCTTTCTCTACTATTTAAATTCTGGTGTAATACATACTGAGCCTGTGAGCATCTGTGTATGACTCATGAAATATATACGGAGATTTACTATTATTCCTAGACTGTATAGAGCTGTGCGTTTCTGATATATGGTACTGTATCAGCTGGTATTTTGGGTCCATTTTTCAAAACATGAGGAAGTATGATGGAAGAGGACGCGGATGTGGGCGTGGGGGGCCACCTGTTAGTGATGGTTGTGGTGATGCATCTGCTGGTAGTACCAAAAACACAATATCAGCTAAGGCAGGAGGTGTTGAGCCAGCGTCATGGTGTAGCTCCGGAAGGCCTATAAGGCTCCCTTTTCTGGGAGTAGGTAGACTGCTTTTAAAGCTGGAGCATCAGGAACTGGTGTTGCCTTACATTGTTCTGAAGTTTTAAAAAAACAAGAACTGAGTCGTCAGTGCAGGCTTCTGGTCAGGAGCAACCCCTTACCTTGTGTCCTTCACCCACATCAAAAGTGAAGTAGTGAAGGATGCGGTAGCACACACTTAAGATAACTCCATGGAGCTCTTTTTACTTACCATGCCTCGGTTCATTAAAAATGGGGCCCATCATATACTGGAGCATTCCAAATGGGGGACATCAGACACTGGAGCAGCATTTACGGGCCCATTATACACTGGAGAATTAGAAATGGAGCCCATTATATATGGAGCATTAGTAGGGCCCATCTGTGATGGGTATACGACAGAGCAAGAAGGGACAACAGGCTGAGGGACGATCCAATGAGATTTATTAAGGCAGGGAGCATACAACATAAAATATCCATAATGTCCTTGGAATCCATGAGAAGTCCACAATAAGTCCACACAATGGAAACAAATCCGGGCACCTCACAATAGTCCTTGTGCCAGATACGATAACAATAATCCTTGCAATAGTCCACAGGATTCCACACAATCCCACGGACGTCACGAGCTGGCCTCAACTCAGTTCGTGACTCCTTCCACGTCCGCACTCAAATCACAACTGATCTTAAAACAAGAATGTATTGTCAGGGCTCCTAGGATCAGCCCATCTGAAGGGGGGTAGGGGTCACACCTACTATTCAATGGTTTGGTCCATCAGATGATTCTAGAAATGTAAGGGCTCCACTTAGTCTACAGGATGTGTATTGTAGGCTATCTTCTGCTTAGGAAAACAATAGCCAAAGTTCCACTAACTGTTGACACAAGCCTAAATTAGATTATGGTCCAGGTACATCACAAGACATTGCAAAGTATTGGGGGAAGGAGACATGGTTAATTTACAGCAAATACAACCAGAGAAAAGTTAAATGACATATTATACAAAATACAGGACAGGGCAAAACTATAAATCATGACAATCCCTTCCCCTCCCAATTTGTGTACGTACTAGGGACCTCTACAGGTCGCTTGTTATGTACACACAGGCATGGCTGACCAGACTCAGGGCTCCTCCTGCCTGGACAGTCCATCTGCATTTTGGTGTTGGCTGCCTCTTCTATACTGTATGGTAAAGTTATAGGGCTGCAGAGCCAGGCTCCATCGTAGTAAGCGTCCATTGTCCCCAGAGACTCGGTTTAGCCAGGTGAGTGGATTGTGATCAGTAATGACAGTGAATTCTCGTCCATACAGATACGGTCTTAGTTTCCTAAGGGCCCACACTACAGCCAGACATTCTTTTTCAACAGTTGCATAGGCCACTTCTTGGTCCAGCAGTTTCCTGCTAAGGTAGGCGATGGGGTGTTCGTCCCCAGCTGCATTTACCTGGCTGAGGACAGCTCCCAGTCCATAAGCAGAGGCGTCCGTCTGCACAATGGATCTCCTCTTGTAATCTGGAGCAGCCAGAACATGGTCGCAGACCAGGGCGTCCTTCAGCCGGTTAAAAGACTCATCACAGGCTGGAGTCCAGATCACCAGCTGGGGCATAATTTTCTTGGTCAGGTCGGTAAGAAGCTTGGCCACAGTGCTGAAATGAGAAACAAATTTTCGGTAATAACTGGCAGTGCCCAAAAAAGCCATAACTTGTTTTTTAGTTTGGGGTACAGGCCAGTCTCTAATAGCCTGGATTTTGGCAGGTTCAGGACGGAGCTTCCCTCCTCCTACTCTATGCCCTAGGTACTGGACTTCACCCATCCCCAATTGGCATTTATTGGGTCGAATGGTTAGGCCGGCTGCAAGAATCAGGTCAAGAATAATGGCTACTTGATTCAGATGTTCCTCCCACGTCTGGCTGAAGATGGCAATATCATCCAAGTAGGCACAAGCAAAGTCACCACATCCCCGGAGGATCTGGTCCACCATTCTGTGGAAGGTTGCCGGGGCATTCTTCATTCCAAAAGGCATGCTTAGAAATTCATACAGACCAAAGGGGGTTATAAAAGCATACCGTTCTCTCCCTTCCTCCGTGAGAGGGATTTGCCAGTATCCCTTACTGAGATCCAAGGTAGTGACATATCGGGACCCAGCCAGTCGGTCTAGAAGTTCGTCAATACGGGGCATTGGGTAAGGATCGCTGACAGTATGGTCGTTTAGTCGTCGATAGTCCACACAAAATCGAGTACTCCCATTCTTCTTGGGTACTAACACCACAGGAGAGGCCCAAGGGCTATGGGAGGCCTGGATTACCCCAAGCTGTAACATCTCCTCCAGTTCGTGCTGCATGGTGTTTCGAACAGATTCAGGTACCTGGTAAGGAGCCTGTTGTATGGGAAGGATACCCTGAGTGTCCACGTGATGTTGGTGTCATGTCGGACGCTGTTCACACCACAGCGTCCAGCAGGCAGAGGTAGTTCCACCTCCAGCCACTATAGCCTCAGTGGCGCCGGCCTGATCTTCAGGCTCTCGGGGGTTAATCCTGCTGGAGACCAGGTTGGATGGTTAGTCACGCCCACGGTCTTTAAATAGTCATGCTGGCCTATGGGCGTCGCCGATTATAGCTTGTGTTTCATACCAAGTGGTTCCGGTCTGGAGTGGAGGTGTTGCAGAGAGAGAGATTCATATCTGGTGTCGTATAATCCGTTGTTATCCTTTCTCCTTCCCATATTTGTGTTTAGTTGTGCCCTGTTCACATTACTGTATATTCCTGTGTGTGTGCGGCGCAGTGCAGTTTAAGTTCTCCCTGTCTGTCTTTATTTGTGTGGGGGGGCTTTGGTGGTGTGTCTCCTCACTGGGTGGAGGGTTAAGTGCAGGGCTGAGCAGGAGACAAGGAAAGGTTGGAGGCTCAGGCATTTGCACCATCAGCAAAAACCCTGGATTGATGGTCAGACAGGGTTTCCCCTAGTTATAGGGACATCACAGGGCCCCCAGGGTATTACAGCCTTAGTGGGACTAAGCCCCACGAGACATTATAATCGGCCCACATTTTTTCAGGAGTCCATGGATCCATTAGATTCCATAACCCGCCAGTTGGCGGCGCTGTCCTTACAGGTCTCCGAGTTGAAAGGGGCAGTTCAGCAGCAGGGCCTGGTAGTAGCGAAGGTGCAAACGGCATCTGCAGGTATCGGTGCAGAGCCGAAGTTTCCGCTGCCAGAACGTTTTTCAGGGGATCGCAGCAAATTTGTCGTATTTCAGGAGGCCTGCAAGTTATACTTCCGCATGCGGCCAATCTCCGCAGGTAATGAGGCCCAGCGGGTAGGGCTGGTGTTGTCATTACTGAGTGGTGACCCCCAAGCATGGGCATTTTCCTTACCAGCTGACTCTGCTACATTTCTTTCTGTGGATAATGTTTTTTCTGCCCTCGGACTCATTTACGATGATCCTGACCGACTGGCTCTAGCGGAATCTAAAATCCGCGCCCTCCGCCAGGGGGAGCGCTTGGCAGAGGACTATTGTTCGGAATTTCGCCGCTGGGCCGTAGACACACAGTGGAATGACCCAGCGCTGCGGAGCCAGTTTATGCATGGGGTGTCAGGGAGGGTTAAACAAGCCCTCCTGATGTATGAGTCTCCGGCATCGTTGGAGTCTGCCATGAGTTTGGTGATACGTATTGATCGCCGTTTTCGTCAGGGGGCACAGGAGACGCTACCTCTGGGGGAAAGCAGAGGTGCAAGTGTGGTTGAAGTAGATGAGTCCCCTGAACTTATGCAGATTGCTGGCGTGGCACAGGTTAAGCATCGCGCTCCGGGATTCCGGAAGCCCGGAGCATGTTTCTACTGTGGTAAAAGAGGTCATTATATTAACGTTTGCCCGGTACTACCTAAGAGGGTCACATCGGCGGAAAACTATTAAGCTCAGAGGGTATGGAGGAGACCCAACTGAGCGTATGCATATCCTCCATGATGGTATCTCAATGTATGCTCCCTGCCAAGGTTATTATCGCAGGCAGAGAGCTACCAATATCAGTGTGGATAGCGGTTCCGCCACCAATCTCATAGATGAGGAGTTTGCACACACCGCCGGGTTTAAGATTGAAAAACTTCCTCACCCCATACAGGTGGTGACCATTAATGCTGTTCCCCTCCCTCAAGGGGAGATTACGGAGTTTGTGGCAGAGGTGAAACTCCACATTGGGGTCCTACATTCTGAGTCGGTTACCTGTAGGGTCCTCCGTAATCTCCCAGCACAAATGGTCCTGGGTTTTCCATGGTTGTCCAGACACAACCCGGTAATTGATTGGAAAACTCAGGACATAGTACAATGGAGTGGTTTTTGCCAAGACAATTGCTTGGCCACATGTGTGTCCGCCGTGACGCCCAGCCTGCCGGAGGCTTTGCAGGATTTCGCAGATGTTTTCTCTGAGAAGGGTTGCTCAGAACTGCCTCCACATAGAGCCTATGACTGTGCGATCAGGTTAAAACCCGGGGCCAAATTACCTAAGGCCAGGATGTTTAATATTTCTGGTCCTGAGAGACAAGCTCTGAAAGACTACATCGCGGAGAGTCTGAGTAAAGGACACATCCGGCCTTCGTCCTCGCCTGTAGCCGCGGGGTTTTTCTTCATTAAGAAGAAAGATGGGGGGTTACGCCCGTGTCTGGATTTCCGAGAGTTAAACCAGATTACTGTCCGTGATCCTTACCCTATGCCGTTAATCCCGGATTTGTTCAACCAGGTAGCAGGGGCGAAATGGTTTTCCAAGCTGGACCTCAGGGGGGCGTATAACCTCATAAGGGTCCGTCAGGGGGATGAGTGGAAGACGGCGTTTAACACTCCTGAGGGTCATTTTGAGAGTCTGGTTATGCCGTTTGGGTTGACCACCGCGCCTGCCGTTTTCCAACATTTTATTAATGATGTATTTGCTCATGTCCTGGGGAGATTTGTGATTGTATACCTGGATGATAGCCTCATTTATTCTAGCGATCGGGACACTCATTTGGAGCATGTCAGGCAGGTGTTACAGTTTCTCCGGGAGAACCAGCTCTATGCTAAGCTGGAAAAATGTTTATTTTTTGTCCAGGAGTTGCCCTTTTTGGGATATATTGTGTCCGCAGCCGGGTTTAAAATGGACACCGCTAAGGTGCAAGCGGTGCTGCAGTGGGAGAGGCCGGAGAGTCTGAAAGCACTCCAGCGGTTCCTTGGGTTTGCGAATTATTATAGGAAGTTTATAAAACACTTTTCGACTATCGCCAAACCGCTCACGGACATGACAAAAAAGGGTGCCGATCTGGCGAACTGGCCTGAGGTGGCTATACGTGCCTTTGAGCGTCTGAAGAATAGTTTTGCTTCAGCCCCCATTCTGGTGCAACCAGACGTGTCTAAACCTTTTGTGGTGGAGGTTGATGCGTCGGAGGTGGGAGTGGGGGCAGTACTGTCTCAAGGCTCGTCCTTGAGCGAGATGCATCCATGCACCTACTTCTCCAAGAAGCTGTCGCCGGCCGAACGGAATTATGATATCGGCAACAGGGAGTTGTTGGCCATCAAACTGGCTTTTGAGGAATGGCGACACTTCTTGGAGGGGGCGGCTCACCAGGTCACAGTCATCACCGACCATAAGAATCTGCTCTATCTGGAGTCGGCCAAGCGTCTGTCTCCTAGGCAGGCTCGCTGGGCATTGTTTTTTACTCGGTTCAATTTTCTGGTGACTTACCGTTCCGGGGCTAAAAACACCAAGGCGGATGCTTTGTCTAGGTGTTTTCCGGGGGGAGAACCTCGGGAAGAGCCGGTACCCATCCTCCAGAAAGGGGTTGTGGTCTCGGCTCTCACGACGGAGGTAGAGGCGGAGATTGCCGAGGCCCAAGAGGAGGTACCACCAGGACTTCCCGCCAACAAATCATTTGTACCCCTGCATCTTCGGCTTAAGGTGTTGAAGGAACACCACGACTCGGTACTGGCTGGTCATCCAGGGGTGAGGGGCACCTTAGAACTGGTATCGCATCGTTTCTGGTGGCCCAAAATCCGGCAGGACGTGGTCTCATACGTGGCAGCTTGCATCACGTGCGCTAGGGCTAAGTCACCCCGTACCCATCCTGCTGGCACGCTACAGCCTCTGGGGGTACCCAATAGGCCATGGACAGAAATCTCCATGGATTTCATCACTGACTTGCCAGCCTCGGCGGGGAACACGGTCATCCTGGTGGTGGTTGACCGTTTTTCAAAGATGGCGCATTTTGTGGCGTTGTCTTCTTTGCCCAATGCTAAGACGTTGGCTCAGGTATTTGTGAAGGAGGTGGTCAGACTCCACGGAGTACTGTCGGACATAGTATCTGATAGGGGTACGCAATTTGTGGCGAGGTTTTGGAAAGCTTTTTGCTCACGTTTGGGGATCAAGTTGTCACATTCATCGGCGTTTCATCCACAGTCTAATGGACAAACTGAGCACATGAACCAAAATCTAGAACAATATTTACGATGCTTTGTGTCCGACAACCAGGAGGAGTGGTCTACTTTCCTTCCTCTGGCCGAATTCGCGTTAAATAATCACCACCAAGAGTCATCGGGAGAGTCTCCATTCTTTTGTGTGTACGGTCAACATCCTCAGTTTTGTACCTTACGTCAGGGTGACTCGGGGGGGTGTCCCGGAGGAGGATCAGCTAGGAGCCCAATTGTCATCAGTCTGGAGGCGGGTGAAACAGCGTTTGTTGAGCATGAGTGCCAGGTACAAACGGGTGGCTGACAGTAGACGTGTGCCAGGTCCGGACCTGTGTGTGGGTGAATGGGTGTGGTTAGCTACGAAGAACATAAGACTCAAAATTCCATCTTTAAAACTGGGTCCAAGGTTTATTGGGCCTTTTAGGATTTCTGCCATCATTAACCCAGTGGCGTATCGGTTGGAACTTCCTGCGGTGTACAAGATACACAATGTGTTTCACAGAGCTTTATTGAAAAAGGTGGTAGGCTCTGTGGACGTGACGCTGATGCCACCTCCAGTCATGGTGGATGGCGATTTAGAATTTGAGGTCGCCAAGGTAGTGGACTCTCGAGTAGTACGCCGTACTCTTCAGTATTTGGTGCACTGGCGGGGGTATGGTCCGGAGGAGAGGTCTTGGGTTCCAGCCTCAGACATACATGCGGATCGGCTGGTCAGTTCTTTTCACCGTCGTCATCCGGACAAGCCGGGTCCTATGAGTCTTGAGGGTCCAGAGGTCCCTCGTAGAAGACGGGGTAATGTCATGTCGGACGCTGTTCACACCACAGCGTCCAGCAGGCAGAGGTAGTTCCACCTCCAGCCACTATAGCCTCAGTGGCGCCGGCCTGATCTTCAGGCTCTCGGGGGTTAATCCTGCTGGAGACCAGGTTGGATGGTTAGTCACGCCCACGGTCTTTAAATAGTCATGCTGGCCTATGGGCGTCGCCGATTATAGCTTGTGTTTCATACCAAGTGGTTCCGGTCTGGAGTGGAGGTGTTGCAGAGAGAGATTCATATCTGGTGTCGTATGATCCGTTGTTATCCTTTCTCCTTCCCATATTTGTGTTTAGTTGTGCCCTGTTCACATTACTGTATATTCCTGTGTGTGTGCGGCGCAGTGCAGTTTAAGTTCTCCCTGTCTGTCTTTATTTGTGTGGGGGCTTTGGTGGTGTGTCTCCTCACTGGGTGGAGGGTGGAGGGTTAAGTGCAGGGCTGAGCAGGAGACAAGGAAAGGTTGGAGGCTCAGGCATTTGCACCATCAGCAAAAACCCTGGGTTGAGGGTCAGACAGGGTTTCCCCTAGTTATAGGGACATCACAGGGCCCCCAGGGTATTACAGCCTTAGTGGGACTAAGCCCCACGTGACAGTTGGGTGACGGTGGTTCGACCTGGTTGGGATGAGAAAGCAGCCCGTCTCTGTTGAAGCACTCCCAGCATCTGGTTTTTCTGCAAGGAATCCAGGTGATCTCCCAGAGGAACCTGTTCCACAGTGGATGGGACTCTCGCTGCTTCCACGAGATCAGGTAGGGAGTCCTCATCCTCTTGACTGTCTTCTGAAGCTAGCCGACAGCTTGCTATCATTGGAAGGTTCCGGTCATGGTACTCCTTAATCATATTCACATGGACAGTCTTTTGTCTTAGCCCCTGATCATCTAAAGCAAGAAGATAATTGGTATCATTTAGTTTTCTGAGAACCCGGAAGGGACCCTCCCATGTTGTCTGCAGTTTATTCTGCCGATGGGGAACAATCATTAAGACCTGTTGTCCTTCTACAAACTCCCGATAGCATGCTTTACGGTCATACCATGTCTTCTGTCTGGTTTGAGCCATACGCACATGACTCTGGGCTAAACTAGCGAGTTGAGCCAGGGTTTCTCGCAGCTTTAGGACATAAGGGACAACAGGGGCTCCTGTATCTTCAACTTGTCCCTCCCAATATTCTTTTAGCAGGGTTAAGGGTCCTCGGACCTTTCTTCCATAGAATAGTTCAAAGGGGGAAAACCCGGTGGACTCCTGGGGAACTTCCCGATAGGTAAACAAGAGATGGGGTAGGTACTTCTCCCAGTCTGAATCTCTGTCAGTGAAGGCCCTCAGCATATTCTTCAGAGTGCCATTGAATCGTTCACAAAGTCCATTTGTTTGGGGATGATACGGGGTCGTACGGATCGTTCGTACTCCACAGGTGCGCCACAGACACTGGACCAGCTCTGACATGAACTGGGATCCTTGGTCTGACAAGATCTCACTGGGGAATCCTACTCTGGTGAAAATGGTAACCAGGGCCTCGGCCACCTTGGCTGCAGAAATACTTGACAAGGCCACAGCTTCTGGATATCGGGTGGCATAGTCCACAACAGTGAGAATGTACTGCTTTCCAGATTTACTTGGTTTAGTCAGAGGTCCAATGATATCGACAGCTACTCTTTGAAAGGGTTCTTCTATTATAGGGAGCGGTTGCAGGGGTGCCTTTGGGTGATCTCCGGGTCGCCCTCTACGCTGACATATGTCGCAAGTTCGGCAGAAATGCACTACGGCTTGGGAAATCCCAGGCCAATGGAAAGATTGAGTCAATCGTCTCTCAGTGCGGGTTTTGCCTTGATGGCCAGCAGTAGGAATGTCATGAGCAAGGTGTAATAGGGGAATTCTGTATTTCTGAGGAACAATCAGCTGTTTGCTATAAGTCCAGGGCTTATCTAGGGAGTCGGCATTGGTAACCCGATACAGAAGTCCATTTTCTCTGATAATTCTTTCCCCGTTCTCCCCCAACTGCCCTATCTCAGCTCGAGCTCTAAAACTAGTTAGGGTGGGGTCAGTATCTACCTCTTGTCTAAACTGAACTTTATCCCAAGTAACACTCACATTTTCCCCACAAGAAGAACCACTCACCGGCTGTGACGGCAGTTCTGGTGGCCTCATTTCCATGGATGGGTTGTACACGTCCACATTTGCTGCTCTCTTGGCTTGACTTCTGGTTACCGCACCGACAAAGTGGCAATGAAGATTTCCCACATCATTTCCTAGAAGAATGTCTGCAGGGAGGCCGATCATCACACCGACCACGCATTGTTTTGCCCCAAAGCCATAATCCAGGGTCACACTCGCTCTTGGAATATATCTCTGGGTACCTCCAGCCAATTCAATGGCAATTCCTGGTCCCTTTTGAATTGCTTCTGGTTGAATTACTCGGGGATCTTCTATGGTGAGAAAAGCCCCAGTGTTACGGAAGCCAACAACTTTTTGGCCATCCAGCACAACCTCCTGTAGATGTTTGTGCTGAAGATCAGAAGAACAGGTGGCTGGGGCTCGCACCCCATAGACTCCGGGTAGGGGAGCCAGGATATCAGAGTCACTTGGCAAGTCATCAGGGACTGAATCCAGCTCTTCTCCTGTTGAGGGTGTCTGTAGATAATGAACAGGCAAAGGCGGTCTGTAGCTGTCCTGCCTCCGAACACCTGGACATTGGAATTGCAGATGCCCAGGCAGCCCACATCTATAACATCTGCGCTCTGGGATTCTTCCTCCACGTCGTAGTCCCGAAGGTGGAGCAGGAGTAATGCGAGGCACAGTCACACGAAGGTCACCATGAGTTGATGGTCTAGTGGGATGGTGAATATTGGAGGCTGAAGGACCAGGGGCCGCCAGCGTTGGGGGGCTGGTAGTTTTTTTCTCATTAAGTAGTAGTTTTTTCCACTGAGGCTTGATGGTGAGAGCCTCATCAGCTAGAGCTGCAGCTTCCTCCACAGTGGCTGGTCTCCTTTCACGCACCCATTCCCGGATCTCAGCGGGGCACTTGAAGTAAAACTTCTCTTTTAGGATGACTTGGAGGAAGGTCTCCCAAGTTAAGGCCTCCTTTCCCTCCAGCCAGCGATGACATATTTGTTTGAATCTGTGGGCATACATCTTGAAGGACACTTCCTCATCACAGGCTAAAGTACGGAACTGGGTCCTGTAAGTGTCGGGGGTCACAGCATAATGTTCTAGAATAGTCTGTTTAATCTCCGCATACTCACAGTTCCACCGAGGGTCCATAGCTCTATAGGCTGCGGCAGCTCCACCCTCTAAGAACCACACCAGATGTAGGACTCGCTCCCTTTCCGGGACTTCCATTAATCGACACTGATGCTCAAAGTCCTGGAAGAAGCCCTCAATGTCACCTGAAGCCTCATTAAATGGCTTGAAGTCTTTGCGGGACACTCTGGGTAGTTCCTACATGGTGGGTGCTGGGGTTACAGTATGTCTGGAGCTTCTAGCTGCTTCCACAGTGAGCTGCCTCTCCAGCAATGCCCTCTCTTGAGCTCCGCGCATGACCTCCCTCTTATCTTCTATGGTAGCCTCTTCTCCCAGCAATGCCAACTCCTCCTCGTACCACACAACCCACTGACTTTTTTGGGCATTTACCTCCGGCTGCAGTCTTTCCTCCGTTTTGCTGTGGGGATCCTTCCTCAGCGTCATCTTGCAGGCGAACTCCTTCCAAAGCCTCAATCAGCTCCTCCTTGGAGAGTCCCTTGTAGCTGACTCCCAGTTCACGGGCCTTTGTTTGTAGGTTCACCGCAGTCCAGTTCTTGTACTCTGCAGTGCTGGTTCCAGATGTTGATGGGCCGTTGTCCTCCATTCCTTCTGCTCTGATCCCACTGCTGCCACCAGTTTGTGATGGGGTATACGACAGAGCAAGAAGGGACAACAGGCCGAGGGACGATCCAATGAGATTTATTAAGGCAGGGAGCATACAACATAAAATATCCATAATGTCCTTGGAGTCCATGAGAAGTCCACAATAAGTCCAGACAATGGAAACAAATCCGGGCACCTCACGATAGTCCTTGTGCCTGATACGATAACAATAATCCTTGCAATAGTCCACAGGATTCCACACAATCCCACGGACGTCACGAGCTGGCCTCAACTCAGTTCGTGACTCCTTCCACGTCCGCACTCAAATCACAACTCATCTTAAAACAAGAATGTATTGTCAGGGCTCCTAGGATCAGCCCATCTGAAGGGGGGTAGGGGTCACACCTACTATTCAATGGTTTGGTCCATCAGAAGATTCTAGAAATGTAAGGGCTCCACTTAGTCTACAGGATGTGTATTGTAGGTTATCTTCTGCTTAGGAAAACAATAGCCAAAGTTCCACTAGCTGTTGACACAAGCCTAAATTAGATTATGGTCCAGGTACATCACAAGACATTGCAAAGTATTGGGGGAAGGAGACATGGTTAATTTACAGCAAATACAACCAGAGAAAAGTTAAATGACATATTATACAAAATACAGGACAGGGCAAAGCTACAAATCATGACACCATCATACACTGGAGCATCATCCATGAGGCCCATCATATACTGGAGCATTCCAAAAGGGGGACATCAGACACTGGAGCAGCATTTACGGGGCCCATTATACACTGGAGCATTGAAATGGGCACTGTAGGTGTGTTTACTGTCCTCTACTCCCTGCCGACTTTGCTTCCCCATTGACTTGCATTGGGCTTCGTGTTTCAGTCAGCCTCCGACTTTTCCCTATATTTGGCCGATTTCAGTGCTGGAGCCCACATCAAAGGGAAGGAGTCTGACATCAGAAGGGAGAGTCTGACATCGGCGTACACATTTTACCTTGCAGGTCTGTAATGGCTGCTGAATGACACTTTCTGTCCTCAAATATGGCAGTCTCTGGGCATAGGAGACAGCGGTCGGACGCCAACCCTATCTCTGACATTGCATCAGCTGTGAACTGGGCACGCCTCTGTGGGCTGCTCAATTCACAGCTCTAGGTGTGGTCAGGCGCCATTTTATTAGACACCAGCGCTATCCGCTGAGCTACACAATCGCTATCCCTATTATGCCGGATCCTGTACTGTTCACTTCCAGCATAACAGGTCTCTGATGGTCACACTGCGCATACCGGAGGAGATGCAAGAGATCAGGACACCTGATGAGCTCCTTGAGACCTAACGAGCTGCTGTCTGCTGTAGACCCAACGAGCTGCTGCCTGCTGGAAAACCGACGAGCTGCTGCCTGCTGTAGACCCGACAAGCTACTGTCTGCTGTAGACTCGACAAGCTGATCCCTGCTGCATGCTGGAGACCCGACAAGCTGATGCCTGCTGCCTGCTGGAGACCCGACGAGCTGCGGCCTGCTGGAGACCCGATGAGCTGCTGCCTCCTGTAGACCCAACGAGCTGCTGTCTACTGTAGACCTGACAAGCTGATCCCTGCTGTCTGCTGTAGACCTGAGGAGCTGCTGCCTGCTGGAGACTCGACAAACTGATGCCTGTTGTCTGCTGGAGACCCGACGAGCTGCTGCCTGCTGTCTGCTGGAGACCCGATGAGCTGCTGCCTGCTGTCTTCTGTAGACTTAACTAGCTGCTATCTGCTGTAGACCAGACGAGCTGCTGTCTGCTGTAGACCTAATGAGCTGCTGCCTGCTGTAGATCCCACGAGCTGCTGAAGACAAGACGACCTGCTGTGTATACCAGGGGTGCTGCAGCGATGACAGGAGTGGGGTGGTGAGATCGTCCATTGGTAACAATCAGCGCTGCAGAGGTGAAGGGCCTGGAATACTGCTTTTTGTACAGAGGCAAAAATATGAGAGGTGGTTGATGGTATGTATCAGGTGAAAGTAGCATATGGAGGTGATGGATGGCATATACAGGGGTGAGCTGGCATATGGAGGTTGTGCATGACATATACAGGGGGAGCTGGCATATGGAGGTTGTGCGTGGCATATACAGGGGGAGCTGGCATATGGTGGTTGTGCGTGGCATATACAGGGGGAGCTGGCATATGGAGGTTGTGCGTGGCATATACAGGGGGAGCTGGCATATGGAGGTTGTGCGTGGCATATGGAGGTTGTGCGTGGCATATACAGGGGGGAGCTGGCATATGGAGGTTGTGTGTGGCATATACAGGGGTGATCTGGCATATGGAGGTTGTGCGTGTCATATACAGGGGGGAGCTGGCATATGGAGGTTGTACATGACATATACAGGGGGAGCTGGCATATGGATGTTGTACGTGGCATATACAGGGGTGATGTGGCATATGGAGGTCGTGTGTGGCATATACAGGGGTGATCTGGCATATGGAGGTTGTGCGTGTCATATACAGGGGGGAGCTGGCATATGGAGGTTGTACATGACATATATAGGGGGAGCTGGCATATGGATGTTGTACGTGGCATATACAGGGGTGATGTGGCATATGGAGGTCGTGTGTGGCATATACAGGGGTGAGCTGGCATATGGAGGTTGTGCGTGGCATATACAGGGGTGAGCTGGCATATGGAGGTCATGCTTGGCATATAAAGGGGTGGTCTGGCATATGGAGGTTGTGTGTGGCATATACAGGGGTGAGCTGACATATGGAGGTTGTGCGTGGCATATGGAGGTTGTGCGTGGCATATACAGGGGTGATCTGGCATATGGAGGTTGTGCGTGGCATATACAGGGGGAGCTGGTATATGGAGGTTGTGCGTGGCATATACAGGGGTGAGCTGGTATATGGAGGTTACGCATGGCATATACAGGGGGGAGCTGGCATATGGAGGTTGTGCGTGGCATATACAGGGGGAGCTGGCATATGGAGGTTGTGTGTGGCATATACAGGGGGGAGCTGGCATATGGAGGTTACGCATGGCATATACAGGGGGGAGCTGGCATATGGAGGTTGTGCGTGGCATATACAGGGGTTAGCTGGCATATGGAGGTTGTACGTGGCATATACAGGGGGAGCTGGCATATGGAGGTTGTGCGTGGCATATACAGGGGTGAGCTGGCATATGGAGGTTGTGCATGACATATACAGGGGGGAGTTGGCATATGGAGGTTATGCGTGGCATATACAGGGTGAGCTGGCATATGGAGGTTGTGCGTGGCATATACAGGGGTGAGCTGGCATATGGAGGTTGTGCGTGGCATATACAAGGGGAGCTGGCATATGGAGGTTGTGCGTGGCATATACAAGGGGGAGCTGGCATATGGAGGTTGTGCGTGGCATATACAGGGGGAGATGGCATATTAAGGTGGTGTGTGGCATATACAGGGTGAGCTGACATATGGAGGTTGTGCATGGCATATACACGGTGAGCTGGCATATGGAGGTTGTGCGTGGCATATACAGGGGGAGCTGGCATATGGAGGTTGTGCGTGGCATATAAAGGGGGAGCTGGCATATGGAGGTTGTGCGTGGCATATAAAGGGGTGATCTGGCATATGGAGGTTGTGCGTGGCATATACAGGGGGAGCTGGCATATGGAGGTTGTGCGTGGCATATACAGGGGTGAGCTGGCATATGGAGGTTACGCATGGCATATAAAGGGGGAGCTGGCATATGGAGGTTGTGCGTGGCATATACAGGGGTTAGCTGGCATATGGAGGTTGTACGTGGCATATACAGGGGGAGCTGGCATATGGAGGTTGTGCGTGGCATATGCAGGGTGAGCTGGCTTATGGAGGTTGTGCGTGGCATATACAGGGGGAGCTGGCATATGTAGATTGTGCGTGGCATATAAAGGGTGAGCTGGCATAAGGAGGTTGTGCGTGGCATATACAGGGGGAGCTGGCATATGGAGGTTGTGCGTGGCATATACAGGGTGAGCTGGCATATGGAGGTTGTGCGTGGCATATACAGGGTGAGCTGGCATATGGAGGTTGTGCGTGGCATATACAGGGGTGAGCTGGCATATGGAGGTTGTGCTTGGCATATACAGGGGGAGCTGGCATATGGAGGTTGTGTGTGGCATATACAGGGGGAGATGGCATATGGAGGTGGTGTGTGGCATATACAGGGTGAGCTGACATATGGAGGTTGTGCGTGGCATATACAGGGTGAGCTGGCATATGGAGGTTGTGCGTGGCATATACAGGGGGAGCTGGCATATGGAGGTTGTGCGTGGCATATAAAGGGGGAGCTGGCATATGGAGGTTGTGCGTGGCATATAAAGGGTGTGCTGGCATATGGAGGTTGTGAGTGGCATATGCAGGGTGAGCTGGCATATGGAGGTTGTGCGTGGCATATACAGGGGGAGGTGGCATATGGAGGTTGTGCGTGGCATATGCAGGGTGAGCTGGCATATGGAGGTTGTGCGTGGCATATACAGGGGGAGCTGGCATATGGAGGTTGTGCGTGGCATATAAAGGGGGAGCTGGCATATGGAGGTTGTGCGTGGCATATAAAGGGTGTGCTGGCATATGGAGGTTGTGAGTGGCATATGCAGGGTGAGCTGGCATATGGAGGTTGTGCGTGGCACATACAGGGGGAGGTGGCATATGGAGGTTGTGCGTGGCATATAAAGGGGGAGCTGGCATATGGAGGTTGTGCGTGGCATATACAGGGGGAGGTGGCATATGGAGGTTGTGCGTGGCGTATACAGGGGGAGGTGGCATATGGAGGTTGTGCGTGGCATATAAAGGGTGAGCTGACGTATGGAGGTTGTGCGTGGCATATACAGGGTGAGCTGGCATATGGAGGTTGTGCGTGGCATATACAGGGGGAGGTGGCATATGGAGGTTGTGCGTGGCATATAAAGGGGGAGCTGGCATATGGAGGTTGTGCGTGGCATATAAAGGGTGAGCTGGCATATGGAGGTTGTGCGTGGCATATACAGGGGGAGCTGGCATATGGAGGTTGTGCGTGGCATATACAGGGTGAGCTGGCATATGGAGGTTGTGCGTGGCATATACAGGGGTGAGCTGGCATATGGAGGTTGTGCTTGGCATATACAGGGGGAGCTGGCATATGGAGGTTGTGTGTGGCATATAAAGGGTGAGCTGACGTATTGAGGTTGTGTGTGGCATATACAGGGTGAGCTGGCATATGGAGGTTGTGAGTGGCATATGCAGGGTGAGCTGGCATATGGAGGTTGTGCGTGGCATATACAGGGGGAGCTGGCATATGGAGATTGTGCGTGGCATATAAAGGGTGAGCTGGCATATGGAGGTTGTGCGTGGCATATACAGGGGGAGCTGGCATATGGAGGTTGTGCGTGGCATATACAGGGGGAGCTGGCATATGGAGGTTGTGCGTGGCATATACAGGGTGAGCTGGCATATGGAGGTTGTGCGTGGCATATACAGGGGTGAGCTGGCATATGGAGGTTGTGCTTGGCATATACAGGGGGAGCTGGCATATGGAGGTTGTGTGTGGCATATACAGGGGGAGATGGCATATGGAGGTGGTGTGTGGCATATACAGGGTGAGCTGACATATGGAGGTTGTGCGTGGCATATACAGGGTGAGCTGGCATATGGAGGTTGTGCGTGGCATATACAGGGGGAGCTGGCATATGGAGGTTGTGCGTGGCATATAAAGGGGGAGCTGGCATATGGAGGTTGTGCGTGGCATATAAAGGGTGTGCTGGCATATGGAGGTTGTGAGTGGCATATGCAGGGTTAGCTGGCATATGGAGGTTGTGCGTGGCATATACAGGGGGAGGTGGCATATGGAGGTTGTGCGTGGCATATAAAGGGGGGGAGCTGGCATATGGAGGTCGTGTGTGGCATATACAGGGGTGAGCTAGCATATGGAGGTTGTGCGTGGCATATACAGGGGTGAGCTGGCATATGGAGGTCGTGCTTGTCATATAAAGGGGTGGTCTGGCATATGGAGGTTGTGTGTGGCATATACAGGGGTGAGCTGACATATGGAGGTTGTGCGTGGCATATGGAGGTTGTGCGTGGCATATACAGGGGTGATCTGGCATATGGAGGTTGTGCGTGGCATATACAGGGTGAGCTGGCATATGGAGGTTGTGCGTGGCATATACAGGGGTGAGCTGGCATATGGAGGTTGTGCTTGGCATATACAGGGGGAGCTGGCATATGGAGGTTGTGTGTGGCATATACAGGGGGAGATGGCATATGGAGGTGGTGTGTGGCATATACAGGTTGAGCTGACATATGGAGGTTGTGCGTGGCATATACAGGGTGAGCTGGCATATGGAGGTTGTGCGTGGCATATACAGGGGGAGCTGGCATATGGAGGTTGTGCGTGGCATATAAAGGGGGAGCTGGCATATGGAGGTTGTGCGTGGCATATAAAGGGTGTGCTGGCATATGGAGGTTGTGAGTGGCATATGCAGGGTTAGCTGGCATATGGAGGTTGTGCGTGGCATATACAGGGGGAGGTGGCATATGGAGGTTGTGCGTGGCATATAAAGGGGGAGCTGGCATATGGAGGTTGTGCGTGGCATATAAAGGGTGTGCTGTCATATGGAGGTTGTGAGTGGCATATACAGGGGTGAGCTGGCATATGGAGGTTGTGCGTGGCATATACAGGGGTGAGCTGGCATATGGAGGTTGTGCGTGGCATATACAGGGGGAGCTGGCATATGGAGGTGGTGCGTGGCATATACAAGGTGAGCTGGCATATGGAGGTTGTGCGTGGCATATACAGGGGGAGCTGGCATATGGAGGTTGTGCGTGGCATATACAGGGGGAGCTGGCATATGGAGGTTGTGCGTGGCATATACAGGGGGAGCTGGCATATGGAGGTTGTGCGTGGCATATACAGGGGGAGCTGGCATATGGAGGTTGTGCGTGGCATATAAAGGGGGAGCTGGCATATGGAGGTTGTGCGTGGCATATAAAGGGTGTGCTGGCATATGGAGGTTGTGAGTGGCATATGCAGGGTTAGCTGGCATATGGAGGTTGTGCGTGGCATATACAGGGGGAGGTGGCATATGGAGGTTGTGCGTGGCATATAAAGGGGGAGCTGGCATATGGAGGTTGTGCGTGGCATATAAAGGGTGTGCTGTCATATGGAGGTTGTGTGTGGCATATACAGGGGTGAGCTGGCATATGGAGGTTGTGCGTGGCATATACAGGGGTGAGCTGGCATATGGAGGTTGTGCGTGGCATATACAGGGGGAGCTGGCATATGGAGGTGGTGCGTGGCATATACAAGGTGAGCTGGCATATGGAGGTTGTGCGTGGCATATACAGGGGGAGCTGGCATATGGAGGTTGTGCGTGGCATATACAGGGGGAGCTGGCATATGGAGGTTGTGCATGGCATATACAGGGGTGAGCTGGCATATGGAGGTTGTGCGTGGCATATACAGGGGGAGCTGGCATAAGGAGGTTGTGCGTGGCATATAAAGGGGGAGCTGGCATATGGAGGTTGTGCGTGGCATATAAAGGGTGTGCTGGCATATGGAGGTTGTGCGTGGCATATACAGGGGGAGCTGGCATATGGAGGTTGTGCGTGGCATATACAGGGGGAACTGGCATATGGAGGTTGTGCATGGCATATACAGGGGTGAGCTGGCATATGGAGGTTGTACGTGGCATATACAGGGGGAGCTGGCATATGGAGGTTGTGCGTGGCATATAAAGGGGGAGCTGGCATATGGAGGTTGCGCATGGCATATGCAGGGTTAGCTGGCATATGGAGGTTGTGTGTGGCATATACAGGGGGAGGTGGCATATGGAGGTTGTGCGTGGCATATAAAGGGTGAGCTGGCATATGGAGGTTGTGCGTGGCATATTCAGGGGGAGCTGGCATATGGAGGTTGTGCGTGGCATATACAGGGGTGAGCTGGCATATGGAGGTTGTGCGTGGCATATACAGGGGGAGCTGGCATATGGAGGTGGTGCGTGGCATATACAAGGTGAGCTGGCATATGGAGGTTGTGCATGGCATATACAGGGGGAGCTGGCATATGGAGGTTGTGCGTGGCATATACAGGGTTTGCTGGCATATGGAGGTTGTGCGTGACATACAGGGGGGAGCTGGCATGTGGAGGTGGTGTGTGGCATATACAGGGTGAGCTGGCATATAGAGGTTGTGCGTGGCATATACAGGGTGAGCTGGCATATGGAGGTTGTGCGTGGCATATACAGGGTGAGCTGGCATATGGAGGTTGTGTGTGGCATATACAGGGGGAGCTGGCATATGGAGGTTGTGCGTGGCATATACAATGTGACCTGGCATATGGAGGTTGTGCGTGGCATACACAGGGTGAGCTGGCATATGGAGGTTGTGCGTGGCATATACAGGGGGAGCTGGCATATGGAGGTTGTGCGTGGCATATAAAGGGTGAGCTGGCATATGGAGGTTGTGCGTGGCATATAAAGGGTGAGCTGGCATATGGAGGTTGTGCGTGGCATATTCAGGGGGAGCTGGCATAAGGAGGTTATGCGTGGCATATACAGGGGTGAGCTGGCATATGGAGGTTGTGCGTGGCATATACAGGGGGAGCTGGCATATGGAGGTGGTGCGTGGCATATACAAGATGAGCTGGCATATGGAGGTTGTGCGTGGCATATACAGGGGGAGCTGGCATATGGAGGTTGTGCGTGGCATATACAGAGGTGAGCTGGCATATGGAGGTTGTGCGTGGCATGTACAGGGGGAGCTGGCATATGGAGGTTGTGCGTGGCATATACAGGGGGAGCTGGCATGTGGAGGTGGTGTGTGGCATATACAGGGTGAGCTGGCATATGGAGGTTGTGTGTGGCATATACAGGGTGAGCTGGCATATGGAGGTTGTGCGTGGCATATATAGGGGGAGCTGGCATATGGAGGTTGTGCGTGGCATATACAGGGGTGAGCTGGCATATGGAGGTTGTGCGTGGCATTTATAGGGGTAGCTGGCATATGGAGGGTGTGCGTGGCATATACAGGGGTGAGCTGGCATATGGAGGTTGTGCATGGCATATACAGGGGTGAGCTGGCATATGGAGGTTGTGCGTGGCATATACAGGGGTGAGCTGGCATATGGAGGTTGTGCGTGGCATATACAGGGGGAGCTGGCATATGGAGGTGGTGCGTGGCTTATGCCGGGTGAGCTGGCATATGGAGGTTGTGCGTGGCATATACAGGGGTGAGCTGGCATATGAAGGTTGTGCATGTCATATACAGGGGGAGCTGGCATATGGAGGTTGTGTGTGGCATATACAGGGGGGAGCTGGCGTATGGAAGTTGTGCGTGGCATACTTAGGCGGAGCTGGCATATGGAGGTTGTGCGTGGCATATACAGGGGGAACTGGCATGTGGAGGTGGTGCGTGGCATATACAGGGGGAGCTGGCATATGGAGGTTGTGCGTGGCATATAAAGGGTGAGCTGGCATATGGAGGTTGTGCGTGGCATATGCAGGGGGAGCTGGCATATGGAGGTTGTGCGTGGCATATACAGGGGGAGCTGGCATATGGAGGTGGTGCGTGGCATATGGCGGGTGAGCTGGCATATGGAGGTTGTGTGTGGCATATACAGGGGGAGCTGGCATATGGAGGTTGTGCGTGGCATATACAGGGTGAGCTGGCATATGGAGGTTGTGCGTGGCATATGCCGGGTGAGCTGGCATATGGAGGTTGTGCGTGGCATATACAGGGGGAGCTGGCATATGGAGGTTGTGCGTGGCATATACAGGGGGAGCTGGCATATGGAGGTTGTGTGTGGCATATACAGGGGGAGCTGGCATATGGAGGTTGTGCGTGGCATATACAGGGGGAGCTGGCATATGGAGGTTGTGCGTGGCATATAAAGGGTGAGCTGGCATATGGAGGTTGTGTGTGGCATATACAGGGTGAGCTGGCATATGGAGGTTGTGCGTGGCATATACAGGGGGAGCTGGCACATGGAGGTGGTGCGTGGCATAAGCCGGGTGAGCTGGCATATGGAGGTTGTGCGTGGCATATACAGGGGTGAGCTGGCATATGGAGGTTGTGCGTGGCATATACAGGGGTGAGCTGGCCTATGGAGGTTGTACGTGGCATATACACGGGTGAGCTGGCATATGGAGGTTGTGCGTGGCATATACACGGGTGAGCTGGCATATGGAGGTTGTACGTGGCATATACACGGGTGAGCTGGCATATGGAGGTTGTGCGTGGCATATATAGGGGTGAGCTGGTATATGGAGGTTGTGCGTGGCATACATAGGGGGAGCTGGCATATGAAGGTTGTGCGTGGCATATACAGGGGTGAGCTGGCATATGGAGGTTGTACGTGGCATATACACGGGTGAGCTGGCATATGGAGGTTGTGCGTGGCATATATAGGGGTGAGCTGGTATATGGAGGTTGTGCGTGGCATACATAGGGGGAGCTGGCATATGAAGGTTGTGCGTGGCATATACAGGGGTGAGCTGGCATATGGAGGTTGTACGTGGCATATACACGGGTGAGCTGGCATATGGAGGTTGTGCGTGGCATATATAGGGGTGAGCTGGTATATGGAGGTTGTGCGTGGCATACATAGGGGGAGCTGGCATATGGAGGTTGTGCGTGGCATATACAGGGAGAGCTGGCATATGGAGGTTGTGCGTGGCATATACAGGGGGAGCTGGCATATGGAGGTTGTGCGTGGCATATACAGGGGGAGCTGGCATATGGAGGTTGTGCGTGGCATATGGCGGGTGAGCTGGCATATGGAGGTTGTGTGTTGCATATAAAGGGTGAGCTGGCATATGGAGGTTGTGTGTTTCATATAAAGGGTGAGCTGGCATATGGAGGTTATGCGTGGCATATACAGGGGGAGCTGGCATATGGAGGTTGTGCGTGGCATATACAGGGGGAGCTGGCATGTGGAGGTGGTGCATGGCATATGGCGGGTAAGCTGGCATATGGAGGTTGTGTGTGGCATATACAGGTGGAGCTGGCATATGGAGGTTGTGCGTGGCATATACAGGGTGAGCTGGCATATGGAGGTTGTGCGTGGCATATACAGGGGGAGCTGGCATATGGAGGTTGTGTGTGGCATATACAGGGTGAGCTGGCATATGGAGGTTGTGCGTGGCATATACAGGGGGAGCTGGCATATGGAGGTTGTGTGTGGCATATACAGGGTGAGCTGGCATATGGAGGTTGTGTGTGACATATACAGGGGTGAGCTGGCATATGGAGGTTGTGCGTGGCATATAAAGGGTGAGCTGGCATATGGAGGTTGTGTGTGGCATATACAGGGTGAGCTGGCATATGGAGGTTGTGCGTGGCATATACAGAGGTGAGCTGGCATATGGAGGTTGTGCGTGGCATATACAGGGGTGAGCTGGCATATGGAGGTTGTGCGTGGCATATACAGGGGTGAGCTGGCATATGGAGGTTGTGCATGGCATATACAGGGGTGAGCTGGTATATGGAGGTTGTGCGTGGCATATACAGGGGTGAGTTGGCATATGGAGGTTGTGCGTGGCATATATAGGGGTGAGCTGGTATATGGAGGTTGTGTGTGGCATATACAGGTGGGAGCTGGCATATGGAGGTGGTGCGTGGCATATGGCGGGTGAGCTGGCATATGGAGGTTGTGCATGGCATACATAGGGGGAGCTGGCATATGGAGGTTGTGCGTGGCATATACAGGGGGAACTGGCATGTGGAGGTGGTGCGTGGCATATACAGGGGGAGCTGGCATATGGAGGTTGTGCGTGGCATATAAAGGGTGAGCTGGCATATGGAGGTTGTGCATGGCATATACAGGGGGAGCTGGCATATGGAGGTTGTGCGTGGCATATACAGGGGGAGCTGGCATATGGAGGTGGTGCGTGGCATATGCCGGGTGAGCTGGCATATGGAGGTTGTGCGTGGCATATACAGGGGTGAGCTGGCATATGGAGGTTGTGCGTGGCATATACAGGGGTGAGCTGGAATATGGAGGTTGTGCGTGGCATATATAGGGGTGAGCTGGTATATGGAGGTTGTGCATGGCATATACAGGGGGAGCTGGCATATGGAGGTTGTGTGTGACATATACAGGGGGGAGCTGGCATATGGAGGTGGTGCGTGGCATATGGCGGGTGAGCTGGCATATGGAGGTTGTGCGTGGCATACATAGGGGGAGCTGGCATATGGAGGTTGTGCGTGGCATATACAGGGGGAACTGGCATGTGGCGGTGGTGCGTGGCATATACAGGGGGAGCTGGCATATGGAGGTTGTGCGTGGCATATAAAGGGTGAGCTGGCATATGGAGGTTGTGCATGGCATATACAGGGGGAGCTGGCATATGGAGGTTGTGCGTGGCATATACAGGGGGAGCTGGCATATGGAGGTGGTGCGTGGCATATGCCGGGTGAGTTGGCATATGGAGGTTGTGCGTGGCATATACAGGGGTGAGCTGGCATATGGAGGTTGTGCGTGGCATATACAGGGGTGAGCTGGCATTTGGAGGTTGTGCGTGGCATATACAGGGGTGAGCTGGCATATGGAGGTTGTGCGTGGCATATACAGGGGGGAGCTGGCATATGGAGGTGGTGCGTGGCATATGGCGGGTGAGCTGGTATATGGAGGTTGTGCGTGGCATACATAGGGGGAGCTGGCATATGGAGGTTGTGCGTGGCATATACAGGGGGAACTGGCATGTGGAGGTGGTGCGTGGCATATACAGGGGGAGCTGGCATATGGAGGTTGTGCTTGGCATATAAAGGGTGAGCTGGCATATGGAGGTTGTGCGTGGCATATACAGGGGGAGCTGGCATATGGAGGTTGTGCGTGGCATATACAGGGGGAGCTGGCATATGGAGGTTGTGAGTGGCATATACAGGGGGAACTGGCATGTGGAGGTGGTGCGTGGCATATACAGGGGGAGCTGGCATATGGAGGTTGTGCGTGGCATATAAAGGGTGAGCTGGCATATGGAGGTTGTGTGTGGCATATACAGGGTGAGCTGGCATATGGAGGTTGTGCGTGGCATATACAGGGGGAGCTGGCACATGGAGGTGATGCGTGGCATATGCCGGGTGAGCTGGCATATGGAGGTTGTGCGTGGCATATACAGGGGTGAGCTGGTATATGCAGGTTGTGAGTGGCATATACAGGGGTGAGCTGGCATATGGAGGTTGTGCGTGGCATATATAGGGGTGAGCTGGTATATGGAGGTTGTGTGTGGCATATACAGGTGGGAGCTGGCATATGGAGGTGGTTCGTGGCATATGGTGGGTGAGCTGGCATATGGAGGTTGTGCGTGGCATACATAGGGGGAGCTGGCATATGGAGGTTGTGCGTGGCATATACAGGGGGAACTGGCATGTGGCGGTGATGCGTGGCATATACAGGGGGAGCTGGCACATGGAAGTTGTGCTTGGCATATAAAGTGTGAGCTGGCATATGGAGGTTGCGCATGGCATATACAGGGGGAGCTGGCATATGGAGGTGGTGAGTGGCATATGCCGGCTGAGCTGGCATATGGAGGTTGTGCGTGGCATATACAGGGGTGAGCTGGCATATGGAGGTTGTGCGTGGCATATACAGGGGTGAGCTGGCATTTGGAGGTTGTGCGTGGCATATACAGGGGTGAGCTGGCATATGGAGGTTGTGCGTGGCATATATAGGGGTGAGCTGGTATATGGATTTTGTGCATGGCATATACAGGGGGAGCTGGCATATGGAGGTTGTGCGTGGCATATACAGGGGGAGCTGACATGTGGAGGTGTTGCATGGCATATACAGGGGGAGCTGGCATATGGAGGTTGTGCGTGGCATATAAAGGGTGAGCTGGCATATGGAGGTTGTGCGTGGCATATACAGGGGGAGCTGGCATATGGAGGTTGTGCGTGGCATATGGCGGGTGAGCTGGCATATGGAGGATGTGCGTGGCATATACAGGGGGGAGCTGGCATATGGAGGTGGTGCGTGGCATATGGCGGGTGAGCTGGCATATGGAGGTTGTGTGTGGCATATACAGGGAGCTGGCATATGGAGGTTGTGCGTGGCATATACAGGGGGAGCTGGCATATGGAGGTTGTGCGTGGCATATACAGGGGGAGCTGGCACATGGAGGTGGTGCGTGGCATATGCCGGGTGAGCTGGCATATGGAGGTTGTGCGTGGCATATACAGGGGTGAGCTGGCATATGGAGGTTGTGCGTGGCATATACAGGGGTGAGCTGGCCTATGGAGGTTGTGCGTGGCATATACAGGGGTGAGCTGGTATATGGAGGTTGTGCGTGGCATATATAGGGGTGAGCTGGTATATGGAGGTTGTGTGTGGCATATACAGGGGTGAGCTGGCATATGGAGGTTGTGCGTGGCATATACAGGGGTGAGCTGGCCTATGGAGGTTGTGCGTGGCATATACAGGGGTGAGCTGGCATATGGAGGTTGTGCGTGGCATATATAGGGGTGAGCTGGTATATGGAGGTTGTGTGTGGCATATACAGGTGGGAGCTGGCATATGGAGGTGGTGCGTGGCATATGGCGGGTGAGCTGGCATATGGAGGTTGTGCGTGGCATACATAGGGGGAGCTGGCATATGAAGGTTGTGCATGGCATATACAGGGGTGATCTGGCATATGGAGGTTGTGCATGGCATATACAGGGGGAGCTGGCATATGGAGGTTGTGCGTGGCATATACAGGGGGAGCTGGCATATGGAGGTTGTGCGTGGCATATGGCGGGTGAGCTGGCATATGGAGGTTGTGCGTTTCATATAAAGGGTGAGCTGGCATATGGAGGTTATGCGTGGCATATACAGGAGGAGCTGGCATATGGAGGTTGTGTGTGGCATATACAGGGGGAGCTGGCATATGGAGGTTGTGCGTGGCATATACAGGGGGAGCTGGCATGTGGAGGTGGTGCATGGCATATGGCGGGTGAGCTGGCATATGGAGGTTGTGTGTGGCATATACAGGGGGAGCTGGCATATGGAGGTTGTGCGTGGCATATACAGGGTGAGCTGGCATATGGAGGTTGTGCGTGGCATATACAGGGGGAGCTGGCATATGGAGGTTGTGCGTGGCATATAAAGGGTGAGCTGGCATATGGAGGTTGTGTGTGGCATATACAGGGTGAGCTGGCATATGGAGGTTGTGCGTGGCATATACAGGGGGAGCTGGCACATGGAGGTGGTGCGTGGCATATGCCAGGTGAGCTGGCATATGGAGGTTGTGCATGGCATATACAGGGGTGAGCTGGTATATGGAGGTTGTGCGTGGCATATACAGGGGTGAGCTGGCATATGGAGGTTGTGCGTGGCATATACAGGGGTGAGCTGGCATATGGAGGTTGTGCATGGCATATACAGGGGTGAGCTGGTATATGGAGGTTGTGCGTGGCATATACAGGGGTGAGCTGGCATATGGAGGTTGTGCGTGGCATATATAGGGGTGAGCTGGTATATGGAGGTTGTGTGTGGCATATACAGGTGGGAGCTGGCATATGGAGGTGGTGCGTGGCATATGGCGGGTGAGCTGGCATATGGAGGTTGTGCGTGGCATGCATAGGGGGAGCTGGCATATGGAGGTTGTGCGTGGCATATACAGGGGGAACTGGCATGTGGAGGTGGTGCGTGGCATATACAGGGGGAGCTGGCATATGGAGGTTGTGCGTGGCATATAAAGGGTGAGCTGGCATATGGAGGTTGTGCATGGCATATACAGGGGGAGCTGGCATATGGAGGTTGTGCATGGCATATACAGGGGGAGCTGGCATATGGAGGTGGTGCGTGGCATATGCCGGGTGAGCTGGCATATGGAGGTTGTGCGTGGCATATACAGGGGTGAGCTGGCATATGGAGGTTGTGCGTGGCATATACAGGGGTGAGCTGGAATATGGAGGTTGTGCGTGGCATATATAGGGGTGAGCTGGTATATGGAGGTTGTGCATGGCATATACAGGGGGAGCTGGCATATGGAGGTTGTGTGTGACATATACAGGGGGGAGCTGGCATATGGAGGTGGTGCGTGGCATATGGCGGGTGAGCTGGCATATGGAGGTTGTGCGTGGCATACATAGGGGGAGCTGGCATATGGAGGTTGTGCGTGGCATATACAGGGGGAACTGGCATGTGGAGGTTGTGCGTGGCATATAAAGGGTGAGCTGGCATATGGAGGTTGTGCGTGGCATATACAGGGGGAGCTGGCATATGGAGGTGGTGCATGGCATATGGTGGGTGAGCTGGCATATGGAGGTTGTGCGTGGCATATACAGGGGGAGCTGGCATATGGAGGTTGTGCGTGGCATATACAGGGGGAGCTGGCATATGGAGGTTGTGCGTGGCATATAAAGGGTGAGCTGGCATATGGAGGTTGTGCGTGGCATATACAGGGGGAGCTGGCATATGGAGGTGGTGCATGGCATATGGTGGGTGAGCTGGCATATGGAGGTTGTGCGTGGCATACATAGGGGGAGCTGGCATATGGAGGTTGTGCGTGGCATATACAGGGGGAACTGGCATGTGGCGGTGGTGCGTGGCATATACAGGGGGAGCTGGCATATGGAGGTTGTGCGTGGCATATAAAGGGTGAGCTGGCATATGGAGGTTGTGCATGGCATATACAGGGGGAGCTGGCATATGGAGGTTGTGCGTGGCATATGGAGGTTGTGCGTGGCATATACAGGGGGAGCTGGCATATGGAGGTGGTGCGTGGCATATGCCGGGTGAGTTGGCATATGGAGGTTGTGCGTGGCATATACAGGGGTGAGCTGGCATATGGAGGTTGTGCGTGGCATATACAGGGGTGAGCTGGCATTTGGAGGTTGTGCGTGGCATATACAGGGGTGAGCTGGCATATGGAGGTTGTGCGTGGCATATATAGGGGTGAGCTGGTATATGGAGGTTGTGCATGGCATATACAGGGTGAGCTGGCATATGGAGGTTGTGTGTGGCATATACAGGGGGGAGCTGGCATATGGAGGTGGTGCGTGGCATATGGCGGGTGAGCTGGCATATGGAAGTTGTGCGTGGCATACATAGGGGGAGCTGGCATATGGAGGTTGTGCGTGGCATATACAGGGGGAACTGGCATGTGGAGGTGGTGCGTGGCATATACAGGGGGAGCTGGCATATGGAGGTTGTGCGTGGCATATACAGGGGGAGCTGGCATATGGAGGTTGTGCGTGGCATATACAGGGGGAGCTGGCATATGGAGGTTGTGCGTGGCATATACAGGGGGAACTGGCATGTGGAGGTGGTGCGTGGCATATACAGGGGGAGCTGGCATATGGAGGTTGTGCGTGGCATATAAAGGGTGAGCTGGCATATGGAGGTTGTGTGTGGCATATACAGGGTGAGCTGGCATATGGAGGTTGTGCGTGGCATATACAGGGGGAGCTGGCACATGGAGGTGGTGCGTGGCATATGCCGGGTGAGCTGGCATATGGAGGTTGTGCGTGGCATATACAGGGGTGAGCTGGTATATGCAGGTTGTGCGTGGCATATACAGGGGTGAGCTGGCATATGGAGGTTGTGCGTGGCATATACAGGGGTGAGCTGGCATATGGAGGTTTTGCGTGGCATATATAGGGGTGAGCTGGTATATGGAGGTTGTGTGTGGCATATACAGGTGGGAGCTGGCATATGGAGGTGGTTCGTGGCATACATAGGGGGAGCTGGCATATGGAGGTTGTGCGTGGCATATACAGGGGGAACTGGCATGTGGCGGTGGTGCGTCGCATATACAGGGGGAGCTGGCACATGGAAGTTGTGCGTGGCATATAAAGTGTGAGGTGGCATATGGAGGTTGCGCATGGCATATACAGGGGGAGCTGGCATATGGAGGTTGTGCGTGGCATATACAGGGGGAGCTGGCATATGGAGGTGGTGAGTGGCATATGCCGGCTGAGCTGGCATATGGAGGTTGTGCGTGGCATATACAGGGGTGAGCTGGCATATGGAGGTTGTGCGTGGCATATACAGGGGTGAGCTGGCATTTGGAGGTTGTGCGTGGCATATACAGGGGTGAGCTGGCATATGGAGGTTGTGCGTGGCATATATAGGGGTGAGCTGGTATATGGATTTTGTGCATGGCATATACAGGGGGAGCTGGCATATGGAGGTTGTGCGTGGCATACATAGGGGGAGCTGGCATATGGAGGTTGTGCGTGGCATATACAGGGGGAGCTGGCATGTGGAGGTGGTGCATGGCATATACAGGGGGAGCTGGCATATGGAGGTTGTGCGTGGCATATAAAGGGTGAGCTGGCATATGGAGGTTGTGCGTGGCATATACAGGGGGAGCTGGCATATGGAGGTTGTGCGTGGCATATGGCGGGTGAGCTGGCATATGGAGGATGTGCGTGGCATATACAGGGGGGAGCTGGCATATGGAGGTGGTGCGTGGCATATACATGGGGAGCTGGCATATGGAGGTGGTGCGTGGCATATACAGGGGGAGCTGGCATATGGAGGTTGTGCGTGGCATATGGCGGGTGAGCTGGCATATGGAGGTTGTGCGTGGCATATACAGGTGGGAGCTGGCATATGGAGGTGGTGCGTGGCATATGGCGGGTGAGCTGGCATATGGAGGTTGTGCGTGGCATATACAGGGAGCTGGCATATGGAGGTTGTGCGTGGCATATACAGGGGGAGCTGGCATATGGAGGTTGTGCGTGGCATATACAGGGGGAGCTGGCATATGGAGGTTGTGCGTGGCATATACATGGGGAGCTGGCATATGGAGGTTGTGCGTGGCATATACATTGGTGAGCTGGCATATGGAGGTTGTGCGTGGCATGTACAGGGGGAGCTGGCATATGGAGGTTGTGCGTGGCATATGGAGGTTGTGCGTGGCATATACAGGGGGGAGCTGGCATATGGATGTTGTGTGTGGCATATACAGGGGTGATCTGGCATATGGAGGTTGTGCGTGTCATATACAGGGGGAGCTGGCATATGGAGGTTGTACATGACATATACAGGGGGAGCTGGCATATGGAGGTTGTGCGTGGCATATACAGGGGTGAGCTGGCATATGGTGGTCGTGCTTGGCATATAAAGGGGTGGTCTGGCATATGGAGGTTGTGTGTGGCATATACAGGGGTGAGCTGACATATGGAGGTTGTGCGTGGCATATGGAGGTTGTGCGTGGCATATACAGGGGTGATCTGGCATATGGAGGTTGTGCGTGGCATATACAGGGGGAGCTGGCATATGTAGGTTGTGCGTGGCATATACAGGGGTGAGCTGGCATATGGAGGTTACGCATGGCATATACAGGGGGGAGCTGGCATATGGAGGTTGTGCGTGGCATATAAAGGGGTGGTCTGGCATATGGAGGTTGTGTGTGGCATATACAGGGGTGAGCTGACATATGGAGGTTGTGCGTGGCATATGGAGGTTATGCGTGGCATATACAGGGTGAGCTGGCATATGGAGGTTGTGCGTGGCATATACAGGGGTGAGCTGGCATATGGAGGTTGTGCGTGGCATACACAGGGGCAGCTGGCATATGGAGGTTGTGCGTGGCATATACAAGGGGGAGCTGGCATATGGAGGTTGTGCGTGGCATATACAGGGGGAGATGGCATATTGAGGTGGTGTGTGGCATATACAGGGTGAGCTGACATATGGAGGTTGTGCATGGCATATACAGGGTGAGCTGGCATATGGAGGTTGTGCTTGGCATATAAAGGGGGAGCTGGCATATGGAGGTTTTGCGTGGCATATAAAAGGTGTGCTGGCATATGGAGGTTGTGCGTGGCATATACATTGGTGAGCTGGCATATGGAGGTTGTGCGTGGCATGTACAGGGGGAGCTGGCATATGGAGGTTGTGCGTGGCATATGGAGGTTGTGCGTGGCATATACAGGGGGGAGCTGGCATATGGATGTTGTGTGTGGCATATACAGGGGTGATCTGGCATATGGAGGTTGTGCGTGTCATATACAGGGGGAGCTGGCATATGGAGGTTGTACATGACATATACAGGGGGAGCTGGCATATGGAGGTTGTGCGTGGCATATACAGGGGTGAGCTGGCATATGGTGGTCGTGCTTGGCATATAAAGGGGTGGTCTGGCATATGGAGGTTGTGTGTGGCATATACAGGGGTGAGCTGACATATGGAGGTTGTGCGTGGCATATGGAGGTTGTGCGTGGCATATACAGGGGTGATCTGGCATATGGAGGTTGTGCGTGGCATATACAGGGGGAGCTGGCATATGTAGGTTGTGCGTGGCATATACAGGGGTGAGCTGGCATATGGAGGTTACGCATGGCATATACAGGGGGGAGCTGGCATATGGAGGTTGTGCGTGGCATATAAAGGGGTGGTCTGGCATATGGAGGTTGTGTGTGGCATATACAGGGGTGAGCTGACATATGGAGGTTGTGCGTGGCATATGGAGGTTATGCGTGGCATATACAGGGTGAGCTGGCATATGGAGGTTGTGCGTGGCATATACAGGGGTGAGCTGGCATATGGAGGTTGTGCGTGGCATACACAGGGGCAGCTGGCATATGGAGGTTGTGCGTGGCATATACAAGGGGGAGCTGGCATATGGAGGTTGTGCGTGGCATATACAGGGGGAGATGGCATATTGAGGTGGTGTGTGGCATATACAGGGTGAGCTGACATATGGAGGTTGTGCATGGCATATACAGGGTGAGCTGGCATATGGAGGTTGTGCGTGGCATATAAAGGGGGAGCTGGCATATGGAGGTTTTGCGTGGCATATAAAAGGTGTGCTGGCATATGGAGGTTGTGAGTGGCATATGCAGGGTGAGCTGGCATATGGAGGTTGTGCGTGGCATATACAGGGGGAGCTGGCACATGGAGATTGTGCGTGGCATATAAAGGGTGAGCTGGCATATGGAGGTTGTGCGTGGCATATACAGGGTGAGCTGGCATATGGAGGTTGTGCGTGGCATATACAGGGTGAGCTGGCATATGGAGGTTGTGCGTGGCATATACAGGGGTGAGCTGGCATATGGAGTTTGTGCTTGCAATATACAGGGGGAGCTGGCATATGGAGGTTGTGTGTGGCATATACAGGGGGAGATGGCATATGGAGGTTGTGCGTGGCATATAAAGGGTGTGCTGGCATATGGAGGTTATGAGTGGCATACGCAGGGTTAGCTGGCATATGGAGGTTGTGCGTGGCATATACAGGGGGAGGTGGCATATGGAGGTTGTGTGTGGCATATAAAGGGGGAGCTGGCATATGGAGGTTGTGCGTGGCATATAAAGGGTGAGCTGGTATATAGAGGTTGTGCGTGGCATATACAGGGGGAGCTGGCATATGGAGATTGTGCGTGGCATATAAAGGGTGAGCTGGCATATGGAGGTTGTGCGTGGCATATACAGGGGGAGCTGGCATATGGAGGTTGTGCGTGGCATATACAGGGTGAGCTGGCATATGGAGGTTGTGCGTGGCATATACAGGGGTGAGCTGGCATATGGAGGTTGTGCTTGGCATATACAGGGGGAGCTGGCATATGGAGGTTGTGTGTGGCATATACAGGGGGAGATGGCATATGGAGGTGGTGTGTGGCATATACAGGTTGAGCTGACATATGGAGGTTGTGCGTGGCATATACAGGGTGAGCTGGCATATGGAGGTTGTGCGTGGCATATAAAGGGTGAGCTGGCATATGGAGGTTGTGCGTGGCATATACAGGGGGAGCTGGCATATGGAGGTTGTGCGTGGCATATACAGGGGGAGCTGGCATATGGAGGTTGTGCGTGGCATATAAAGGGTGTGCTGGCATATGGAGGTTGTGAGTGGCATATGCAGGGTTAGCTGGCATATGGAGGTTGTGCTTGGCATATACAGGGGGAGGTGGCATATGGAGGTTGTGCGTGGCATATAAAGGGGGAGCTGGCATATGGAGGTTGTGCGTGGCATATAAAGGGTGTGCTGGCATATGGAGGTTGTGAGTGGCATATGCAGGGTGAGCTGGCATATGGAGGTTGTGCGTGGCATATGCAGGGGGAGCTGGCATATGGAGATTGTGCGTGGCATATAAAGGGTGAGCTGGCATATGGAGGTTGTGCGTGGCATATACAGGGGGAGCTGGCATATGGAGGTTGTGCGTGGCATATACAGGGTGAGCTGGCATATGGAGGTTGTGCGTGGCATATACAGGGGTGAGCTGGCATATGGAGGTTGTGCTTGGCATATACAGGGGGAGCTGGCATATGGAGGTTGTGTGTGGCATATACAGGGGGAGCTGACATATGGAGGTTGTGCGTGGCATATACAGGGTGAGCTGGCATATGGAGGTTGTGCGTGGCATATACAGGGGGAGCTGGCATATGGAGGTTGTGCGTGGCATATAAAGGGGGAGCTGGCATATGGAGGTTGTGCGTGGCATATAAAGGGTGTGCTGGCATATGGAGGTTGTGAGTGGCATATGCAGGGTTAGCTGGCATATGGAGGTTGTGCGTGGCATATATAGGGGGAGGTGGCATATGGAGGTTGTGCGTGGCATATAAAGGGGAGGAGCTGGCATATGGAGGTTGTGCGTGGCATATACAGGGGGAGATGGCATATGGAGGTGGTGTGTGGCATATACAGGGTGAGCTGACAAATGGAGGTTGTGCATGGTATATACAGGGTGAGCTGGCATATGGAGGTTGTGCGTGGCATATACAGGGGGAGCTGGCATATGGAGGTTGTGCGTGGCATATAAAGGGGGAGCTGGCATATGGAGGTTGTGCGTGGCATATAAAGGGTGTGCTGGCATATGGAGGTTGTGCGTGGCATATGCCGGGTGAGCTGGCATATGGAGGTTGTGTGTGGCATATACAGGGGGAGATGGCATATGGAGGTTGTGTGTGGCATATACAGGGTGAGCTGGCATATGGAGGTTGTGCGTGGCATATACAGGGGGAGATGGCATATGGAGGTGGTGTGTGGCATATACAGGGTGAGCTGACAAATGGAGGTTGTGCATGGTATATACAGGGTGAGCTGGCATATGGAGGTTGTGTGTGGCATATACAGGGGGAGGTGGCATATGGAGGTTGTGCGTGGCATATAAAGGGTGAACTGGCATATGGAGGTTGTGCGTGGCATATTCAGGGGGAGCTGGCATATGGAGGTGGTGCGTGGCATATACAAGGTGAGCTGGCATATGGAGGTTGTGCGTGGCATATACAGGGGGAGCTGGCATATGGAGGTGGTGCGTGGCATATACAAGGTGAGCTGGCATATGGAGGTTGTGCGTGGCATATACAGGGGGAGCTGGCATATGGAGGTTGTGCGTGGCATATACAGGGGGAGCTGGCATATGGAGGTTGTGCATGGCATATATAGGGGTGAGCTGGCATATGGAGGTTGTTCGTGGCATATACAGGGGTGAGCTGGCATATGGAGGTTGTGCGTGGCATATACAGGGGGAGCTGGCATATGGAGGTGGTGCGTGGCATATACAAGGTGAGCTGGCATATGGAGGTTGTGCGTGGCATATACAGGGGGAGCTGGCATATGGAGGTTGTGCGTGGCATATACAGGGGGAGCTGGCATATGGAGGTTGTGCATGGCATATATAGGGGTGAGCTGGCATATGGAGGTTGTGCGTGGCATATACAGGGGGAGCTGGCATAAGGAGGTTGTGCGTGGCATATAAAGGGGGAGCTGGCATATGGAGGTTGTGCGTGGCATATAAAGGGTGTGCTGGCATATGGAGGTTGTGTGTGGCATATACATGGGGAGCTGGCATATGGAGGTTGTGTGTGGCATATACAGGGGTGAGCTGGCATATGGAGGTTGTGCGTGCCATATACAGGGGGAGCTGGCATATGGAGGTTGTGCGTGGCATATACAGGGGGAACTGGCATATGGAGGTTGTGTGTGGCATATACAGGGGTGAGCTGGCATATGGAGGTTGTGCGTGCCATATACAGGGGGAGCTGGCATATGGAGGTTGTGCGTGGCATATACAGGGGGAACTGGCATATGGAGGTTGTGCATGGCATATACAGGGGTGAGCTGGCATATGGAGGTTGTGCGTGGCATATACATGGGGAGCTGGCATATGGAGGTTGTGCGTGGCATATAAAGGGGGAGCTGGCATATGGAGGTTGTGCGTGATATATAAAGGGTGTGCTGGCATATGGAGGTTGTGAGTGGCATATGCAGGGTTAGCTGGCATATGGAGGTTGTGCGTGGCATATACAGGGGGAGGTGGCATATGGAGGTTGTGCGTGGCATATAAAGGGGGGGAGCTGGCATATGGAGGTTGTGCGTGGCATATACAGGGGGAGATGGCATATGGAGGTGGTGTGTGGCATATACAGGGTGAGCTGACAAATGGAGGTTGTGCATGGCATATACAGGGTGGGCTGGCATATGGAGGTTGTGCGTGGCATATACAGGGGGAGCTGGCATATGGAGGTTGTGCGTGGCATATAAAGGGGGAGCTGGCATATGGAGGTTGTGCGTGGCATATAAAGGGTGTGCTGGCATATGGAGGTTGTGAGTGGCATATGCAGGGTTAGCTGGCATATGGAGGTTGTGCGTGGCATATAAAGGGTGAACTGGCATATGGAGGTTGTGCGTGGCATATTCAGGGGGAGCTGGCGTATGGAGGTTGTTCGTGGCATATACAGGGGTGAGCTGGCATATGGAGGTTGTGCGTGGCATATACAGGGGGAGCTGGCATATGGAGGTAGTGCGTGGCATATACAAGGTGAGCTGGCATATGGAGGTTGTGCGTGGCATATACAGGGGGAGCTGGCACATGGAGGTTGTGCGTGGCATATACAGGGGGAACTGGCATAAGGAGGTTGTGCGTGGCATATAAAGGGGGAGCTGGCATATGGAGGTTGTGCGTGACATAAAAAGGGTGTGCTGGCATATGAAGGTTGTGCGTGGCATATACAGGGGGAGCTGGCATATGGAGATTGTGCATGGCATATACAGGGGTGAGCTGGCATATGGAGGTTGTACGTGGCATATACAGGGGGAGCTGGCATATGGAGGTTGTGTGTGGCATATACAGGGGGAACTGGAATATGGAGGTTGTGCATGGCATATACAGGGGTGAGCTGGCATATGGAGGTTGTACGTGGCATATACAGGGGGAGCTGGCATATGGAGGTTGTGCGTGGCATATAAAGGGGGAGCTGGCGTATGGAGGTTGCGCATGGCATATGCAGGGTTAGCTGGCATATGGAGGTTGTGTGTGGCATATACAGGGGGAGGTGGCATATGGAGGTTGTGCGTGGCATATAAAGGGTGAGCTGGCATATGGAGGTTGTGCGTGGCATATTCAGGGGGAGCTGGCATATGGAGGTTGTGCGTGGCATATACAGGGGGAGCTGGCATATGGAGGTGGTGCGTGGCATATACAAGATGAGCTGGCATATGGAGGTTGTGCGTGGCATATACAGGGGGAGCTGGCATATGGAGGTTGTGCGTGGCATATACAGGGGTGAGCTGGCATATGGAAGTTGTGCGTGGCATGTACAGGGGGAGCTGGCATATGGAGGTTGTGCGTGGCATATACAGGGGGAGCTGGCATGTGGAGGTGGTGTGTGGCATATACAGGGTGAGCTGGCATATGGAGGTTGTGCGTGGCATATACAGGGTGAGCTGGCATATGGAGGTTGTGCGTGGCATATATAGGGGGAGCTGGCATATGGAGGTTGTGCGTGGCATATGCAGGGTGAGCTGGCATATGGAGGTTGTGCGTGGCATTTATAGGGGTAGCTGGCATATGGAGGGTGTGCGTGACATTTTCAGGGAGAGGTGGCATATACAGGGGGAGCTGGCATATGGAGGTGGTGCGTGGCATATACAGGGGGAGCTGGCATATGGAGGTTGTGCGTGGCATATACAGGGGTGAGCTGGCATATGGAGGTTGTGCGTGGCATATTCAGGGGGAGCTGGCATAAGGAGGTTGTGCGTGGCATATACAGGGGTGAGCTGGCATATGGAGGTTGTGCGTGGCATATACAGGTTGAGCTGGCATATGAAGGTGGTGAGTGGCATATACAAGGTGAGCTGGCATATGGAGGTTGTGCGTGGCATATACAGGGGGAGCTGGCATATGGAGGTTGTGCGTGGCATATACAGGGGGAGCTGGCATATGGAGGTTGTGTGGCATATACGGGGTGAGCTGGCATATGGAGGTTGTGCGTGGCATATACAGGGGTGAGCTGGCATATGGAGGTTGTGCGTGACATATACAGGGGGGAGGTGGCATGTGGAGGTGGTGTGTGGCATATACAGGGGTGAGCTGGCATATGGAGGTTGTGCGTGACATATACAGGGGGGAGGTGGCATGTGGAGGTGGTGTGTGGCATATACAGGGTGCGCTGGCATATAGAGGTTGTGCGTGGCATATACAGGGGGAGCTGGCATATGGAGGTGGTGCGTGGCATATGGCGGGTGAGCTGGCATATGGAGGTTGTGTGTGGCATATACAGGGGGAGCTGGCATATGGAGGTTGTGCGTGGCATATACAGGGTGATCTGGCATATGGAGGTTGTGTGTGGCATATACAGGGGTGAGCAGGCATATGGAGGTTGTGCTTGGCATATATAGGGTGAGCTGGCATATGGGGGTTGTGCGTGGCATATACAGGGTGAGCTGGCATATGGAGGTTGTGCGTGGCATATACAGGGGTGAGTTGGCATATGGAGGTGGTGCTTGGCATATGCCGGGTGAGCTGGCATATGGAGTTTGTGCGTGGCATATACAGGGGTGAGCTGGCATATGGAGGTTGTGCGTGGCATATACAGGGGTGAGCTGGCATATGGAGGTTGTGCGTGGCATATACAGGGGTGAGCTGGCATATGGAGGTTGTGCGTGGCATATACAGGGGTGAGCTGGCATATGGAGGTTGTGCGTGGTATATACAGGGGGAGCTGGCATATGGAGGTGGTGCGTGGCTTATGCCGGGTGAGCTGGCATATGGAGGTTGTGCGTGGCATATACAGGGGTGAGCTGGCATATGGAGGTGGTGCGTGGCTTATGCCGGGTGAGCTGGCATATGGGGGTTGTGCGTGGCATATATAGGGTGAGCTGGCATATGGGGGTTGTGCGTGGCATATACAGGGGTGAGCTGGCATATGGAGGTTGTGCGTGGAATATACAGGGGTGAGCTGGCATATGGAGGTTGTGCGTGGCATATACAGGGGTGAGCTGGCATATGAAGGTTGTGCGTGGCATATACAGGGGTGAGCTGGCATATGGAGGTTGTGCGTGGTATATACAGGGGGAGCTGGCATATGGAGGTGGTGCGTGGCTTATGCCGGGTGAGCTGGCATATGGAGGTTGTGCGTGGCATATACAGGGGTGAGCTGGCATATGGAGGTTGTGCGTGGCATATACAGGGGTGAGCTGGCATATGAAGGTTGTGCATGGCATATACAGGGGGAGCTGGCATATGGAGGTTGTGTGTGGCATATACAGGGGGAGCTGGCATATGGAGGTGGTGCGTGGCTTATGCCGGGTGAGCTGGCATATGGAGGTTGTGCGTGGTATATACAGGGGGAGCTGGCATATGGAGGTGGTGCGTGGCTTATGCCGGGTGAGCTGGCATATGGGGGTTGTGCGTGGCATATATAGGGTGAGCTGGCATATGGGGGTTGTGCGTGGCATATACAGGGGTGAGCTGGCATATGGAGGTTGTGCGTGGCATATACAGGGGTGAGCTGGCATATGGAGGTTGTGCGTGGCATATACAGGGGTGAGCTGGCATATGGAGGTTGTGCGTGGCATATACAGGGGTGAGCTGGCATATGGAGGTTGTGCGTGGTATATACAGGGGGAGCTGGCATATGGAGGTGGTGCGTGGCTTATGCCGGGTGAGCTGGCATATGGAGGTTGTGCGTGGCATATACAGGGGTGAGCTGGCATATGGAGGTTGTGCGTGGCATATACAGGGGTGAGCTGGCATATGAAGGTTGTGCATGGCATATACAGGGGGAGCTGGCATATGGAGGTTGTGTGTGGCATATACAGGGGGGAGCTGGCATATGGAGGTTGTGCGTGGCATACATAGGCGGAGCTGGCATATGGAGGTTGTGCGTGGCATATACAGGGGGAACTGGCATGTGGAGGTTGTGCGTGGCATATAAAGGGTGAGCTGGCATATGGAGGTTGTGCGTGGCATATACAGGGGGAGCTGGCATATGGAGGTTGTGTGTGGCATATACAGGGGGAGCTGGCATATGGAGGTTGTGCGTGGCATATACAGGGGGAGCTGGCATATGGAGGTGGTGCGTGGCATATGGCGGGTGAGCTGGCATATGGAGGTTGTGTGTGGCATATACAGGGGGAGCTGGCATATGGAGGTTGTGCGTGGCATATACAGGGGGAGCTGGCATATGGAGGTTGTGTGTGGCATATACAGGGGGAGCTGGCATATGGAGGTTGTGCGTGGCATATACAGGGGGAGCTGGCATATGCAGGTGGTGCGTGGCATATGGCGGGTGAGCTGGCATATGGAGGTTGTGCGTGGCATATACAGGGGGAGCTGGCATATGGAGGTTGTGCGTGGCATATAAAGGGTGAGCTGGCATATGGAGGTTGTGCGTGGCATATACAGGGGGAGCTGGCATATGGAGGTTGTGTGTGGCATATACAGGGGGAGCTGGCATATGGAGGTTGTGCGTGGCATATACAGGGGGAGCTGGCATATGGAGGTGGTGCGTGGCATATGGCGGGTGAGCTGGCATATGGAGGTTGTGTGTGGCATATACAGGGGGAGCTGGCATATGGAGGTTGTGCGTGGCATATACAGGGGGAGCTGGCATATGGAGGTTGTGCGTGGCATATACAGGGGGAGCTGGCATATGGAGGTTGTGCATGGCATATACAGGGTGAGCTGGCATATGGAGGTTGTGCGTGGCATATACAGGGGGAGCTGGCACATGGAGGTGGTGCGTGGCATATGCCGGGTTAGCTGGCATATGGAGGTTGTGCGTGGCATATACAGGGGTGAGCTGGCATATGGAGGTTGTGCGTGGCATATACAGGGGTGAGCTGGCATATGGAGGTTGTGCGTGGCATATACAGGGGTGAGCTGGCATATGGAGGTTGTGCGTGGCATATATAGGGGTGAGCTGGTATATGGAGGTTGTGCATGGCATATACAGGGGGAGCTGGCATATGGAGGTTGTGTGTGGCATATACAGGGGGGAGCTGGCATATGGAGGTGGTGCGTGGCATATGGCGGGTGAGCTGGCATATGGAGGTTGTGCGTGGCATACATAGGGGAAGCTGGCATATGGAGGTTGTGCGTGGCATATACTGGGGGAACTGGCATGTGGAGGTGGTGCTTGGCATATACAGGGGGAGCTGGCATATGGAGGTTGTGCGTGGCATATACAGGGGGAGCTGGCATATGGAGGTTGTGCGTGGCATATACAGGGGGAGCTGGCATATGGAGGTTGTGCGTGGCATATACAGGGTGAGCTGGCATATGGAGGTTGTGCGTGGCATATATAGGGGGAGCTGGCATATGGAGGTTGTGCGTGGCATATGCAGGGTGAGCTGGCATATGGAGGTTGTGCGTGGCATTTATAGGGGGAGCTGGCATATGGAGGGTGTGCGTGACATATTCAGGGAGAGGTGGCATATACAGGGGGAGCTGGCATATGGAGGTGGTGCGTGGCATATACAGGGGGAGCTGGCATATGGAGGTGGTGCGTGGCATATACTGGGTGAGCTGGCATATGGAGGTTGTGCGTGGCATATACAGGGGGAGCTGGCATATGGAGGTTGTGCGTGGCATATAAAGGGTGAACTGGCATATGGAGGTTGTGCGTGGCATATACAGGGGGAGCTGGCATATGGAGGTTGTGCGTGGCATATACAGGGGGAGCTGGCATATGGAGGTTGTGCGTGGCATATAAAGGGTGAACTGGCATATGGAGGTTGTGCGTGGCATATACAGGGGGAGATGGCATATGGAGGTTGTGCGTGGCATATACAGGGGTGAGCTGGCATATGGAGGTTGTGCGTGGCATATACAGGGGGAGCTGGCATATGGAGGTGGTGCGTGGCATATACAGGGGGAGCTGGCATATGGAGGTTGTGCATGGCATAGACAGGGTGAGCTGGCATATGGAGGTTGTGCGTGGCATATACAGGTGGAGCTGGCATTTGGAGGTGTTGCGTGGCATATGTCGGGTGAGCTGGCATATGGAGGTTGTGCGTGGCATATACAGGGGGAGCTGGCATATGGAGGTTGTGTGTGGCATATACAGGGGGAGCTGGCATATGGAGGTTGTGCGTGGCATATACAGGGGGAGCTGGCATATGGAGGTGGTGCGTGGCATATGGCGGGTGAGCTGGCATATGGAGGTTGTGTGTGGCATATACAGGGGGAGCTTGCATATGGAGGTTGTGCGTGGCATATACAGGGTGATCTGGCATATGGAGGTTGTGTGTGGCATATACAGGGGTGAGCAGGCATATGGAGGTTGTGCTTGGCATATATAGGGTGAGCTGGCATATGGGGGTTGTGCGTGGCATATACAGGGTGAGCTGGCATATGGAGGTTGTGCGTGGCATATACAGGGGTGAGTTGGCATATGGAGGTGGTGCTTGGCATATGCCGGGTGAGCTGGCATATGGAGTTTGTGCGTGGCATATACAGGGGTGAGCTGGCATATGGAGGTTGTGCGTGGCATATACAGGGGTGAGCTGGCATATGGAGGTTGTGCGTGGCATATACAGGGGTGAGCTGGCATATGGAGGTTGTGCGTGGCATATACAGGGGTGAGCTGGCATATGGAGGTTGTGCGTGGTATATACAGGGGGAGCTGGCATATGGAGGTGGTGCGTGGCTTATGCCGGGTGAGCTGGCATATGGAGGTTGTGCGTGGCATATACAGGGGTGAGCTGGCATATGGAGGTGGTGCGTGGCTTATGCCGGGTGAGCTGGCATATGGGGGTTGTGCGTGGCATATATAGGGTGAGCTGGCATATGGGGGTTGTGCGTGGCATATACAGGGGTGAGCTGGCATATGGAGGTTGTGCGTGGAATATACAGGGGTGAGCTGGCATATGGAGGTTGTGCGTGGCATATACAGGGGTGAGCTGGCATATGGAGGTTGTGCGTGGCATATACAGGGGTGAGCTGGCATATGGAGGTTGTGCGTGGTATATACAGGGGGAGCTGGCATATGGAGGTGGTGCGTGGCTTATGCCGGGTGAGCTGGCATATGGAGGTTGTGCGTGGCATATACAGGGGTGAGCTGGCATATGGAGGTTGTGCGTGGCATATATAGGGGTGAGCTGGCATATGGAGGTTGTGCGTGGCATATACAGGGTGAGCTGGCATATGGAGGTTGTGCGTGGCATATACAGGGGTGAGCTGGCATATGAAGGTTGTGCATGGCATATACAGGGGGAGCTGGCATATGGAGGTTGTGTGTGGCATATACAGGGGGAGCTGGCATATGGAGGTGGTGCGTGGCTTATGCCGGGTGAGCTGGCATATGGAGGTTGTGCGTGGTATATACAGGGGGAGCTGGCATATGGAGGTGGTGCGTGGCTTATGCCGGGTGAGCTGGCATATGGGGGTTGTGCGTGGCATATATAGGGTGAGCTGGCATATGGGGGTTGTGCGTGGCATATACAGGGGTGAGCTGGCATATGGAGGTTGTGCGTGGCATATACAGGGGTGAGCTGGCATATGGAGGTTGTGCGTGGTATATACAGGGGGAGCTGGCATATGGAGGTGGTGCGTGGCTTATGCCGGGTGAGCTGGCATATGGAGGTTGTGCGTGGCATATACAGGGGTGAGCTGGCATATGGAGGTTGTGCGTGGCATATACAGGGGTGAGCTGGCATATGAAGGTTGTGCATGGCATATACAGGGGGAGCTGGCATATGGAGGTTGTGTGTGGCATATACAGGGGGGAGCTGGCATATGGAGGTTGTGCGTGGCATACATAGGCGGAGCTGGCATATGGAGGTTGTGCGTGGCATATACAGGGGGAACTGGCATGTGGAGGTGGTGCGTGGCATATACAGGGGGAGCTGGCATATGGAGGTTGTGCGTGGCATATAAAGGGTGAGCTGGCATATGGAGGTTGTGCGTGGCATATACAGGGGGAGCTGGCATATGGAGGTTGTGTGTGGCATATACAGGGGGAGCTGGCATATGGAGGTTGTGCGTGGCATATACAGGGGGAGCTGGCATATGGAGGTGGTGCGTGGCATATGGCGGGTGAGCTGGCATATGGAGGTTGTGTGTGGCATATACAGGGGGAGCTGGCATATGGAGGTTGTGCGTGGCATATACAGGGGGAGCTGGCATATGGAGGTTGTGCGTGGCATATACAGGGGGAGCTGGCATATGGAGGTTGTGCATGGCATATACAGGGTGAGCTGGCATATGGAGGTTGTGCGTGGCATATACAGGGGGAGCTGGCACATGGAGGTGGTGCGTGGCATATGCCGGGTTAGCTGGCATATGGAGGTTGTGCGTGGCATATACAGGGGTGAGCTGGCATATGGAGGTTGTGCGTGGCATATACAGGGGTGAGCTGGCATATGGAGGTTGTGCGTGGCATATACAGGGGTGAGCTGGCATATGGAGGTTGTGCGTGGCATATATAGGGGTGAGCTGGTATATGGAGGTTGTGCATGGCATATACAGGGGGAGCTGGCATATGGAGGTTGTGTGTGGCATATACAGGGGGGAGCTGGCATATGGAGGTGGTGCGTGGCATATGGCGGGTGAGCTGGCATATGGAGGTTGTGCGTGGCATACATAGGGGAAGCTGGCATATGGAGGTTGTGCGTGGCATATACTGGGGGAACTGGCATGTGGAGGTGGTGCTTGGCATATACAGGGGGAGCTGGCATATGGAGGTTGTGCGTGGCATATACAGGGGGAGCTGGCATATGGAGGTTGTGCGTGGCATATACAGGGGGAGCTGGCATATGGAGGTGGTGCGTGGCATATGCCGGGTGAGCTGGCATATGGAGGTTGTGCGTGGCATATACAGGGGTGAGCTGGCATATGGAGGTTGTGCGTGGCATATACAGGGGTGAGCTGGCATATGGAGGTTGTGCGTGGCATGTACAGGGGTGAGCTGGCATATGGAGGTTGTGCGTGGCATATACAGGGGTGAGCTGGCATATGGAGGTTGTGCGTGGCATATACAGGGGGAGCTGGCATATGGAGGTTGTGCGTGGCATATATAGGGGTGAGCTGGTATATGGAGGTTGTGCGTGGCATATACAGGGGGAGCTGGCATATGGAGGTTGTGTGTGGCATATACAGGGGGTAGCTGGCATATGGAGGTGGTGCGTGGCATATGGCGGGTGAGCTGGCATATGGAGGTTGTGCGTGGCATATAAAGGGTGAGCTGGCATATGGAGGTTGTGCGTGGCATATACAGGGGGAGCAGGCATATGGAGGTTGTGCGTGGCATATACAGGGGGAGCTGGCATATGGAGGTGGTGCGTGGCATATGCCGGGTGAGCTGGCATATAGAGGTTGTGCGTGGCATATACAGGGGTGAGCTGGCATATGGAGGTTGTGCGTGGCATATACAGGGGTGAACTGGCATATGGAGGTTGTGCGTGGCATATACAGGAGTGAGCTGGCATATGGAGGTTGTGCGTGGCATATATAGGGGTGAGCTGGTATATGGAGGTTGTGCATGGCATATACAGGGGTAGCTGGCATATGGAGGTTGTGTGTGGCATATACAGGGGGGAGCTGGCATATGGAGTTGGTGCGTGGCATATGGTGGGTGAGCTGGCATATGGAGGTTGTCCGTGGCATACATAGGGGAGCTGGCATATGGAGGTTGTGCGTGGCATATACAGGGGGAACTGGCATGTGGAGTTGGTGCGTGGCATATACAGGGGGAGCTGGCATATGGAGGTTGTGCGTGGCATATAAAGGGTGAGCTGGCATATGGAGGTTGTGCGTGGCATATACAGGGGGAGCTGGCATATGGAGGTTGTGCGTGGCATCTACAGGGGGAGCTGGCATATGGAGGTTGTGCGTGGCATATGGAGGTGGTGCGTGGCATATGGCGGGTGAGCTGGCATATGGAGGTTGTGTGTGGCATATAAAGGGTGAGCTGGCATATGGAGGTTGTGCGTTGCATATAAAGGGTGAGCTGGCATATGGAGGTTATGCGTGGCATATACAGGGGGAGCTGGCATATGGAGGTTGTGTGTGGCATATACAGGGGGAGCTGGCATATGGAGGTTGTGCGTGGCATATACAGGGGGAGCTGGCATATGGAGGTGGTGCGTGGCATATGGCGGGTGAGCTTGCATATGGAGGTTGTGTGTGGCATATACTGGGGGAGCTGGCATATGGAGGTTGTGCGTGGCATATACAGGGTGAGCTGGCATATGGAGGTTGTGCGTGGCATATACAGGGGGAGCTGGCATATGGAGGTTGTGCGTGGCATATAAAGGGTGAGCTGGCATATGGAGGTTGTGTGTGGCATATACAGGGTGAGCTGGCATATGGAGGTTGTGCGTGGCATATACAGGGGGAGCTGGCACATGGAGGTGGTGCGTGGCATATGCCGGGTGAGCTGGCATATGGAGGTTGTGCGTGGCATATACAGGGGTGAGCTGGCATATGGAGGTTGTGCGTGGCATATACAGGTGTGAGCTGGCCTATGGAGGTTGTGCGTGGCATATACAGGGGTGAGCTGGCATATGGAGGTTGTGCGTGGCATATATAGGGGTGAGCTGGTATATGGAGGTTGTGTGTGGCATATACAGGTGGGAGCTGGCATATGGAGGTGGTGCGTGGCATATGGCGGGTGAGCTGGCATATTGAGGTTGTGCGTGGCATACATAGGGGGAGCTGGCATATGAAGGTTGTGCATGGCATATACAGGGGGAGCTGGCATATGGAGGCTGTGCGTGGCATATACAGGGGAAGCTGGCATATGGAGGTTGTGCGTGGCATATACAGGGGGAGCTGGCATATGGAGGTTGTGCGTGGCATATGGCGGGTGAGCTGGCATATGGAGGTTGTGCGTGGCATATACAGGGGGAGCTGGCATATGGAGGTTGTGTGTGGCATATAAAGGGTGAGCTGGCATATGGAGGTTGTGCGTTTCATATAAAGGGTGAGCTGGCATATGGAGGTTATGCGTGGCATATACAGGGGGAGCTGGCATATGGAGGTTGTGTGTGGCATATACAGGGGGAGCTGGCATATGGAGGTTGTGCGTGGCATATACAGGGGGAGCTGGCATATGGAGGTTGTGTGTGGCATATAAAGGGTGAGCTGGCATATGGAGGTTGTGAGTTTCATATAAAGGGTGAGCTGGCATATGGAGGTTATGCGTGGCATATACAGGGGGAGCTGGCATATGGAGGTTGTGTGTGGCATATACGGGGTGATCTGGCATATGGAGGTTGTGCGTGGCATATACAGGGGGAGCTGGCATGTGGAGGTGGTGCGTGGCATATGGCGGGTGAGCTGGCATATGGAGGTTGTGTGTGGCATATACAGGGGGAGCTGGCATATGGAGGTTGTGCGTGGCATATACAGGGTGAGCTGGCATATGGAGGTTGTGCGTGGCATATACAGGGGGAGCTGGCATATGGAGGTTGTGCGTGGCATATAAAGGTTGAGCTGGCATATGGAGGTTGTGTGTGGCATATACAGGGGTGAGCTGGCATATGGAGGTTGTGCGTGGCATATACAGGGGGAGCTGGCACATGGAGGTGGTGCGTGGCATTTGCCAGGTGAGCTGGCATATGGAGGTTGTGCATGGCATATACAGGGGTGAGCTGGCATATGGAGGTTGTGCGTGGCATATACAGGGGTGAGCTGGCAAATGGAGGTTGTGCATGGCATATACAGGGGTGAGCTGGTATATGGAGGTTGTGCGTGGCATATACAGGGGTGAGCTGGCATATGGAGGTTGTGCGTGGCATATATAGGGGTGAGCTGGTATATGGAGGTTGTGTGTGGCATATACAGGTGGGAGCTGGCATATGGAGGTGGTGCGTGGCATATGGCGGGTGAGCTGGCATATGGAGGTTGTGCGTGGCATACATAGGGGGAGCTGGCATATGGAGGTTGTGCGTGGCATATACAGGGGGAACTGGCACGTGGAGGTGGTGCGTGGCATATACAGGGGGAGCTGGCATATGGAGGTTGTGCGTGGCATATAAAGGGTGAGCTGGCATATGGAGGTTGTGCGTGGCATATACAGGGGGAGCTGGCATATGGAGGTTGTGCGTGGCATATACAGGGGGAGCTGGCATATGGAGGTTGTGCGTGGCATATACAGGGGGAGCTGGCATATGGAGGTTGTGCGTGGCATATACAGGGGGAGCTGGCATATGGAGGTTGTGTGTGGCATATACAGGGGGAACTGGCATGTGGAGGTGGTGCGTGGCATATACAGGGGGAGCTGGCATATGGAGGTTGTGCGTGGCATATAAAGGGTGAGCTGGCATATGGAGGTTGTGTGTGGCATATACAGGGTGAGCTGGCATATGAAGGTTGTGCGTGGCATATACAGGGGGAGCTGGCACATGGAGGTGGTGCGTGGCATATGCCGGGTGAGCTGGCATATGGAGGTTGTGCGTGGCATATACAGGGGTGAGCTGGCATATGGAGGTTGTGCGTGGCATATACAGGGGTGAGCTGGCATATGGAGGTTGTGCGTGGCATATACAGGGGTGAGCTGGCATATGGAGGTTGTGCGTGGCATATACAGGGGTGAGCTGGTATATAGAGGTTGTGTGTGGCATATACAGGTGGGAGCTGGCATATGGAGGTGGTGCGTGGCATATGGTGGGTGAGCTGGCATATGGAGGTTGTGCGTGGCATACATAGGGGGAGCTGGCATATGGAGGTTGTGCGTGGCATATAAAGGGTGAGCTGGCATATGAAGGTTGTGCATGGCATATACAGGGGGAGCTGGCATATGGAGGTTGTGCGTGGCATATACAGGGGGAGCTGGCATATGGAGGTGGTGCGTGGCATATGCCGGGTGAGCTGGCATATGGAGGTTGTGCGTGGCATATACAAGGGTGAGCTGGCATATGGAGGTTGTGCGTGGCATATACAGGGGTGAGCTGGTATTTGGAGGTTGTGCGTGGCATATACAGGGGTGAGCTGGCATATGGAGGTTGTGCGTGGCATATATAGGGGTGAGCTGGTATATGGAGGTTGTGCATGGCATATACAGGGGGAGCTGGCATATGGAGGTTGTGTGTGGCATATACAGGGGGGAGCTGGCATATGGAGGTGGTGCATGGCATATACAGGGGGAACTGGCATGTGGAGGTGGTGCGTGGCATATACAGGGGGAGCTGGCATATGGAGGTTGTGCATGGCATACATAGGGGGAGCTGGCATATGGAGGTTGTGCGTGGCATACATAGGGGGAGCTGGCATATGGAGGTTGTGCGTGGCATATACAGGGGGAACTGGCATGTGGAGGTGGTGCGTGGCATATACAGGGGGAGCTGGCATATGGAGGTTGTGCATGGCATATAAAGGGTGAGCTGGCATATGGAGGTTGTGCGTGGCATATACAGGGGGAGCTGGCATATGGAGGTTGTGGGTGGCATATACAGGGGGAGCTGGCATATGGAGGTTGTGCGTGGCATATACAGGGGGAACTGGCATGTGGAGGTGGTGCGTGGCATATATAGGGGGAGCTGGCATATGGAGGTTGTGCGTGGCATATAAAAGGTGAGCTGGCATATGGAAGTTGTGTGTGGCATATACAGGGTGAGCTGGCATATGGAGGTTGTCCGTGGCATATACAGGGGGAGCTGGCACATGGAGGTGGTGCGTGGCATATGCCGGGTGAGCTGAGATATGGAGGTTGTGCGTGGCATATACAGGGGTGAGCTGGCATATGGAGGTTGTGCGTGGCATATACAGGGGTGAGCTGGCATATGGAGGTTGTGCGTGGCATATATAGGGGTGAGCTGGTATATGGAGGTTGTGTGTGGCATATACAGGTGGGAGCTGGCATATGGAGGTGGTTCGTGGCATATGGTGGGTGAGCTGGCATATGGAGGTTGTGCGTGGCATACATAGGGGGAGCTGGCATATGGAGGTTGTGCGTGGCATATACAGGGGTAACTGGCATGTGGCGGTGGTGCGTGGCATATACAGGGGGAGCTGGCACATGGAGGTTGTGCGTGGCATATAAAGGGTGAGCTGGCATATGGAGGTTGCGCATGGCATATACAGGGGGAGCTGGCATATGGAGGTTGTGCGTGGCATATACAGGGGGAGCTGGCATATGGAGGTGGTGCGTGGCATATGCCGGGTGAGCTGGCATATGGAGGTTGTGCGTGGCATAAACAGGGGTGAGCTGGCATATGGAGGTTGTGCGTGGCATATACAGGGGTGAGCTGGCATTTGGAGGTTGTGCGTGGCATATACAGGGGTGAGCTGGCATATGGAGGTTGTGCGTGGCATATATAGGGGTGAGCTGGTATATGGATTTTGTGCATGGCATATACAGGGGGAGCTGGCATATGGAGGTTGTGCGTGGCATACATAGGGGGAGCTGGCATATGGAGGTTGTGCGTGGCATATACAGGGGGAGCTGGCATGTGGAGGTGGTGCGTGGCATATACAGGGGGAGCTGGCATATGGAGGTTGTGTGTGGCATATAAAGGGTGAGCTGGCATATGGAGGATGTGCGTGGCATATACAGGGGGGAGCTGGCATATGGAGGTTGTGCGTGGCATATGGCGGGTGAGCTGGCATATGGAGGTTGTGCGTGGCATATACAGGGAGCTGGCATATGGAGGTTGTGCGTGGCATATACAGGGGGAGCTGGCATATGGAGGTTGTGCGTGGCATATACAGGGGGAGCTGGCATATGGAAGTTGTGCATGGCATATACAGGGGGAACTGGCATGTGGAGGTGGTGCGTGGCATATACAGGGGGAGCTGGCATATGGAGGTTGTGCGTGGCATATAAAGGGTGAGCTGGCATATGGAGGTTGTGTGTGGCATATACAGGGTGAGCTGGCATATGAAGGTTGTGCGTGGCATATACAGGGGGAGCTGGCATATGGAAGTTGTGCATGGCATATACAGGGGGAACTGGCATGTGGAGGTGGTGCGTGGCATATACAGGGGGAGCTGGCATATGGAGGTTGTGCGTGGCATATAAAGGGTGAGCTGGCATATGGAGGTTGTGTGTGGCATATACAGGGTGAGCTGGCATATGGAGGTTGTGCGTGGCATATACAGGGGTGAGCTGGCATATGGAGGTTGTGCGTGGCATATACAGGGGTGAGCTGGCATATGGAGGTTGTGCGTGGCATATACAGGGGTGAGCTGGCATATGGAGGTTGTGCGTGGCATATACAGGGGTGAGCTGGTATATAGAGGTTGTTTGTGGCATATACAGGTGGGAGCTGGCATATGGAGGTGGTGCGTGGCATATGGTGGGTGAGCTGGCATATGGAGGTTGTGCGTGGCATACATAGGGGGAGCTGGCATATGGAGGTTGTGCGTGGCATATACAGGGGGAACTGGCATGTGGCGGTGGTGCGTGGCATATACAGGGGGAGCTGGCATATGGAGGTTGTGCGTGGCATATAAAGGGTGAGCTGGCATATGGAGGTTGTGCATGGCATATACAGGGGGAGCTGGCATATGGAGGTTGTGCGTGGCATATACAGGGGGAGCTGGCATATGGAGGTGGTGCGTGGCATATGCCGGGTGAGCTGGCATATGGAGGTTGTGCGTGGCATATACAGGGGTGAGCTGGCATATGGAGGTTGTGCGTGGCATATACAGGGGTGAGCTGGCATTTGGAGGTTGTGCGTGGCATATACAGGGGTGAGCTGGCATATGGAGGTTGTGCGTGGCATATATAGGGGTGAGCTGGTATATGGAGGTTGTGCATGGCATATACAGGGGGAGCTGGCATATGGAGGTTGTGTGTGGCATATACAGGGGGGAGCTGGCATATGGAGGTGGTGCGTGGCATATGGCGGGTGAGCTGGCATATGGAGGTTGTGCGTGGCATACATAGGGGGAGCTGGCATATGGAGGTTGTGCGTGGCATATACAGGGGGAACTGGCATGTGGAGGTGGTGCGTGGCATATACAGGGGGAGCTGGCATATGGAGGTTGTGCGTGGCATATAAAGGGTGAGCTGGCATATGGAGGTTGTGCGTGGCATATACAGGGGGAGCTGGCATATGGAGGTTGTGCGTGGCATATACAGGGGGAGCTGGCATATGGAGGTTGTGCGTGGCATATACAGGGGGAACTGGCATGTGGAGGTGGTGCGTGGCATATATAGGGGGAGCTGGCATATGGAGGTTGTGCGTGGCATATAAAGGGTGAGCTGGCATATGGAGGTTGTGTGTGGCATATACAGGGTGAGCTGGCATATGGAGGTTGTGCGTGGCATATACAGGGGGAGCTGGCACATGGAGGTGGTGCGTGGCATATGCCGGGTGAGCTGACATATGGAGGTTGTGCGTGGCATATACAGGGGTGAGCTGGCATATGCAGGTTGTGCGTGGCATATACAGGGGTGAGCTGGCATATGGAGGTTGTGCGTGGCATATACAGGGGTGAGCTGGCATATGGAGGTTGTGCGTGGCATATATAGGGGTGAGCTGGTATATGGAGGTTGTGTGTGGCATATACAGGTGGGAGCTGGCATATGGAGGTGGTTCGTGGCATATGGTGGGTGAGCTGGCATATGGAGGTTGTGCGTGGCATACATAGGGGGAGCTGGCATATGGAGGTTGTGCGTGGCATATACAGGGGGAACTGGCATGTGGCGGTGGTGCGTGGCATATACAGGGGGAGCTGGCACATGGAGGTTGTGCGTGGCATATAAAGGGTGAGCTGGCATATGGAGGTTGCGCATGGCATATACAGGGGGAGCTGGCATATGGAGGTTGTGCGTGGCATATACAGGGGGAGCTGGCATATGGAGGTGGTGCGTGGCATATGCCGGGTGAGCTGGCATATGGAGGTTGTGCGTGGCATATACAGGGGTGAGCTGGCATATGGAGGTTGTGCGTGGCATATACAGGGGTGAGCTGGCATTTGGAGGTTGTGCGTGGCATATACAGGGGTGAGCTGGCATATGGAGGTTGTGCGTGGCATATACAGGGGTGAGCTGGCATTTGGAGGTTGTGCGTGGCATATACAGGGGTGAGCTGGCATATGGAGATTGTGCGTGGCATATACAGGGAGCTGGCATATGGAGGTTGTGCGTGGCATATACAGGGGGAGCTGGCATATGGAGGTTGTGCGTGGCATACATAGGGGGAGCTGGCATATGGAGGTTGTGCGTGGCATATACAGGGGGAGCTGGCATGTGGAGGTGGTGCGTGGCATATACAGGGGGAGCTGGCATATGGAGATTGTGCGTGGCATACATAGGGGGAGCTGGCATATGGAGGTTGTGCGTGGCATATACAGGGGGAGCTGGCATGTGGAGGTGGTGCGTGGCATATACAGGGGGAGCTGGCATATGGAGGTTGTGCGTGGCATATAAAGGGTGAGCTGGCATATGGAGGTTGTGCGTGGCATATACAGGGGGAGCTGGCATATGGAGGTTGTGCGTGGCATATGGCGGGTGAGCTGGCATATGGAGGATGTGCGTGGCATATACAGGGGGGAGCTGGCATATGGAGGTGGTGCGTGGCATATGGCGGGTGAGCTGGCATATGGAGGTTGTGCGTGGCATATACAGGGAGCTGGCATATGGAGGTTGTGCGTGGCATATACAGGGGGAGCTGGCATATGGAGGTTGTGCGTGGCATATACAGGGGGAGCTGGCATATGGAGGTTGTGCGTGGCATATACATGGGGAGCTGGCATATGGAGGTTGTGCGTGGCATATGCAGGGGTGAGTTGGCATATGGAGGTTGTGCGTGGCATATACAGGGGGAGCTGGCATATGGAGGTTGTGCGTGGCATATACAGGGGGAGCTGGCATATGGAGGTTGTGCGTGGCATATACATGGGGAGCTGGCATATGGAGGTTGTGCATGGCATTTACATTGGTGAGCTGGCATATGGAGGTTGTGCGTGGCATGTACAGGGGGAGCTGGCATATGGAGGTTGTGCACGGCACACTGCCCAGTGTGTGCGAAGACAGGAGCTGCCGTACTGTGACACAAAGGGTATAAATAGTGAGAGAATAAAGAGCTGACAGCGCATTACATCCCTGGAGTACAGAGAGGAGATATAAAGTGCAGCCAGTGCTATATGGGATATCCCAGGAATACAGCACAGCCCATATAGTGTAAAGGAGGAACCATCCTAACAAGAGATGGAGATTACAGATCCTACAGACGACATGCCGGGAGTGTACAGAGAAAGATGGCAGATTCACCACTATTCCCTCTTACGGGCGTTTCGCCACATCAGCTTCCTCAGAGGGTACGGATAAGTGTTTCCAACACACCAAGGTCCTGCACTAATCCAGGCAAGGGGAGTAACTCTGGGGTAAAGTGTGGTTGCTTCTAAAGGACTTGGGGCTGTTCCCCGGTGACATCTATGGAACACATGATTGAGTCGGCCAATGTCAGCCAATCACATTGGTGGTTACTGTTTATACCGGCCCTTTCCTGTCCAGGTTCATGTTATTGGCGTGACACCTAATAGTGGTTGGGACATACCCCTGATGGCTTATTGGTGTAAACCGAACGACCGGGGGCAAAAGCCAATCAGAGGTCACAGGGAGCGAAAAATCCAAATATTCCAGCACATCTTCTTGTTTAAAAAGTTGAATCTTTAAAGATTCAACTTTTTATACAAGAAAATGTGCTGGAATATTTGGATTTTTTGTACTTATGTCAGCTTGTGACATTTCCTAGCACCTTCAGTAAAGAACTGCCTCCAATTTGACAGATAAAAAGGTAAGCTGAATACCTCTTTGTTTTTGGGATGTCACAGGGAGCGAGCATACCCCACGTGGGTACATGCATCTGTGACGCCCCCGGGTGGTGTGTCACATGCGGGATCCAGGAAACAGCGTCACGCGCCATCCCGGGTAACTCCGCCTCCGGGCACCTCTGATTGGATGGTGTCACCGAAGGGAGTGACCGGAATGACGCTGGATGGACTCGTTGCCATGGAGACCGGACGGGCCCACACCACGTGAACGTTCAGCATCCCCAGTGAAGCAGGAGGTTCAGGATGAAAACCTGTTGGTAAGACCAAGATGAATAATGCTGCATAGAGCCACCTGGTAGCGATCAGTCAGGTAAAGTGATAGTGAGGGGGTCCGGAAACAAAACAATGCAGGTGAAAAGAGCCAAATGTGACCCCACCAAGTGACCAGTGAAAGTGCAACTGTGCAACGGGTAAGAAAAGAGAATAAAAAGTGATATGGTAAAGATATAAAGAGAAAAGCACCTTAACCCCTTCACCCCCAAGGGTGGTTTGCACGTTCATGACAGGGCCAATTTTTACAATTCTGACCACTGTCCCTTTATGAGGTAATAACTCTGGAGCTTCCATGGATCCCGGTGATTCTGACTTTGTTTTCTCGTGACATATTGTACTTCTTGTTAGTGGTAAAATTTCATTCATATAACTTGCGTTTATTTGTGAAAAAAACGGAAATTTGGCGAAAATTTTTAAAATTTTGCAATTTTCCAACTTTGAATTTTTATGCCCTTAAATCACAGAGATGTGACACACAAAAAACTTAATAAGTAACATTTCCCACGTGTTTACTTTACATCACCACAATTTTGGAACCAAACTGTTTTTTCTTACGAAGTTATAAGGGTTAAAAGTTGACCAGCGATTTCTAATTTTTACAACACCATATTTTTTTTTTTCAGGGACCACATCACATTTGAAGTGTCTTTGAGGGGTCTATATGACATAAAATACCCAAAAGTGACACCATTCTAAAAACTGTACCCCTCAAAACCACATTCAAAAAGTTTATTAGCCCTTCAGCTACTTCACAGGAATTTTTTGAATGTTTAAAAAAAATGAACAGCTGTATGGCGGATTGTTTTTTGCGGGACAAGATGACATTTCAGCGGTACCATGTTTATTTATATACGTCTTTTTGATTGCGCGTTATTGCAATTTTTGTTCGCTGGTATGATGATAAAGCATTGTTTTTCGCCTTGTTTTTTTTAAAGGTGTTTAATAAATGGGTTAACTAGTGGGACAGTTTTATAGGGCGGGTCGTTACGGACGCGTTGATTCCAAATATGTGTACTTTTATTGTTTTTACTTACAAAAAAGATTAAGGATGTTTTTTATTTAGGAATTTTTTATAAATTATTTTTACACGTTTTTTGTTTTTTTTTTACTTTACTATATTGTCCCAGGGGGGACATTGCTATAAAGTGCACTATGTTAGATCAGTGATCTGACAGGCACTGCAGGAGGCTTTCTCAGCACCTGCTCTCAGCAGGCACTGTCAAGCCACCTCCTTGTATATGCCTCGACAATGAGAGCACATCGCATTGCTCCAAGGGTCTTAAGGAAGCACGCAGGGAGACCCCTCCATACGCGATTCTTCCCTATGCCCCCGGTACACTGCAATCATGTTTGATCGCAGTGTGCCAGGGGTTAATGTGACGGGAGCAGTACGTGACCACTCCTGGCACATGGGACTTAAGTCCCAGGTCACATGGACGGAATAGTACGTCCAGTGTAAGGTAGGGGTTAATGTTAGACTTCCAGATCCTGAACCCACAGCCTCAACATTACTGACAGGCACTGTAAGCTGCTGAGGCACAAGCTCCGGTGAAGTGACTGCAGGATTGTGTGCACTTGATCCATATTCCAGGCTCTGACTACAGGCAGATTATTCTGATAGAAATACACTGCTGTGTACAATGGATGTTTCTGTATTCTAGAGGAGTATAAGAGATTTTTTCATCCTATAAAATTACTAATAAATAATAATGAAAAACACTTGATAATAAAAAAACAATGTTATTTTTATTGCGTTTTTTTAAATAATAAGCATCACAAATCAGTAAATAACCCGGACATAGTTGTGCAAATATAACTGTAATGACCCGCAGAACACAGCGATCAGATTATTTACAGGAATCGGTAAATTACGGAAAAACAAAATGGCGTAATTGATATTTTTCTCTATAAAACCCATAAAATAATGTGATAAAGCTGTGATACAGAGGACGTGTTCACACGTAGCGTAAATGCTGCGTTCTTTCTTCTGTAAATGTCTGACCCAGATGACGTAGTGACAATCTTCCCTGATTATTGCGCGTTTGCCGCTTCTTTTTTGCATTTTCCCCCATATTTGATGTTTTTTGGCAGATATGAAGCCGCATTTAACACTTTTTTAATAGTACAGAAAAGCTTTGATTCTGCGCTTATAAATGTGACGGCGGTTTTCTCTTCATACATTTTTTTCTTAATACGTTTTTTCAGAAGAAGCCTATAAAGGGAAAACGCATCAAAGCCCCAGAGGTCCGCAGGGTCTTCAGACCACAGAGAGCGCAGATTTCATGGAATCTCATCCACTTTGCTATGAAGTTTAGACCGTGTTCACATGTAGAGTAAATGCTGCATATTTTCTGCTGTGTTTAATTGTCCAAGCAAAGTGGATGTGATTCCATGAGAACTGCGGTGCTATCAGACTCCAACAATCAGTATCTTCCATGGTGTAACAGTCAGGATTTCTGTAGATTCTCGTCTCTCCGCCTGGTTACAGCTGTTCTTCCTTTCTCCCCTCTTCTTTCCTCGCCTTTCCCATTCCTTCTCTTCCCCTCCTGCCTCTTAAATGTTTTATATATAAGGTAAATGGAAATGGAAAGAGGGAGGCATATCTAAAGAAGAATATAATGCTGTCTGCAGAACCTGCAGGGCACAAATCAGATTATCTAAAGCTGACAATGAATTGAGGCTTGCAAGAGATGTCAAAAGCAATAATAAAGGATTTTGGGGATATGCCAAAAGTAAAAGAAAAGTCAAAGATGCTATAGGATTTTTACAGGATGAAAATGATGAAATGGTAAGACAGGATGTTGAGAAGGCCGAACTTTTAAATTCCTATTTTGCATCTGTTTTCTCTCAGAAAGGAAATGTAACATCAACTGTTCTTCACTGTCCTATTAAGGGAATAGAAGAATCTAGGATATCTATTAACAGAAAGATAGTGAGGAAACACTTAGCTAACCTAAATGAATTCAAGTCTCCAGGTCCAGATGAATTACACCCCAGAGTACTGAAGGAGATAGCAGAAGAAATTTTTGAACCCCTCTCCATAATCTTTGAAATTCTTGGAGAACAGGAGAAGTCCCAGAAGACCGGAGAAGAGCAAATGTTGTTCCTATCTTCAAAAAGGGGACGAAGGTGGACCCAGGCAACTATAGGCCGGTGAGTCTGACTTCTATACCAGGAAAGATCTTTGAACAAATTATTAAACAACATGTATGTCAGTACCTGGGTAAGAATGAAGTGATTAAACAGAGTCAGCATGGGTTTGTAACTAATAAGTCATGTCAGACTAACTTAATTTCCTTCTATGACGGAATCACTGATTGGGTGGATCAAGGAAATGCTGTAGCTATAGTATATCTTGACTTCAGCAAAGCATTTGACAAAGTCTCTCATACAATCCTTATTGAAAAAATGACTAAGTATGGAATGGACAAGGCAACTGTTAGGTGGATTCATAACTGGCTTAGTGATCAGACCCAAAGAGTGGTCGTAAATGGCTGCACATCCAGTTGGAAGAATATCTCAAGTGGGGTACCACAGGGCTCAGTCCTGGGCCCTGTATTGTTCAACATCTTTAACAACGATTTAGATGAAGGAATTGAGGGTAAACTGATTAAATTTGCTGATGACACAAAGCTAGGAGGGATAGCTAATACTAGAGAAGAGAGAGAGAGAGGATTCAAAAAGATATAAATAAACTGGAGAAGTGGGCAGCAACTAACAGAATGGTTTTTAACAGGGAAAAATGCAAAGTACTACATCTGGGCAATAAAAATGAAAAAAACATATACAGAATGGGAGGAATAGGGCTAAGCAACAGCACATGTGAAAAAGTCTTGGGTATACTAATAGATCACAGACTGAATATGAGTCAACAGTGTGATGCAGCAGCAAAAAAGGCAAATGCAATTCTAGGATGTATTAACAGAAGCATACAGTCTAGATCACGTGAAGTCATTATTTCCCTCTACTCCTCTTTGGTCAGACCTCATCTGGAATATTGTGTCCAGTTTTGGGTACCATATTTTAAAAAAGATATCAACAAACTGGAGCAAGTTCAGAAAAGAGCGACCAGAATGGTGACCGGTCTGCAAACCCTGTCTTATGAGGAAAGGTTGCAGGATTTGGGAATGTTTAGTTTGCAAAAGAGAAGACTGAGAGGAGACTTAATAGCTGTTTACAAATATCTCAAGGGCTGTCACATTGTAGAAGGATCAACTTTATTCTAATTTGCACAAGGAAAGACTAGAAGCAATGGGATGAAACTGAATGGGAGGAGACACAGATTAGATATTAGAAAAAACATTTTGACAGTTAGAGTGATCAATGAGTGGAACAGGCCGCCACGAGAAGTGGTGAGTTCTCCTTCAATGGAAGTCTTCAAACAGAGGCTGGACAGACATCTGACTGGGATGATTTAGCGAATCCTGCTTTGAGCAAGGGGTTGGACCAGATGGCCCAGGAGGTCCCTTCCAACTCTACGATTCTATGAGGTATTACATGTGTCCTGTAACCCCTTTCCCGGCCTATCCTGTGCAGACCAATCTTTTTCATTTTCTTTCTATCCCTTTCATTTTTCCCTTTTCCCCATTTTCCTTAACCCCTTCACAACTGTACTAGTACGGCGCAGGTAGCTTCTCTCCCTTTGATGTCGGCTCCGGCAGTGAGCCCGCATCTTTCCCAGCACACGTCAGCTCAAGTGAGGTATTCTGCTACATACAGGAGATCTGATCATCGCCTGTATGTAGCAGAGCCGAGCGAGTTATGGCAGCTTCTAGTCTCCCATGGAAACTATTGAAGCAGGCCAAAAGTGAAAAAAATGTTTTTAAAAATATCAAAAAATATAAAAGTTCAAATCCCCCCCTTTCACCCCACTCAAAATAAAACAATAGAAAAACCAAACACACAAATTTGGTATCGCCGCGTTCAGAATCACCCGATCTATCAATAAAGAAAGGAACAAACCGATCATTAGACGGTGTAGTGAGAAAAAAAGGCAAAATGCCAGAATTAAGGTCTTTTGGTCGCCGCGACATTGCATTAAAATGTAATCAAAAGATCGTATCCGCACCAAGATGGGATCAATAAAAACATCAGCTCAGCGCGCAAACAATAAGCCCTCACCCAACCCAAGATCATGAAAAATGGAGATGCTACGGGTCTCAGAAAATTGCACTTTTTTTTTCCAACAAATTTTGTATTTTTTTCACCACTTAAATACAAAAGAACTGAGACCTGTTTGGTGTCTATGACCTTGTAATGACTTGGAGAATCATAATGGCAGGGCAGTCTTAGCATTTGGTGAATATGGTAGAAAGAAAATCCCCAAAAAATTTCTGGCGTTACACTTTTTTTGCAATTTCACCGCACTTGGAATTTTTTTCCCATTTTTGAGTACACGATATGGTAAAACCAATGATGTCGTTCCAAAGCACAACTTGTCCCGCAAAAAACAAGCCCTAACATGGCCATACTGACGTAACATAAAAAAGTTATGGCTGCGGGAAGAAGGGGAGCGAAAAACAGAAACGCAAAAACAAAAAAGGGCAAGGTCTCTAAGGGGTTAAAAAAAAACCTATTTTTCTTTCCCCATTCTCCTCCTTAACCCTTTCTCCCTTTTATTCTGCCTCTCTCTTTCATGACTTTACATTTCTCTTTTTTGCTGTTGTTTGAATCATAGAATCGTAGAGTTGGAAGGGACCTCCTGGGCCATCTGGTCCAACCCCCTGCTCAAAGCAGGATTCGCTAAATCATCCCAGTCAGATGTCTGTCCAGCCTCTGTTTGAAGACTTCCATTGAAGGAGAACTCACAACTTCTCTTGGCAGCCTGTCCCACTCATTGATCACTCTGTCAAAAAGTTTTTTCTTGTCTGTATTACTGGGTATTTATAATCTGTCTCCCCTTTTTCTTTACCTCATTTATGTAAATAAATCCTTAATAAAAGCTACTTTACCATAAAAGGCGCCTGCTGTGCGCCCAAGGCACGCGGCTGATCTGTGCGGATTTGGGGATTTTCTCTCTCTAATAAAATCGCAGGTAAAAAACTGCAGAAACTTTATTAGGTGCAGAATCAAAGCTTTTCTGTCCTCTAAAAAGCGCATTAAAACCGCGGCTTCACATCTGCACCAAGAACGCATCAAATAATGGGGAGAAGATCGTTATTGTAGATGGTGCGGATCCTGCAGGAAACAAAAAACAACGTATTTTTGCAACGTGTGAACACGGCCTTACAGTCACAAATAAGCCAGGTGTGGTATAGTGACGCTACATAAAGAGGAGAACGTTCTGGAGGCTCCGACTGTGAATGACGGCACAAAAAATAATCCCCAGGTCCCACGCACGCTGGACCAGAGAGCCATGAATCCACCTGCTCATCTCTAGTCCCAACTGTCCCGGATACAGCGGACAGTCCCAGATTTGGGTCTACACCCTGCAGTCTCAGGCGTCTGCTGAATTTCCCTCACTACCAGCGTCCCTCTGACAACTCCTCCTGCCGGGGGAGAAAGCAGTGGTAAATGGCCGTGGATTAGGGTGAGGCCAAAAGTTGCTGTTATGGGCGCCGCATGCTCTGTGCCTTTATCTGTGCTTCAAAAGTTGTGAGGTGTGTACAGTTACTTGGTGTAACATTGGTGGATGTGGACCCACTGCACCATCGGCCAGGCTTACCTACACACACGGCTCTGCTCCGTACATCACATACACACATGGCTCTGTTCTGTACACCTCGTACACACGGCTCTGGTCCGTACACCTCGACACACAGGGCTCCACTCCGTACACCTTGTACACACACGACTCTGCTCCGTACACCCACGGCTCCGCTCCGTACACCTCGTACACACAGGGCTCCACACCGTACACCTCATACACACAGGGCTCCGTTCCATACACCTCGAACACACACAGCTCTGCTTCGTACACCTCGCACACACACGGCTCCGCTCCCTACACCCCGTAAACACGCGGCTCTGCTTCATACACCTCGTACACACACGGCTCCGCTCCGTTCACCTCATATAAACGTGGCTCTGCTATGTATACACCTGGCTCCATTCCGTAAAAAAAGGAAAATTTTTTCAGCTCACCCCAAAGAAGACAGCTATAAGTCCGATCGGTGCACGGAATGTGGAAACAGGATCCCTCTGCAGCAAAGCGTAATATGGAAAAAAATTCCAGCATCCAGATCAGTAATTAGATTAAAAAAATTTTTATTCCTTTATTCCAAAATTTAAAAAAATCATAAGATTCTCCATCATGATAAGAGACGCATCAGAACGTGTAGTTGGATGCGTTTCGGACAAAAAACCAGTCCTTATTCTAAGACAACACATAATACATCTGAACACATGCTTATAAAGGGAAACAAAGGAAGTCAAGGAACAATCAAGACTAAACATAGCCAGCTGATTAATAGGAGGTAGTAAGTCACAATCACACTTACAAAACACTCAAAATCTCACTCCTAATATTCATACCCGTTGGAACTCTGCTTTGTAACAATAACATCCATTTTGCCTCTGGGCGTAATAATACGCCGATTTGAGAGATTTTGAGTGTTTTGTAAGTGTGATTTTGACTTACTACCTCCTATTAATCAGCTGGCTATGTTTAGTCTTGATTGTTCCTTGACTTCCTTTGTTTCCCTTTATAAGCATGTGTTCAGATGTATTATGTGTTGTCTTAGAATAAGGACTGTTTTTTTGTCCGAAACGCGTCCAACTACACGTTCTGATGCGTCTCTTATCATGATGGAGAATCTTATGATTTTTTTAAATTTTGGAATAAAGGAATAAAATTGTTTTTAATCTAATTACTGATCTGGATGCTGGAATTTTTTTCCATATTACACCTGGCTCCGTTCCGTACACCTCGTACACACACAGCTCCGCTCCGTACACCCCGTACACACACGGCTCCTCTCCGTACACATCATACACACACGGCTCTGCTCCGTACACCTCGTACACTCATGGCTCCGCTCCGTACACCTTGTATGCACGTGGCTCTGCTACTTACACACCTGGCTCCGCTCCGTACACCTCGTACACACGGCTCTGCTCCGTACACCTCGTATACACGGGGCTCTGCTACGTACACACGCGGCTCAGCTCCGTATGCCTCGTACACTCGCGGCTCCACTCCGTACACCTCGTACACACGCGGCTCCGCTCCGTACACCTCATAAACACATGGTTCCGTTCCGTACACCTCGTACACACGCGGCTCCGCTCCGTACACCTTGTACACACGCAGTTCCACTCCGTAAACCTCATACACATGCGGCTCCGCTCCGTACACACGCGGCTCCGCTCCATACACCTCGTACACACGCGGCTCCGCTCCGTACACCTCATAAACACATGGTTCCGTTCCGTACACCTCGTACACACGCGGCTCCGCTCCGTACATCTTGTACACATACGGCTCCGCTCGGTAAACCTCATACACACGCGGCTCCGCTCCTTACACACGCGGCTCTGCTCCGTGCACCTCGTACACACGTGGCTACGCTCCGTGCACCTCGTACACACAGAGCTCCACTCTATACACCTCATACACACGCGACTCCGCTCCGTACACCTCGCACACACAGAGCTCCACTCCGTATACCTCATACACACGCGGCTCCGCTCCGTGCACCTCGTACACACAGAGCTCCACTCTATACACGTCATACACACGCGGCTCCGCTCCGTACACACAGAGCTCCACTCCATACACCTCGTATACACACGCGGCTCCACTCCGTACACCTTGTACACACGCGGCTCCGCTCCGTACACTTCGTACACACAGAGCTCCACTCTATACACCTCATACACATCCGGCTCTGCTCCGTACACCTCGCACACACAGAGCTCCACTCCGTACACCTCGTACACATGCGGCTCCGCTCCGTACATCTCGTACACACACAGCTCTGCTATGTACACCTCGTACACGCACGGCTCCACTCCATACACTTCATGCACACATGGCTCCGCTCCGTACACCTCGTACACACAGGGCTCTGCTCCGAACACCTTGCACACATATGGCTCTGCGCTCTGTCACCTCGTAAACACAGGACTCCGCGAAGTACACCTTATACACATGTGACTCCGCTCTGTACACCTCATACACACAGGGCTCTGCTCCGAACACCTTGCACACATATGGCTCTGCGCTCTGTCACCTCATAAACACAGGACTCCGCGAAGTACACCTCATACACATGTGACTCCGCTCTGTACACCTCATACACTCGTGACTCCGTTCTGTACACCTCATACACACAGGGCTCCGCTCCGTCCACCTCGTACACACAGGGCTCCGCTCCATACACCTCGTACACACAGGGCTCCGCTCCGTACACCTCGTACACACGCGGCTCCGCTCCGTACACCTCATAAACACATGGTTCCGCTCCGTACACCTCGTACACACGCGGCTCCGCTCCGTGCACTTCGTACACAGAGCTCCACTCTATACACCTCATACACATGCGGCTCCGCTCCGTACACCTCACACACACAGAGCTCCACTCCGTACACCTCGTACACACGCGGCTCCGCTCCGGACACCTCGTACACACGCGGCTCCGCTCCGTACACCTCGTACACATGGCTCCGCTCCGTGCACATCGTACACACAGAGCTCCAGTCTATTCACCTCATACACACGCGGCTCCGCTCCGTACACCTCACACACACAGAGCTCCACTCCGTACACCTCGTTCACACACGGCTCCGCTCCGTACACCTTGTACACACAGCTCCGCTCCGTACACCTCGTACACACACAGCTCCACTCCGTACACCTCGTACACACACAGCTCCGTTCCGTACACCTCGTACACACACAGCTCCGCTCCGTACACCTCGTACACACACAGCTCCGCTCCGTACACCTCGTACACACAGCTCCGCTCCGTACACCTCGTACACACACGGCTCCGCTCCGTACACCTCATACACACACGGCTCCGCTCCGTACACCTCATACACACACGACTCCGTGTCATGATATGTATTTTTCCCCAATACTTTGCAATGTCTTGTGTGTACCTGTAACAATATGTTTCCTTCCCCCATTGCCTGTGTCTCTGGGACTATAATGTAATTATGTAAGTAACCTGTCTCCTTTCCACAAGACTTGTGTATCTAGACCATAATTGAATTCAGGCTTGGGTCAACACAGCTAGGGGAATCACCATTGTTCTCCTCAGCAGGGGGAGGACTCACAATACACATCCTCATAGACACCTCGGAGCCGTGCGATGGACCAAACCATTGACTAGGAGGTGGGAACCTCTACTCCCCTACACTTGGGCTGATCCCAGGAGCCCAAGACAATGGACTTATGTGTGACCCAGCAGATGTGAGTTGGATGCTGAAAGATAAGGACGAGGCTGTCTGAGGAAGCCTCGGCCTCTGTATGATCGTGGTGGATTTCTGGGACTCTTAAAGGACTATGGTTTTGTGATCTGGCACAAGGATTGTTGGGAGGTGCCCCGAATCAGTTTCCTGTGGACTTATTTTGGGACTCTGCAAATTACCTTCGTGTTGTTCCTGTTTTCTGGTCAATAAATCTGTTGGATCGTTCCCAGGCCTGTTGTCCCTCCTTGCTCTGGAGAATACTCCCGTCACAAACTGGTTGGCAGAGGTGGGATCGGAGCAGAAGAAATGGAGGACAACGGCCCATCAACTTCTGGAACCAGAGCCTCAGAGTACAAGAACTGGACTGCGAAGAATCTACAAACAAAGGCCCGTGAACTGGGAGTCAGCTACAAGGGACTCTCCAAGGAGCAGCTGATTGAGGCTTTGGAAGCAGTTCGCCTGCAAGACGATGCTGAGGAAGGATCCTCACAGCAAAGAGAGGAAAGATGGCAGCCGGAGGTAAATACCCAAAAAAGTCAGTGGGTTGTGTGGTACGAGGAGGAGATGGCCTTGCTGGGAGAAGAGGTCTCCTAAGAATATAAGATGGAGGTCATGTGCAGAGCCGAGGAGAGGAAGCGCAGGATGGAGGAGAGAGCATTGCTGGAGGGGCAGAGGGCAATGCTGGAGAGGGAGATCGCTTTGGAGGCAGCGAGAAGCTCCAGACAGACTGTACCCACAGCATCCCCCATGAGGGATCTCCCCAGAGTGTCCCGCAAAGACTTCAAGCCGTTTATTGAGGCTTCCGGTGACATTGAAGGCTTCTTCCAGGACTTTGAGCATCAGTGTCGATTAATGGAAGTCCTGGAAAGGGAGCGCGTCCGACATCTGGTGGGGCTCTTAGAGGGTGGAGCTGCCGCAGCCTATAGAGCTATGGACCCTCGGTGGAACTGTGAGTATGCAGAGATTAAACGGACTGTTCTAGAACATTATGCTGTGACCCCAGACACTTACAGGACCCAGTTTCGTACTTTAGCCTGTAATGAGGAAGTGTCTTTCAAGATGTATGCCCACAAACTCAAACAAATATGTAATCGCTGGCTGGAGGCAGAGGAGGCCTTAACCTGGAACACCTGTCTCCAGGTTATCCTAAAAGAACAATTTTTTGCCCAGTGCCCCGCTGAGATCAGGGAATGGGTGCGTGAGAGGAAACCTGCTACAGTGGAAGAAGCTGCATCTCGCTGATGAGGCTCTCACCATCAAGCCTCAGTGGAGAGTTCTGTTGGAGGATGGAGAGAGGCCTACCAGCTCCACAACACCGGTGGCCCCCAGTTCTTCTGTCCCCATTGTTCCCCGTTCCTCTGAGCCACCACCTCGTGTTGATACCTGTGTTAATGTGCCTCCTATTGCTTCTACTGCGTTTTCTGGAATACGACGAGGAGAGGAAGTAGCAGAGCGCAAGTGTTATGGTTGTGGTCATCCAGGGCATCTGCAGGCCTCATGTCCAGCCAGCCCATGGAGGAGTCGTCCTCAAACCCCTACAGCACCTTCAGGTGGGAGCTGACCGGCAGGTTCCCTTACTCCTCGCCCAAGAGGACGCATTGGATGGAGTGAGACACAGCACAGATGCTATCGATGTGGGCAGCCGGGGCATCTGCAAGCCTCCTGCCCAGCTGTTCAAATGAGGATTGATCCTGTACCCAATCATATTATTAACTATGTACAGCCAAGTGCCATGGAGGAAGACGTGTCAGCACTACGTGAGGACTGGCCTAGTGCCTCACCCACCCATGTTGCACCACTAGGAGTTTATGGTGTGCGACCTGCAGCTATGACGACTTCTGCTCATTGAGGTAAGCACTTGCAGGAGGTCGTGCTGGATGGACAAAGACTTGTTGGATTTTGTGACTCAGGGGCTTTCCTCACGCTGGCTGATCCCCGAGTGGTTCGGCCTGAGGCAATCCATAGAGGACCTGGGATTGTCATTGAACTGGCTGGTGGACGATGGAGGACTATTCCCACAGCCACTGTGGATCTGAACTTTGGTTTTGGGGTCAGGCGATGTGTGGTTGGGGTGATGGGTGGTCTGCCTGCAGCTGTTCTCCTGGGCAATGATGTGGGAGAGCTACGATGCCAATTCGTGGCTGCATGAAGCCACATGTAAGCTACGCCATGCCTGTGTGTACTGAACCAGTGACCTGTAGAGGTCCCTAGTACGTACACAAATTAGGAGGGGAAGGGATTGTCATGATATGTATTTTTCCCCAATACTTTGCAATGTCTTGTGTGTACCTGTAACAATATGTTTCCTTCCCCCATTGCCTGTGTCTCTGGGACTATAATGTAATTATGTAAGTAACCTGTCTCCTTTCCACAAGACTTGTGTATCTAGACCATAATTGAATTCAGGCTTGGGTCAACACAGCTAGGGGAATCACCATTGTTCTCCTCAGCAGGGGGAGGACTCACAATACACATCCTCGTAGACACCTTGGAGCCGTGCGATGGACCAAACCATTGACTAGGAGGTGGGAACCTCTACTCCCCTACACTTGGGCTGATCCCAGGAGCCCAAGACAATGGACTTATGTGTGACACAGCAGATGTGAGTTGTCCCTTGAAGGAGAAGGAGTGAGGATCCTTGGCTGAGGCAGGATCCCACATCCGTCTGTGACTGTGGAAACGAACGGGGCGAGACTTGTGGTGAGGCCATATCTCGTCGGTTGGGGGATTGTGTTTGATCCAGTGAATCGTGTGGACTATTGCTTTGTTATCCAGCACAAGGATTATCGGGAGGTGCCCCCGAATCTGTTTCCGTTGGACTTATTGTGGACTCTGCCGATCTACCTGTGTGTGTTGTTCCAGCGTTCTTGTTAATAAATCTGTTGGATCGTCCCTCGGCCTGTTGTCCCTTCTTGCTCTGCCGTATACCCCGTCACACACACACGGCTCCACTCCGTACACACACGGCTCCACTCCGTACACACACAGCTCCGCTCCGTACTCCTCCTACACACACAGCTCCGCTCCGTATACCTCGTACACACACAGAGCTCCGCTCCGTACATCTCGTACACACACCGCTCCGCTCCGTACATCTCGTACACACACGGCTCCGCTCCGTACACCTCACACACACGGCTCCGCTCCGTACACCTCACACACACGGCTCCACTCCATACACCTCGTACACACACAGCTCCACTCCGTACACCTCGCACGCACACACACACACACAGCTCCGCTCCGTACACCTCGCACACACAGGGCTCCGCTCCGTACACCTCAGAGAAACTGGGTCTGAGCAGAAAAAGTAAATTAATGTGCATGCAAAATGTAATTGCATATGAACACATGACCTTTACACAGAGAAAACCAAAAGCAAAACACAAAACAAATATCCTGGAATAAAAAAGTAAAAAAATATATTGCAAAAATTGCATGAAGGTAGTAATAATAGTAATAATAAGGGTATTTAGTTAACATAATTTTGATCAAAATAATGTAGAAGCCATCCCACCACGTCACGGCAACCCTTGTGGGACAGTCCTAACTCTTGTATTTAAAACCTTTCCACTTGTCAAGTGACGTAAATGTGAACAAGGACAGAGGGACTGAACCACCAGTAATAGTATAGGCCAGACAGGATGGATTTTCCAACTCAGAAACAGGGCGGTCACACCCTTATATGCACAGAATGCACAATGAAACAAATGAGAAACTGGGTCTGAGCAGAAAAAGTAAATTAATGTGCATGCAAAATGTAATTGCATATGAACACATGACCTTTACACAGAGAAAACCAAAAGCAAAACACAAAACAAATATCCTGGAATAAAAAAGTAAAAAAATATATTGCAAAAATTGCATGAAGGTAGTAATAATAGTAATAATAAGGGTATTTGCTCCGTACACCTCGTACACACATGGCTCTGCTCCGTACACCTCGTATACACATGGCTCTGCTCCGTACACCTCGTAAACACAGGACTCCGCGAAGTACACCTCATACACACGTGACGCCGTTCTGTACACCTCGTACACACAGGGCTCAGCTCCGTACACCTCGTACACACAGGGCTCCGCTCCGTACACCTCGTACACACAGGGCTCCGCTCCGTACACCTCGTACACACGTGGCTCCGCTCCGTACACCTCATAAACACATGGTTCCGCTCCGTACACCTCGTACACACGCGGCTCCGCTCCGTGCACTTCGTACACACAGAGCTCCATTCTATACACCTCATACACATGCGGCTCCGCTCCGTACACCTCACACACACAGAGCTCCACTCCGTACACCTCATACACACGTGGCTCCTCTCCGGACACCTCGGACACACGCGGCTCCTCTCCGGACACCTCGTACACACGCGGCTCCTCTCCGGACACCTCGTACACACGCGGCTCCGCTCCATACACCTCGTACACGTGGCTCCGCTCCGTGCACCTCGTACACACAGAGCTCCAGTCTATTCACCTCATACACACGCAGCTCCGCTCCGTACACCTTGTAGACACACGGCTCCGCTCGGTAAACCTCGTATACACGCGGCTCCGCTCCGTATACACGCGGCTCCGCTCCGTACACATGCGGCTCTGCACCGTGCACCTCGTACACACGCGGCTCCGCTCCGTGCACCTCGTACACACAGAGCTCCACTCTATACACCTCATACACATGCGGCTCCGCTCCGTACATTTCACACACACAGAGCTCCACTCCGTACACCTCGTACACAAGCGGATCCGCTCCATACACCTCGTACACACGCGGCTCCGCTCCGTAAACCTCGTACACACGCGGCTCCGCTCCGTACACACGCGTTCCACTCTGTAAACCTCGTACACATGTGGCTCCGCACCGTACACACGCGGCTCCGCTCTGTAAACCTCGTACATACGTGGCTCCGCTCCGTACACACTCGGCTCCGCTCCGTACACCTCATAAACACATGGTTCCATTCCGTACACCTCGTACACATGCAGCTCCGCTCTGTACACCTCATAAACACATGGTTCCATTCCGTACACCTCGTACACACGTGGCTCTGCTCCGTACACCTTGTACACACGCAGCTCCGCTCCGTACACCTCGTACACATGCGGCTCCGCTCCTTACACCTCGTACACACAGGACTCCGCTCCGTACACCTTGTACACACACAGCTCCGCTCCGTACACTTCGTACACACACGGCTCCGCTCCGTACACTTCGTACACACGCGGCTCCGCTCCGTACACCTCGTACACACGTGGCTCTGCTCCGTACACCTTGTACACACGCAGCTCCGCTCCGTACACCTCGTACACATGCGGCTCCGCTCCTTACACCTCGTACACACAGGCCTCCACTCCGTACACCTTGTACACACACAGCTCCGCTCCGTACACTTCGTACACACACGGCTCCGCTCCGTACACTTCGTACACACGCGGCTCCGCTCCGTACACCTCGTACACGCGCGGCTCCGTACACCTCGTACACACACGGCTCTGCTCCGTACACCTCGTACACATACGGCTCCGCTCCGTACACCTCGTACACACATACGGCTCCGCTCCGTACACCTCGTACACACGCGGCTCCGCTCCGTACACCTCGTACACACACGGCTCCGCTCCGTACACCTCGTACACATACGGCTCCGCTCCGTACACACGCGGCTCCGCTCCGTACACCTCGTACACAAGCGGCTCCGCTCCGTACACCTTGTACACACACGGCTCTGCTCTATACACCTCGTACACACACGGCTCCGCTCCGTACACCTCATACATATCTGGCTCCGCTCCGTACACCTCGTACACACACGGCTCCGCTCCGTACACCTTGTACACACACGGCTCTGCGACATCCACCCTGTAAACCCCTCCTGACCCCACACAGAAACTTCCCCTCATCCAGCACCATGACAACCAGCACAGCAGAGTCCTGCACACACTGAGGCCCCTGATCATGTGACTCCTGACTCCTCCCCTCCTGTGACCTCATCACAGGTCCTGTGCGCACAGAGCAGTCATATATGTGGCAGACACTCCTGGACCTTCTGTTTTCTGGGCCGGTTCCTCCTGTGAGTCCTATTAACCCTTTCGCTCCCTGTCTTCTCCTTTCTGACAGGACAATCTCTGAATTCGGACAGTGTGACAGGAATTTCAGCAATGTGGAAGGAAAAAATGACAATTTTCCTGTTTTCCTCACAGAAATGTGACTTTCCCCCAAATGTATCATTGTCCTAAAGGTGACAGGAGCGCTGAGGCCGCACAGTGCGCCGTGTCTCCTGAGTGCCGATACCCCACAGGCTCGGGAGGGAAGGGGCGCCATTGTGGCGGGGATAGACGGCGGACGCCGTGTGACGTGTGAAGAGCGCTGACACCAGAACAGCAGAGACCCCACAAGTGGCCCCATGTTACCCCCTCCACCTCTGGGGGGCTCATACTTATATCATCATTGGGCAGAAAAGTCTTCACATCGATCTTGTAATATAGGAAAGCCTAAGGCCAGAAATAATCCCCATAAATCACTGTACATGGAGACTTTGGGATCAGATCATTTCTGTCCGTTGTGTTTGTGGAAACAAAAATCTTTTCTAAAAGCCTCAAACTTCTGTGTGTGACTCAGAGCTGAGATCTAAAGTGAGAGAAGATTCCAGTGCGGGGAAGACGGGAAACCTTCATATAGACGGCCGGTGGGGATGGAGGCAGTGACCGACTCTGGCCACATCTGTCTCTAGAGCCGCAGTAGAAGATGAAGATGTCGTCCTCATCATGAAGGAGTTATTTCTCATGTCGCGTGTAATGAATATCTCCTGCAGTATTGCTAATGCCGATTCCAGTGTCGGTAATGAGACGAGAATTAGCGTTATGGAAGATGAGTCTATGAGGAACGTGTTCAGCTGCCGACTCCGAGGAGGAAACTGCTTGTTGTCTGTGGCCTAAATATATAGGTTTTATTAGTAGATGTCAGGGAAGAAAACTAAACCCTGTAAGATAGTAAATCTCCTCATATGTTTCCCTTATTATCTCCAGTAATTGTATTATTACACAGGATTCTTATGATGTTACATCGGATCATCTTCTTCTCATTCAGGTCTCTACAATATCGGATCCTCTCAGTGAAGATCTTCTACAAAAGAGAATTTTCCTGATTTACCCATCAGGGATGGATATGGACAGAGACAAGATGGCGGAGAGGATGTTACACCTCACCCTAGAGATCCTCTTCCGTCTCACTGGAGAGGTGAGAGATTCTGATGACGTCACATTACATCATTCTTATCTATGGGAATAACAGATGGACAGAACTGGAGAGGTGAGGACTCTGGAAATGTCTGTAGTGAGATTTATTAATGTGTCTCTCCATAACCAGGATTACACAGTGGTGAAGAAGACCTCTAGTGATCGCTGTCAGGACCCTGTGTCTGAGGGATGTGGAAGACCCCTGAGCCCAATCATGGGGCCTCCACCTCACCCCCTGATCCATGAGGACATCAATGACCAGAAGATCCTAGAACTCATCTACAAGATGATTGAGCTGCTGACTGGAGAGGTGACACTGCTGGGAATACTGGGACATTACACAGTAACACTATGAAGGGATCGGGGGATGACGGTATCATTGTATGTGTCAGGTTCCTATAAGGTGTCAGGATGTCTCTGTCTATTTCTCCATGGAGGAGTGGGAGTATTTAGAAGGACACAGAGATCTCTACAAGAACGTCATAATGGAGGTTCCCCAGCCCCTCACATCTCCAGGTAATAGACAGGACTAAATACACACGGCCTATAATTATCTGTATGTAGAGAATGAATTCAGTCCCTGTATGTGTTTCCTCCAGATCTATCCAGTAAGAGGACAACACCAGAGAGATGTCCCCGTCCTCTTCTTCCACAGGACTGTAAACAAGAAGATCCCAGTGCTCCTCAGGATCATCAGGTAGATGGAGAGAAGGTGTCAGGAGATCTCCCCTATGATGTGTAGACGGCTGTGAAGGTCTTGTGCTCAGTCTTGTTTTATCCACCAGTATTATATGTTTTATACTTGTGTAATGAGAGCGGTGGAGATTAGAGCTGATCATAGACAGGACTTCTCCATCTGTCTGTGACTCTTACAATATTTGTTTCAGGGTGAAGATCTGACCCATATTAATACTACAGAGACATATGTGAGGGGTGATGAGTGGTGTAAAGAGGAGATTCCCACATATGACTACCCAGGTGAGTAGTAACCACTGAATGCAGAGAAGTCACAGATTCCTCTCAGTCACCGGCTGTGGCTGCTTTATCGGTGGTGTAGTCCGGCCGTATTACCATGATCATCATTTTGCCTCTAGACCACAACATTTTTCTCCACCCAAAACTGTTCAAATGACTTTGGGCATTGAAAGCCCTTTTCTATAGAACTTACAACCTGGTAGATCCACCTACTCCCTGGAAGTCAAATGACAGCGTACGTAGAATGTGCTGACAAGATAGAAAATCACTTGAAGAAAAATCTTATGCTGGGCTTGTAAGAGAAAGCGGAGGGTAATGGTGCTGTTGGCTTCCTAGATCCCTGAGATCTTATCGGATGAATCTTCTCTCCCTTCTGTGCTGCTGAATGTCTCATGGTCCCTACAAGACCAGGTCCAGTCTTTCTAGTCAAACTTTGCTTTTATGAGCGACAACATTAAATTTGCAGTGAGGCCAAGTGTGAATTTCTGTACAATAACTAATTTCCCTTTATCCTCACTTTTCAATTAAAGTACCGTAATTTTCGGACTATAGAAAATGGGAGGTGTGTCTTATTATCTGGATGTACCGGCTCTGGCTCTGGTGGGGAGGTGGGGGAACGGCATCGGTGGAGCAGCAGGTCACAGGAAGCTAGAGCAGGTGGCTGTGGCTAACTCCTGTTCCCGCTGCTAAAGAGAAATGAATTTTCACTGCATTCCACGCCAATAGGCTTTAAGGGCAATGAATATTAATTGCTCTTTAATAATAGTATCTTGATCTGATTACCCCCCAACCCCGGTCTTGGTATGCATAGCCCCATCCTTATAATTGGCCCACACCCCCATCCCCATCCTGGTATGCATGGCCCCATCAGAAAACATTAAAAAAACAAATCATTACACTTACCTACCCCGCGCTCCCTCGCAGCATCCTGCTCCGGTGCCAGCAACTGCTATATGCTTGTAAGCAGCGCATGGCAGGGACGACACGCGCTGCTCATAAGCAGAGCACATCTGCCAGGACTGTGCACTCAAAGGGAAGTGAGTATTCATTGCTTTTCAGTAGCACACAGTGTCAGCCGCCAGCTTCCTGCTGCTACTGGCGGTCACGTGTGCCGCTGCTTAAGAGAAATATTCATGAATACTCACTGTTCTCAGTGCTGCTTACAAGCATAAAGCATTTGCTGACACTGGATCAGGAGGCTGCAAGGGAGCACCGGGTAGGTAAGTGTAATGGTTTGTTTTTTTAATGTTTTCTGATGGGGCCATGCATACCAGGATAGGAATGGGGGTGGGGGCCACTTATAAGTATGGGGCCCTGCATACCAGGACGAGATGGGGCTGTAGGTTACCAGCAGGTGCGTTGGATGCAGTGACGAGCAGGAGGCAGAGCAAGTGTTAACGGGTGTCTTTATATAACCAAAGAAAAAGATAACAAGGCTTTCTCCACGCAGGGAGTTAATATATACAAGATGCACAGAAGTATTGCGTGGACAAATACGTAGGGTTCAACTTATCAGACTCATCTGGAAGGAGGTGGTTGGAAGATCCCACGATGGCGCCGCAGACAGCGCGTCACATTGAGGAAGCGGTCCTGGATGTACCGGAGGCACTGTCTTTTAGCGGTGAAGAAGAGTCTGGGACCTTTTGGTGGGCTGCTGTAGGTCCGGGTACCGGTGGCTGTTGTTTCAACGGATGAGGCGGAGAGTTCCGGTATCAAGGCCGCAGCCGCGGCTGTAAAGTCAAAGTCTCCAACGGGAGCCGTGCACTGTCAGCTGTCAAGCGTTGCACAGTACGTTCAGCGCTTCCTGCCTGTGGTCGCGTAGGGTCAACGTCCCGCAGCAGTAAGCGGTCACTGGTGCTGTTGATGGATGTTGGGGGTGTGCACTCAAGCGCAGTCTACCGTCAGTAGTGTTACCCACAGGTAGGGAGCAAACCTTCCCTGCACCTCCTGTCTTCCGGCTAGAGACCCCAGGTTCCCGCGCACCCCCTTTTTTATATCAGACCCGCCCTTTGCAGCAAAGGTCACAGGTCTGTCCCGCTCAGGTTCTCTGTCCCCCTTCAACACTAGTGGCAATCCCAATGGTACCGGCCCAGAGACACTGTTGCCTTTATTGTTCCGGTCCTTCCTCCTACATCCCCCCACTCTTTTTGCTCGCCATTCTACGGGTGAAGATTTGCGGAGAGCGTTAGAGAACTTTTACCTTCTCTGGATTCGCTTCTGCCATACGAATTGGTCTTGCTCATAACGTTCCGGGGGGGTTTGCCAGCTGTTGACCATTCGGAGCGTCGTAAGCTGGGAAGAGTAGTGGAGCTCTCTGGAGAGGTGGAATCTGGCTGTATGATGGGGGATCCAGAGATGTACTCTTCTGGAGGGCCGTCGCTTTGTGTGAGGACGTCCTCTTCCTCTTTTTCTTCTAGAACTGCTGGAGTCGGCTCCAGGGCCTCGGGAATCTCCTCTGGTCAAATTGGGTCTCTAGACTTCGTAAACAGGGTTTCTGGATTTCGTAAACAGTTCCCTCAGAACTGACTCGTCACTTCCGATAAGTTCCTTCTCCCAACGGTGTTCCAGTTTGTTTTGAGGACGTTTCTCTCTCACCAGTACTCGATCTCCTACTTGAAGCTCAGCTGCCTGGCAAGGGGCCTGACTGAGTGTTTTAGCTCTTGTTTGCACCAGCCGATGCAGTGTCTGTAAACAATGCCGGTGATCTAGGACCAAGAAGAGACCCCCTCTCCTGGGCTGGATATTTTTCTTCAGGATCCAGTTCCAGCTCGGTGATCTCTTTTCCTTCACGACTGAACAGCAGGGTGTAGCCAGTAACTCGATGTACACAATTATTGTACACCCAAACCAGTTCGGAGACATATTCAGGCCAACGGGCTTTTCGGTCTTCCTCTAGGGTTCGAAGCATTTGAATCAGAGTCCGATTGAATCTCTCACAAGCTGCGGGTGGTACGGAGTGGTCTGAGACATGTCGATGCCATACAGGTGATGCAACTGCTCCATTACCTTCCCCAAGAAGCAGACACCTCGATCCGAATGAATCCGTTTGTGACAGCCGTAGATCTGAATAAAATTCTTACAGATGGAGTAAGCGGCGGACTCTGCGGTTTGGTCACGAGTGGGAGTCACCACGGCAAACTGTGTGAAGTGGTCACCCTGGTGAACTGGGCCAATGGTGTGATAATCTATCATCAGGAGTTCCAGGGGCGGATGTCACTATGGTTTGGACGGGAGCCCTTTGCTCAGGCGGCTTCGCCAGTTCACACTGCCGGCATTTCCTGCAGGCCTTCTCAACCTCTGTCTGCAGTCGAGGGTGGTAGATGAATCATTGTAACCACCGGAAAGTTTTCTCCGGGCCAAAATGTGTTCCTCCTTCATGTGCTTTACGGGCAATTTCAGGAAGTAGGGTTTCAGGTGTTACTGCTTGCCATGTGGCAGCCAGCTCCGTCTGGAGCTGTATCTTCCGATATAATAGTATCAGGATCCTGTCAGCGCCGGCGGACTGCTGCGGCTGAACAGGATAACTCACCCAGACTATGGGGGGACCCGGGGTCCGATACTGCAGGGAAAATTCTGACACCAGGACCTGCGACACTGAAAGTAGTTTAGCAGCACCAGGACCTACGATCATGTGACCACAGGGGGCGTGGCTTAGCGTCCTGCTGCTGGAGATGGCAATAGAGTTCTATAACAGGAATCCTGGAGTACAGACTAGGGAAACTCAGATCAGACAAACGGAGGGTCATTCACAGAGGGGGCGGCGTGGTACCAGGGGGACAAGCAGAGAATAGTCAAAACGTAAGCAATGAATCATGCACAGAGATGGCAACGCAGTACAAGGGGGCAGTCAGAAAATAGTCAGGTCCAAAGCAAAAGAGTCATACACGGGAATATCAGAGCAGTACAAAAGGAACAGGCAGAACTCGTAACAGGGACAGAACCGGATCAAAACCAAGCAAGCACAAAGTATCACAGTCACAAAGCACACTAGGGTCACACACTCAGCCAAGGGTCTGAGTATAAGCGACAAGGAGTGAGCCCACAATGAGGCTATAAAAAGCCTCCCAGAGTCTGAGTGAGGCTGTCCAGATTAACCTCTGAACTACCTGATCACACAAACAGCAGATCATGACAAATAGCCCGTTCTTCATCTGCGGGCACTCCCACTGGCGAAGGATCCAGAGGGTTCCGGGGGACAGAGCGCCCCTCTGAGCCGTACTGGGAAATCTTCCTTGAGTTACACACCGTCGCAGTAGGGTGAGCTCCGTATTTTTCTGCTGTAACTGAACCCATTCATCCCTAGATTGACCCAAAATGCCTTCCGTTGTCTTTGCTCGCAGCTGTTCCTGCGTCGCCACTACAGTCTTGGCGGGCTCCATGAAACATGGAATCTCTTCATTTTCCAACTCCTCATCTCTGCTCAGTCCGAGGGCAGCATGGCGGATCCTGGAAAGAAAGTCGGCATGGCTGTTCTCCACTCCTCTTTTGTAGGCGATTTTATACCTAAATTGGCCATTCTGGCCACCCATCACTGTTCTCATGCCCATAATTTGGCATTTTCTAGATGTGCCAACGGGTTGAAGTCCATGCGTACTATGACTTAGACAAATATTCCGCAAACCTCTCCATCATAGCCCACACCAACGCGAGCAGCTCCAACTTAAAGGAGCTGTAGTTGTCAGGATTATGTTCAGAATCGTGAAGGGACCGACTAGCGTATGCGATCACCCTCTCTCTTCCGCCCTGCGCCTGAGACACAGCTCCCAGTCCGTGCAAACTCCCGTCAGTGTGGAGAATAAACGGTTGAGTAAAATCCGCGTAAGCCAAGACAGGGGCCTTGGTTAATGCCTTCTTGAGATCTTGAAAGTCTTCTCTTGCGGTTCTTGCCAGTGGATCTTCCAACTCTTTGCACTGGACAGCGCCCCTTTCAATAAATCCAGCAGTGGCTGGGCTCGGTGGGCAAAGTTCTTCACAAATCGACGGTAGTATTCTGTCAAGCCAAAGAATGCATGAACATCCTTCACCAATTCTGGAGTAGGCCAGTCCTGTATGACTGCGATCTTTTCCCGTGATGGTCTCACGCCTTCTGCTGAGACTACATGCCCCAGGTACTCAATCTGGGTACGAAATAGATGGCATTTCTGCGGCTTTACTTTTAATCCGTGTTTCTGGAGACGACTGAGTATCTGCTCTCTGCGTCATAGATGTTCTTCAAATGAAGCCGCATACACAATGATGTCGTCCAGGTAGATCAAGGTGGCTTCAAAGTTCAGGTCACCCAGGCATCTCTCCATCAGCCGTTGGAAAGTCCCGGGGGCATTGGCCAAGCCGAAGGGCATCCGATTGAACTGAAATAACCCCATGGGTAGTATGAAAGCTGTCTTCGCCCGATCCTGATCTGACATGGGCACCTGCCAGTATCCGCTGGCCAGGTCGAGCGTGGAGAATTACTTTGCTCTTCCTAGAGCAGACAGGGACTCTTTAATGCAGGGAAGCGGATACGAATCCCTTATGGTACAGGCATTAAGCTTCCGATAATCCACGCAGAAATGCAGAGTGCCGTCCTTTTTCCTCACCAGAAAGATTGGAGCTGCCCATGAGCTTTGACTCTCTCGGTTGACAACCTTTTGCAACATCTGTCCCAACATCGTCTTCACCTCCTGATACAGTTGTGGGGGAATTTGCTGGTAACGTTCCCCAATGGGTGCGGAGTCTCCAGTTGGAATTTCGTGAGTAATGGCCATGGTACAACCGAAATCATCCTCATGACGGGCAAACACCTCTCTATATCGTCCCAAGAAGTTTTTTACTTGCTGCACCTGAGACGGAGTGAGCTCTGAGAGCTCGGCCCGCATCTGCTCCAGGATTACTTGCCCCTCTAGGGTAGGTTCCGGCTCTGTAGCCATGGTTGAAATCACTGTCACTGTCCAGGGGTCCCCCCAACAAGCTTCCAGTTGCAGTATCTGGGAGGGCAGAATGTCTTTAGGCAAACCCATTACCTTGGCCACTTCACTTCGGGGCCACAAGGTGATATCTCGATCTTCTAGGTTTACACACCGAACGGGAACAGCCCCGCCTTTTACTGTAGCCAAAGAGCAGGCTAACAAGAATCCCGAGGGTAACTGCTCCGAGAAAGAAGGCTCGATCTGTATCTCCACCCCTTCCAAGGGAATGCGACCCCGGACAGGCAGAGAGATTAATGTTTGTCTGGGTAGTAACACGAGCTTCGCTGACGAGGGTGCAATCACTTTCCCCAGCACTTCTCCCTCTCGGCACGACTTCTGGGCTTGGGCTACCCGCACCAGCTGTTGGAAGATTTTCCTCTGAGGGGGGTGTGGGAGCTCCATTGCTTCAGGATTTTTTGGGAGGGCTCATTGAAAAGGAGACTTCCGAACTCTTTTAGCACATTCATCCCTAACGTGACTGTATGTTCATGGCTCTCCTCCCCTTGAGTCAGCACCACACCCCTCCGTCTTAGGTCTTTGCCACAGAGAGAAACCTGCATCCAAGCTACCCCTGCAACCGGGATTGGCAACTGATTGGCAACCATCAATTTTATCACGGTTCCCCATTCAGGTCTCATAGCTTCAGGGAAGTGTTGCCGGAAATAGGCCTCAGGCATGGTAGTCACTTGGGACCCTGTATCCACCAAACATTGCACAGCACGCCCCTCGAATTCTGCCCAGATCAACGGGCACGTAGACACTAAATTTGTGGGACTTACACTACTCCCCCGTATCTGTTCTGGCTCCAAGCGGAGTCCCCCCGGCTCAGAGCCCTCTAGTTTAACGGGCGGCGAGGTTGGTTTCTTCCTCGCCTTGGACATTTGTCCTGTTTCCCCATATTCATAACAGGTGAGGGGTCGCTGTTGTCGGTACATTCTGGAATCATGGCAGGGCTCTGCCCCAGAGCGAGTCACAGCAGCTTCAGCCTTTTTCTTAACTTCCGCCAACTCTCCTTTTATGTCCTGCAGTTCTTTTCTCATCTCTTCAACCCATTGGGGCTTGGCCACCGCACTCACAGATGTTTTAGTGCACTGAGCCTTCCCCACTGGGACTGCCACCCCTGCTCCTGCTCCCGTGTGCACGCCTCACTCCCTATTTTGGAAAACATCTGGCGAGGATTCACCCGTACGCGCTCCCACAAGGCCTGCTTCGTCAGGGTATCACGCAGTCCAGTCACTAAGAGGTCTCGCAAAGTTACATCTATGGGGCCCACTCCCACACTGTTCTTTCTAACAGTGGCGGTATTAAGTTCTTGCAGAGCATTCATATGTTGGGTCACTGTTTCACCTTCCCTCTGCATACGGCTGAATAGGTGAGTCCTCAGTTCCTCTACATCAGTCGGGTCCCCATGAGTCTCCTCTAGGAGCTGCAGAACGTTGCCGAAGGTATCGTGTTACCTAGGGGTCCGTAACATTACCGAGTTTCGGGCTTCCCCATCTAAGGTCATAATGGCCACCTCAGCCTCTAAAGCAGGGGTCATCGGGTGCATTCTCATCATGGCCCGTATCCGCTTGGTCCAGCTCCGCAGCATGGTGTTACTACCGGTGTACTTTGGCATATTATTCAGTATGGCCACCAATGATATGCTAGACCTTGGGCCGTCCCCAACTCCTTGGTCTGCCACCACCATGCTGATAGACTGCATCCTGCCAACTACACCAATTGTAGGTTACTAGCAGGTGCGTTGGATGCAGTGACTAGCAGGGGGCAGAGCAAGTGTTAACGGGTGTCTTTTTATAACCAGAGAAAAAGATAACGCTTTCTCCATGCAGGGAGTTAATATATACAAGATGCACAGAAGTATTGCGCAGACAAATATGTGGAAGTTCAATATTATGCAGTGACAGCTTGACTTCAGCTGTCAACAATGATAACAACAAAAAAAGAATTGCTAACGGCGGGAAAGGAAAAAACGTAGGGTTCAACTTATCAGACTCTGTCGTCCGAAGGGAGGTGGTTGGAAGATTCCACGATGGCGCCGCAGATGGCGCGTTACTTTGAGGAAGCGATCCTGGATGTACCGGAGGCACTGTCTCTTAGCGGTGAAGAAGAGTCCGGGACCTTTTGGTTGGCTGCTCTATGTCCGGGTACCGGTGGCTGTTGTTTCAGCGGATGAGGCGGAGGGTTCTGGTATTAAGGCCGTAGCCGTGGATGTAAAGTCAAAGTCTCCGACGGGAGCCATGCACTCTACACTGTTTGCTGTCAAGCGTTGCAGAGTACGGTCAGCCCATCCTGCCTGCGGTTGCGTAGGGTCGGTGTCCGGCAGCGGTAAGCAGTCACTGGTGCTGTTGCTGGATGGTGGGGGGGTGCGCACTCAAGCGCAGTCTGTCGTCAGTAGTGTTACCCGCAGGGAGGGAGCAAACCTTCCTCTGCTGCACCTCCTGTCTTCCCGCCAGAAGCTCCAGGTTCCGGCGCACCCCACTGTTTATTTCAGACTCGACCTTTGAAACAGAGGTCACAGGTCTGTCCCGGTCAGGTTCTCTGTCCCCTGCCACACCAGTGGCATACCCAATGGTTACGGCCCAGAGACACTTGCCTTTATTGTTCCGTTCCTTCCTCCTACAGGGCCATGCATACCAGGACAACATGGGACCATGCATACTAGGATAAGGATGGGGCCATGCTTACCAGGATAGGGATGATGGTACCATGCATACTAGGATGAGATAGGGGATCCTGCATACCAGGATAGGGATGGGACCATGCATACTAGGACAAGATGGGGGCCCTGCATACCAGGATAGAGATGGGACCATGCATACTAGGACGAGATGGGGCCCTACATACCAGGATAGGGATGATGGGGCCATGCATACTAGGACAAGATGGGGGCCAGGCATACCAGGATAGATATGAGGTGGAATGCATACTAGGACGAGATGGGGCCCTGCATACCAGGATGAGATGGGGCCATGCATACCAGGACAAGATGGGGCCCTGCATACCAGGATAGGGATGATGGGGCCATGCATGCCAGGATGGGGGCCAATCATACGAGGATGGGGATGGGGCCATGCATACCAGGATAGTGATGGGGCCATGCATACCAAGATAGGGATGAGGGATCCATGCATGCCAGGATAGGGATGAGGTTGCCATGCATACCAGGGTAGGGATGAGGGGGACATTTGTATCAGGATGGGGGTGAAGGGACCATATATACCAGGATAGGGGATATTAAGTACAGAATTGACCACATTTTTTGCTTCAATTTGTTTTTCCTAATTTCCTCCTCTAAAACCTAGCTGTGTCTTATGGTCCAAAAAATATGGCAAGTGTGAGTTTCTCTTTAGCCTGAAATTTCAATTTCTTTTAAAACCAACTATTGCTATTTTAGAATTTTGGATAACTAGAGGAGGAAGACCTGTGAAGACTCAGACGTCAAGGTTAGATTTCAGAAAGGTAGATTTTAAGGGATTCAGAAAGAGAATTGGAGGGATCCAAGGGCTGGATATCCTTAAAGACAAAAATGTCCAGGAAGGATGGGAAATCTTGAAAAATGAATTTCTCAAAGCACAATTGTTAACAATTCCGAAAAGAGGGAAGAATAGGAAGCATTTAAGGAAACCAGGATGGATGAACACAGAACTTAAGCACATGCTAAAAAGGAAGAAAAAAATGTTTATAAAATGGAAAGAGGGAGGCATATCTAAAGAAGAATATAATGCTGTCTGCAGAACCTGCAGGGCACAAATCAGATTAGCTAAAGCTGACAATGAATTGAGGCTTGCAAGAGATGTCAAAAGCAATAATAAAGGATTTTGGGGATATCAAAAATAAACAGATTGACCTGCACTATAGGACTAAAGAAAATAAGCAATGATAAAAACCAAATAGAAAAACACCCGCTCTAAAACATACATGGATAAACTAATGGCATGTACAATATATATAACAGATCACTCACCAATAGAAGGCAGACCAATAGATGTGATTCACATTGGTGGCTGTGACTGCTGCTTTTTGATAGAGGTGAGAAAATGCACGGCAGAGGTCTTAAGGTACCGTCACAACTAGCGACGCTATAACGATCCCGTCAGCGATACGACACGACAGGGATCGTTGCCACATCGCTATGTGGTCGCTATTGAGATGTCAGACAGTCCAATCTACCCAACAGCGGAGCAACGATCTAGCGTGTCATAGCGACCTTTGTAACGATGTCGGGAACGCTAATCCCCACCTTGTCTTGCTTCTGAGTCACTAACGAGGTCGTTAGGCTAGGTGTCAACGTGACGATACAAGCGAATCAGCGGGACATGAGCGACCGAAGAAATGTCCAGACATTTCAGGCACGATCAGCGATACCCAGCAGGGGGGCTGGTCGCTGGTCACTGTTACACACAGCGATCGCTGGTAAGATCGCTATAACGTCACAGTTCTAGTGACTCAGCAGCGATCTCGCTAGTGATCTCGCTTAGTGTGACAGGGCCTTTACTCCATAGAGTTAAGTGAGCTGTGCTCCTTAACAATGCAAATGCGAATGACAGCTTGTGAAAGCTGGAGGGAGTGAGAGCTACTAACAATAAACCAAAGCCAGATTTTGGGGATATGTCAAAAGTAAAAGAAAAGTCAAAGATGCTATAGGATTTTTACCGGATGAAAATGATGAAATGGTAAGACAGGATGATGAGAAGGCCGAACTTTTAAATTCCTATTTTGCATCTGTTTTCTCTCAGAAAGGAAATGTAACATCAACTGTTCTTCACTGTCCTATTAAGGGAATAGAAGAATCCAGGATATCTATAAACAGAAAGATAGAGAGGAAACACTTAGCTAACCTAAATAAATTCAAGTCTCCAGGTCCAGATGAATTACACCCCAGAGTACTGAAGGAGATAGCAGAAGAAATTTTTGAACCCCTCTCCATAATCTTTGAAAATTCTTGGAGAACAGGAGAAGTCCCAGAAGACTGGAGAAGAGCAAATGTTGTTCCTATCTTCAAAAAGGGGAAGAAGGTGGACCCAGGCAACTATAGGCCGGTGAGTCTGACTTCTATACCAGGAAAGATCTTTGAACAAATTATTAAACAACATGTATGTCAGTACCTGGATAAGAATGAAGTGATTAAACAGAGTCAGCATGGGTTTGTAACTAATAAGTCATGTCAGACTAACTTAATTTCCTTCTATGACGAAATCACTGATTGGGTGGATCAAGGAAATGCTGTAGATATAGTATATCTTGACTTCAGCAAAGCATTTGACAAAGTATCTCATACAATCCTTATTGAAAAAATGACTAAGTATGGAATGGACAAGGCAACTGTTAGGTTGATTCATAACTGGCTTAGTGATCGGACCCAAAGAGTGGTCGTAAATGGCTGCACATCCAGTCAAAGAATGTCTCAAGTTGGGTACCACAGGGCTCTGTCCTGGGCCCTGTATTGTTCAACATCTTTATCAATGATTTAGATGAAGGAATTGAGGGTAAACTGATTAAATTTGCTGATGACACAAAGCTAGGAGGGATAGCTAATACCAGAGAAGAGAGAGCGAGGATTCAAAAAGATATAAATAAACTGGAGCAGTGGGCAGCAACTAACAGAATGGTTTTTAACAGGGAAAAATGCAAAGTACTACATCTGGGCAATAAAAATGAAAAAAGCATATACAGAATCGGAGGAATAGGGCTAAGCAACAGCACATGTGAAAAAGACTTGGGTATACTAATAGATCACAGACTGAATATGAGTCAACAGTGTGATGCAGCAGCAAAAAAGGCAAATGCAATTCTAGGATGTATTAACAGAAGCATACAGTCTAGATCACGTGAAGTCATTATTTCCCTCTACTCCTCTTTGGTCAGACCTCATCTGGAATATTGTGTCCAGTTTTGGGCACCACATTTTAAAAAAGACATCAACAAACTGGAGCAAGTTCAGAAAAGAGCGACCAGAATGGTGACCGATCTGCAAACCCTGTCTTATGAGGAAAGGTTGCAGGATTTGGGAATGTTTAGTTTGCAAAAGAGAAGACTGAGAGGAGACTTAATAGCTGTCTACAAATATCTAAAGGGCTGTCACATTGTAGAAGGATCATCTTTATTCTCATTTGCACAAGGAAAGACTAGAAGCAATGGGATGAAACTGAATGGGAGGAGACACAGATTAGATATTAGAAAAAACTTTTTGACAGTTAGAGTGATCAATGAGTGGAACAGGCTGCCACGAGAAGTGGTGAGTTCTCCTTCAATGGAAGTCTTCAAACAGAGGCTGGACAGACATCTGACTGGGATGATTTAGCGAATCCTGCTTTAAGCAGGGGGTTGGACCAGATGGCCCAGGAGGTCCCTTCCAACTCCACGATTCTATGATTCTATGATTCTAACCTAACTTCAAGGAGGATTGTGATAATCTACAGGACAAACATTCCACCTGTGCCATGATATATCTCTAAGCTGTGTGTGGCTGATGGCTGTAATATACATTTATTCCCGCCTGCAGGAGATGTGTTGGCTCCAGCCCTGGTTTCATGGATTCACTCCACGTCATAAATTACATTATGTTTTCCAACCTAAGAAATTCAGATAACTGCACAATCTCTCCTGATATGGAGGCACTAATACTTTCTCTACTCTTCCGGTAAGGACTCATAGTAGCTCCAATGGTCCACCATAAATGAGTGCAACTCCAGTTTAGTGTTCTCCCCTCATACATACGTTGTTGTTGGGGATGTAGCATATTTTTTTATTCTATGTCTTTTTTTTAACCTGTTCATTCTGTACGAGAGTTTGATTGTGGTGGGATCGGCCTTCCTGCCAAATGTGAGTCTATGACTCCCTGATAGTCTTGGAAAAAAAGCTCTCCATTGCCTCTTCCAAATGCCTAAGATCTAAATATAAAAGGGAACCTGTCAGCAGGATTGTGCTCAGTAACCTACAGACACTGTCAGGTCGGCGCCGTTATACTGATTACAATGATACCTGGTGATGAAATCCGTCTTGTGGTTGTTGTTTAATCTGTATTTGTAGTTTTCAGTTAATAAGATTCTCGTGCTCTGGGGCGGGGCTGGGGCGGCCCGTGGGCGGGGCTTTATGTGGTGCTCTGATTACACATTCATCTGTATTGGCTTATGACAGGTCGCTGACCCCTCACTGACCTGCCCCCATTATTACATAATGCATATAATAGCATTGATATTACTGTTAATAATGCCTATAATATTGTGGCTATTGTGAGGCTTAGAAAAAAAAAATTACACATGACACTGACGGCGCCTGTCCAGTAGCCTCTATGTCTTACTTATAGATGGTACTGCGCAGGCACCGCCATCACCGGTGACATTTTTCTGGATGTAATTTTTTTATGTAAAATAGGGGGCAGGTCACTGAAGGATCAATGTCATAAGCAAATACAGATTAATATGTACGCAGAGCACCACATAAGACCCAGCCCACAGCCCCGCCCCAGAGCACGAGAATCTCATTAACTGAAAACTACAAATACAGATTAAACAATAACCAGCCCGCAGCTGCCCAGAAAAGGCACATCTATTAGATGCTCCAATTTCGATGCTTTGCCCGGCTCTTCCCACTTGCCCTGTAGTGGTGGCACGTGGAGTTCATATTTGTAGGGTTGATGTCACCTTTGTATTGTCAGGTGACATCAAGCCCATGGCTTAGTAATGGAAAGGTATCTATTCATTACTAACCCCATAGTTACATGGTAAATAAACACACAGTCAGAATAAAGTATTTTATTAGAAATAAAACAAAACAGTTTTCCTTTTTCAAAAATAACAAACACAGTTATACTCAACTAACACCTAAGTGGTAAGAGCCGGGCAAAGCTCCCATAATTGGCGCATCTAATAGATGTGCCTTTTCTGGGCAGCTGCGGGCTGCTATTTTTAGGCTGGGGGGGTCAGTATCCATGACCCCTTACAACTCTGAGAATACCAGCCCCCCAGTTGTCAGCTTTAGCAAGGCTGGTTGTCAAAAATGGGGGGACTCCACACCGTTTTTTTAAATTATTTATTTAAATATTCAAAAAAACAGTGTTGGGACCTCTCTATTCTTGATAACCTGCCTTGCAGAAGCTGACAGATGAGGCTTGCAGCCCCCAGTTGTGAGTTTTCCAGACTGGTTATAGAAAATAAGGGAAACCCACGCCGTTTTTTTCATTCATTTATTTAGTTATAGCGCCGGCGGTGGGTGAGGAATACTCCCATCATCCGCTCCTGCTGTCACTGTTCTTAGCAGCAGTAGGTGTAGGTTGATGGGAGTAATAATCCCAAAAGCCCCCACCTACTATCATCATTCTGACTTTAATATAACGCTCATCATTCTCCCCGCCGGCAGAGCAGGGGAGAATGATGAGAGCGTTTTCAGCACCCGCCACAGGGGAACAGCACTTACTGTAGCGCTTCTTCCCTGCCGGCCGTCCATGTGGTACTGATGCTGCACACGGGCGGTATACGGTTGTCACACATGTGCCACAAGTATTACACACATGGACATCTCCGGTACCAGAAATATCAGGACGTGTGAAACCGGCCTTATACACAGTTCTCTTTAAATGACTAATATTTCTTCTTGAAACTCATCTGACAGAAAATATTTGGAGCTTAGGATAGTATAGATTGTGAAGTCTCCGAGCCCCATACGCTAATTACCCCAGAGAGGTTTCACCACTAGTTACTCATTTATTACTGATGGAGACTGTGGAGTTTGATCATTTCTGTAGATGTTATTGTCTATAGTCACAGTGTTTGATTACAGTAGTGTCCAAAATCCTCTGATTTAACCTCTTCCTGCAGCCAGTTTTGTGTTCTTAATCAGGCCCCATTATTAATATCTGACGTGTGTCACTTTATGTGGTGGTAAGTTTGGAATTCTTCACAAAGGATAATAGAAAACAAATGGATCTTAGAAATTATTCTCCAGCTTCGCACTATACCCTATATACGGTTGTACACTACTGTCTGGGCACATGGCAGTGTTCAGAAGGGAAGGAGCGCCATTTAGCTATTTGAATGCATATCTAGCTGGAATAGTTTGCAGACACAATGTATTGGGAGTATAATGAAAAAAACAGTAACCGGCTCACCTGTCCCGGCTAATAGTGGTGCATGGAAGCTCGGATTTCAGTCAAGCACAAGCGCAAAAAGAACATATTGTTTGAAACGCGTTGCTCTGCTTTCCGCCATTATGGGGCATGTCCGTTTATCTCTGTTCTTATGCCTTTAATACATTTTTTGTACATTTGGAAGCTGGAAACCCCCCTTTTTTTTCTTTGAATGTATTGGGAGCACTGTTCATGGTCACCTGGCAGCTCAAAAGATGTCCACCATGAACATTCTCTGTTTTCCATATCCCAAGGATTGCCTTGCTCATCTAACACCATTACATGGATCTGGACTTACACTGGGACCCCGAGGCTTGGACCATGATGTTACCTGCTAGTCTGTGGTGTTCGATGGCAAGAAGAATAGTCAGGTAGCTGGGTCAGAACCAGAAGGACAGAATACAGAATCAGAAGACACAAGAGTAGTCAGTAAACGGGCCACGGTCACAACAGGAAACAAATAGACAAGCCGCAAGCTGAGCACAGAGGACTGAACCAGAGGAGAACAGCGCTGTATCTGGCAGATTCCGGCCATGTGCTTTGCACTTTAGTAGGGTGTGGTACTTTCCAATTGGCTGAAGTAGGGAGCAGATTACTCCAGCTGGACAGCAGGAACAGATCCCAGATGAGATTGGACACACCATATTCAGAAGCCCTAATATAACTAAATGACAGAAAACCAGAATAGTAGAAATCCCCATAAAGTGATTCCATGTTATTAATTAATTCACTGAGGGTTATAATCCTTAGGAGGAGTGAATATTTTGACTCCACAGCCAATTCTGGAAATTAACACGCAGTGGATGTTGGAGAGTGAAAATTACACATTTGGCATTTTATTACCCAGCACATAGTGCCCAGATTGTGCTCCAGGAGACACACACCACAAATTAAGTGGGTTCTTCTCACTATAAAATTGCTAAATACGGGGATCCTAAATGTTGTTTGCGCACACTGCAAGACTCCGAAGTGAGAGCGGATTTTGCTGGATTGGTTTATAGAAACCTTGTTGCTTTTCAACAGCCTTTGAGCCACTAATAGTGTGGGAACCTCTGTATTTCCATTGACTGATGATGGACCTGAGTGGGGACTTGTTTTTGTGAGATGAGAATTGGTATTATTTTCATCTACATAACATTGATTGGTTTCTTTTTATTTGATATTTGGGAGGCAGAATGAACAAACAGTTGAACACCACACACTACTGGTTCATCCAACAAGATTTTCTATTAGACTGTGAACTGTCATTGTCTTGGTAAATAATTAAAGTTTTTTTACATAGCTTGCCATTTTTATGAACAGTTTAAATAGAGACATTCAAAAATATAAAACTCAAGGATATTTTATAAAAAAAATTGTTTTTTTGTCTTAGCAGAGGACTGTACCAGGAGATCAGAGGGACAGCTGACATCTTCAACTTTTAAATCTGATGATCTTGAGATCCTACAAGATACAACTGAAGTCATTGCCATTACTCCAGATATATCATCTATTCACAGCAAAGATCTGTCATCTAATCCTATGAAACAGGTCCCATCTTCTGATTCATTACTGACTACTAAGGAAAATCAATGTCACCAAAGAGACATTAAAAAACAAACTGCTCCTAAAGCAAAGAAGCCATTTTCATGTTCAGAATGTGGGAAATGTTTTACATGGAAATCACATTTTGTTAACCACCAGAGAACTCACACAGAGGAAAAGCCTTTTTCCTGTTCAGAATGTGGGAAGTATTTTACATGGAAATCGCGTTTTGTTACTCACCAGAGAACTCACACAGGGGAGAAGCCTTTTTCATGTTCAGAATGTGGGAAATGTTTTGCACAGAAATCACATTTTGTTATCCACCAAAGAACTCACACAGGGGAGAAGCCTTTTTCCTGTTCAGAATGTGGAAAATGTTTTAACAATAAAACAGATTGCGTTAAGCACCAGAGAACTCACACAGGGGAGAAACCTTTTTCATGTTCAGAATGTGGGAAATGTTTTAGCAAGATATCAAATTGTGTTAAGCACCAGAGAACTCACACAGGGGAGAAGCCTTTTACATGTTAATGTGGGAAATGTTTTAACTAGAAAGCACTTCTTGATCACCATCAGAGCAGTCACACAGAGGAGAAACCTTTTTCATTTTCTTAATATGGGAAATATTTTACTTGGAAATCAGCTGTTAATAAACATCAGAGATGTCACATAGGGGAGAAGCCTTTTTTATGTTCATAGTGTTGGAATAGTTTTACCCAAAGTTGAATCTTCTTAAATGGGTTGTCTCTTGTCATTCCTCATGTTTGCTGACAAAAGGATAAAACTAAACTTTATCAATTCCAAATGTAAATCTATACCCATAATTCACCCCCTGAAGGTTACTCAGTAGGTGACTAATAGAAAAAGCATATACCCCACATCTCAGTATATAGGGTGAGGTGACGTATACACACTCACTCTCCAAGCCTCTCATTTCTACGGGTTTTATCGTCCTCACCAAAGGCGACTCATCAGGAGACTATTTAATATTGACCTATATTCGAACGAGACAAAAGGAAAAAAACCCTAAAATCATGTATTATCCGAAACAGTCAGAAAACTAGCCACATATTGGCAGACCCCAGACCTCAAACTATATACTTCGTAAGTTTATAAGCCACTCCAGTGTCAGGAATAGATAGTATGAATTTGAATTTACCAAACGGCTGCAATGAAACAAACAGTGAAAAATATAAAAGGTTCTAAATACTTTCCGTACCCGCTGTATCAGTAAAAATAACTCATCTTTATTAGGTAAAGTATAAATGAATTGCACCATTTTCCGATATCCGTCGCGTCTCCATTTTTTCATGATCTCGGGTTGGGTGAAGGCTTATTTTTTGTGTGCCGAGCTGACATTTTTAATGGATACCATTTTGGTGCAGATACTATTTTTTTGTCATCCTTTATTGCATTTTAATGAAAGAAGTAATTCTGGCGTTTTGACATTTTTTCTAATTGTACCATTTAGCGATCGGGTTAATTCTTTTTTATAGTGATAGATCGGGCGATTCTGAACGTGGCTATAACAAATATGTATATGTTTGATTTTTTTTATTGTTTTATTTTAAAAGGGGCGAAAGGGGGGTGATTTGAACTTTTATATTTTTTTAATATTTTTAAAAACTTTTTTTTACTTTTGGCATTGTGAAGACATACAGCATTGTATCTTTTTTTTTTTTTTGAAACATCATTTTTATTGATTTTGTAATGAAGTTGAATATTACAAGTTATAAACGTTGCATTGAATTGTTACAAGGAACATATTTAAACCTGCTAACAGGGCTGTGGACTCGGTAAACCAAACCTGCGACTCCAACTCCTCAATTTCCCTTACACCGGCTCCGACTCCATGACTCCGACTCCCACATATATTGCTTATATTTAAGTGAAAAATTTATTGTAGTACAATGTGAACATCAGACATTTAATCATTTCTATGATCCAATAATCAAGATATTTAGAACATAATATCTATTTATTAGAATACAACTTTAGAACACTAAAAACTAATAAATTGTAAATATGTAATACGCTGTATAATATCGATTACATACCTACGGTACAGACCAAAGTTTGGACACACCTTCTCATTCAAAGAGTTTTCTATATTTTCATGACTATGAAAAGTGTAGATTCACTCTGAAGGCATCAAAACTATGAATTAACACATGTGGAATTATATAATTAACAAAAAAGTGTGAAACAACTGAAAATATGTCTTATATTCTAGGTTCTTCAAAGTAGCCACCTTTTGCTTTGATTACTGCTTTGCACACTCTTGGCATTCTCTTGATGAGCTTCAAGTGGTAGTCACCGGAAATGGTCTTCCAACAGTCTTGAACGAGTTCCCAGAAATGCTTAGCACTTGTTGGCTCTTTTGCCTTCTCTCTGCGGTCCAGCTCACCCCAAACCATCTCGATTGGGTTCAGGTCTGGTGACTGTGGAGGCCAGGTCATCTGGCGTAGCACCCCATCACTCTCCTTCTTGGTCAGATAGCCCTTACACAGCCTGGAGGTGTGTTTGAGGTCATTGTCCTGTTGAAAAATAAACGATGGTCCAACTAAACACAAACCGGATGGAATAGCATGCCGCTGCAAGATGCTGTGGTAGCCATGCTGGTTCAGTATGCCTTCAATTTTGAATAAATCCCAAACAGTGTCACCAGCAAAGCACCCCCACACCTCCTCCTCCATGCTTCACAGTGGGAACCAGGCATGTAGAGTCCATCCGTTCACCTTTTCTTCGTCGCACAAAGACACGGTGGTTGGATCCAAAGATCTCAAATTTGGACTCATCAGACCAAAGCACATATTTCCACTGGTCTAATGTCCATTCCTAGTGTTTTCTGGCCCAAACAAGTCTCTTCTGCTTGTTGCCTGTCCTTAGCAGTGGTTTCCTAGCAGCTATTTTACCATGAAGGCCTGCTGCACAAAGTCTCCTCTTAACAGTTGTTGTAGAGATGTGTCTGCTGCTAGAACTCTGTGTGGCATTGACCTGTCTCTAATCTGAGCTGCTGTTAACCTGCGATTTCTGAGGCTGGTGACTCGGATGAACTTATCCTCCGCAGTAGAGGTGACTCTTGGTCTTCCTTTCCTGGGGCGGTCCTCATGTGAGCCAGTTTCTTTGTAGCGCTTGATGGTTTTTGCCACTGCACTTGGGGACACTTGCAAAGTTTTCCCAATTTTTCAGACTGACTGACCTTCATTTCTTAAAGTAATGATGGCCACTCGTTTTTCTTTACTCAGCTGCTTTTTTCTTGCCATAATACAAATACTAACAGTCTATTCAGTAGGACTATCACCTGTGTATCCACCAGTCTTCTGCACAACATAACTGATGGTCCCAACCTCATTTATAAGGCAAGAAATCCCACTTATTAAACCTGACAGGGCACACCTGTGAAGTGAAAACCATTTCCGGTGACTACCTCTTGAAGCTCATCAAGAGAATGCCAAGAGTGTGCAAAGCAGAAATCAAAGCAAAAGGTGGCTACTTTGAAGAACCTAGAATATAAGACATGTTTTCAGTTGTTTCACACTTTTTTGTTAATTATATAATTCCGCATGTGTTAATTCATAGTTTTGATGCCTTCAGAGTGAATCTACAATTTTCATAGTCATGAAAATAAAGAAAACGCTTTGATTGAGAAGGTGTGTCCAAACTTTTGGTCTGTACTGTGTATATATATATGTATATATATATACACATACACACACACACACTATGACTTATCTCAGCTAAGATAAAGCCTAGATCCTCAAGCTACTTTCACACTATGGGCGCAGCCAGGATCAAACCTGGGGGGGGGGCAGAACCTCATACTGTTCCGCAGAATTTCATACTGCACACCTCAGCTGCTGCAGGACCTCATACTTCGCACCCCTACACTTGAAAATAAAGCCTGCACCTTAAGCAGAGTCAGCATGGGTTTGTAACTAATAAGTCATGTCAGACTAACTTAATTTCCTTCTATGACAGAATCACTGATTGGGTGGATCAAGGAAATGCTGTAGATATAGTATATCTTGACTTCAGCAAAGCATTTGACCAAGTCTCTCATACAATCCTTATTGAAAAAATGACTAAGTATGGAATGGACAAGGCAACTGTTGGTGGATTCTTAACTGGCTTAGTGATCGGACCCAAAGAGTGGTCGTAAATGGCTGCACATCCAGTTGGAAGAATGTCTCAAGTGGGGTACCACAGGGCTCTGTCCTGGGCCCTGTATTGTTCAACATCTTTATCAAGGATTTAGATGAAGGATTGAAGGGTAAACTGATTAAATTTGCTGATGACACAAAGCTAGGAGGGATAGCTAATACTAGAGAAGAGAGAGCGAGGATTCAAATAGATATAAATAAACTGGAGCAGTGGGCAGCAACTAATGGAATGGTTTTTAACAGGAAAAAATGCAAAGTACTACATCTGGGCAATAAAAATGAAAAAAGCATATACAGAATGGGAGGAATAGGGCTAAGTGACAGCACATGTGAAAAAGACTTGGGTATACTAGCAGATCACAGACTGAATATGAGTCAACAGTGTGATGCAGCAGCAAAAAAGGCAAATGCAATTCTAGGATGTATTAACAGAAGCATACAGTCTAGATCACGTGAAGTCATTATTTCCCTCTACTCCTCTTTGGTCAGACCTCATCTGGAATATTGTGTTCATTTTTGGGCACCACATTTTAAAAAAGACATCAACAAACTGGAGCAAGTTCAGAAAAGAGCGACCAGAATGGTGACCGGTCTGCAAACCCTGTCTTATGAGGAAAGGTTGCAGGATTTGGGAATGTTTAGTTTGCAAAAGAGAAGACTGAGAGGAGACTTAATAGCTGTCTACAAATATCTAAAGGTCTGTCACATTGTAGAAGGATCAACTTTATTCTCATTTGCACAAGGAAATACTAGAAGCAATGGGATGAAACTGAATGGGAGGAGACAGATTAGATATTAGAAAAAACTTTTTGACAGTTAGAGTGATCAATGAGTGGAACACACTGCCACGAGAAGTGGTGAGTTCTCCTTCAATGGAAGTCTTCAAACAGAGGCTGGACAGACATCTGACTGGGATGATTTAGCGAATCCTGCTTTGAGCAGGGGGTTGGACCAGATGGTCCAGGAGGTCCCTTCCAACTCTACGATTCTATGATTCTAAGAAGATATGGTGATGAATGCAGTCTATTTATTCCAACTATCAATTGATGTTGATGTGTTACTGAAGACGAGCAATGCCTGTCCTGGGCGTCCTTTTGGGCAGCTATGAGGTGTACCTAACTGGTGCTAAAAAAAAAGGAGTGTCAGTCTGTGTGCTACCCGGCTTTCATTCTTTTTGGTACAGATATGATATGGATAGACAGATATGGATATATAGATAGAGCAGATTTCTAATCTGCTTTTGCTATTGAAAACATCTATGAGCTCAAAAACCTTTCAGGTGATGCGGTTTTTTAAAAAGCTGATCTGCTTTTGCAACTGAAAAACGTATCCTCAAAAAACGCAGGAAAAACGCTGTGTGTGAATGTAGCCTTAGATCAGGAATAGAACAGTCATTTATAGGACATTTCATAACTTTCCCAAATTCCTATGAAAAAATATTCAGCACATTCTGCATTGAACTACTGTACCCAATTTATTATATATTTTAGGAGTCGGTCCATTTTATACCGACTCCAACTCTGACTCCAACTCCACCAAAATGAGCACCGACTCCGACTCCACGACTCCGACTCCACAGCCCTGCCTGCTTATCACCTAAGCCTGAATAGAAGCAAAAATAAACTTAACAAATATAAAATTATCAAACCCCCTTACGTCCACATTTTCATAGATCACATTGACTGAGATCAGACATCTTATCTCCAGCTCCACCTTATCCTCCATATAGCTCATATAACACATTTCAGTTTTCCCAGATTACCACTCAAATCCTCTAATAGATACCAATCCGAATCCACAAAGGTGCTCATTAAATCTTGAATTTCTCTGGTGGTCAGTGACGTTTTTAAAACATTTTTTTCGTCATTTTATCTTTATTTCTTTCTGTTTCTCTTTTTTCCAAATATAAGACCGATGTTAAACCTTCCTTGATCTATTTTATCCCTGGGAGTGTTTTAGCTAGCCAGTGTTGCAGAATTAGACGTTTTGTCACCATTGCAATGGAGTGAAACAAGTCATGAAGCCGTCCGCCTCTTGTTTTACCCGTCGTAAAGTGAAACAACCAACACAATGGATCTACTTCTACCCGTATCCCACAGATCTTCAGATACATATCCTGGACTTTTACCCAGAGTTCTTGTGTCCTGGGACATGACCACAATCCATGCTCTGTGTCTGTTTGGGCATTGTACATTTTGGGCAGCTTGTCTGCCTATCAGGATTCTGCGGAGTCGGAGGTATATTGAAGCCACCTATTGTTTTATGCATTATTCTGAACTGACTATCTCTCCATTGTTCATTGATGATATGCTTTCTTACCAATTCCCAGCCCCGCAGAATCTTATGCTCAAGTTCTTCATTCCCATTTGTGAAATATTTTGCCCTTCCCTGAAGGGCGTAATATGTCCCTCAGCATCCCATATATTGAGGTGATAGATATTTCTAAATGTCTTTGGTAACCAAGTCCTCCCATATTTCTGAATCGATTTCCTTCCTCACATCCTGAAGGAGGTCTAATACATAATGCTTTAATTGACTATATAGCATCAAATGAAATCTCGGCAGCTCAGATTTGTCTATCACTTCCAATCCCATCAACCAGCGGCCTTCTTGTAGATGTAGTAAGTCCCCTGACGTCTCTATTCCTTTCCCCAACCACTGTGTATAATTTCTTTTCTCTTCCTAATCTAAAGGCAGGAGATGCCCAAGGGTTCAGGTGTTTCGACACTCTCCACGACATTTTGTTTTTTTCTTACTGCCTTCCATGTGGCAATGGTATCTTTACATATTACCGTATATTTAATGTTTGGCGGTATGTGTGACAGCGGCGTATGTAGCAGCGCCGTCAGGTCCCACAAGCCACAAAATTCTGTTTCCAATTTGGAGTCAGTATATCGCCCCGTTTTTTTAATCCAGTCTATTACATTCCACATTAAACACGATAAATTATATCCCCTAATATTTGGCAATCCCGCGCCCCCTCCCTCCTTTGTGTGCATTAGAGTTCCTGTAGCCAATCTCGCCCTTTTACCCCTCCAGATGAATTTAGAAAAGGCCCTGTTTAATCTGAGAACATCTGCGTGACAAATTAACATTGGGATAGTTTGCATTGGGTACAGTAATCTCGCAAATCTTGTCATCTTGATTAGGTGGCAGCGATCTAGCAGCGAGAGGAGCAGATTCCCCACCTCTCATCTCCTTCTCTGTTTTGTCTATGATAGGCTTATAATTGAGATCATAAATCTGTTTCGGCGTTCTCCCCAAGTAAATTCCCAAGTACTTTATAGATGTTGTTGCTTTCTGGATACCCATTATATTACTCTCCTGGCCACGTTTTACCTCAGTCCTCATGAACAGAATCTCAACATTTAGACTTATTTAAACGAAAGCCGAGAATTTTCCAAACTTCAAGCAGCAACATAGGGAGATCTTCCTCTGGGTTGTTCATGAACAGAATTATGTCATCTGCAAATAGGGCATTTTTGACTGTCTCATTTCTGATGTAGTACCGCCAAAAATTGTCTAAACGGACCTACCAGATTTATTTTATCCAACACTTGACCCAGCCATGGCCACCTCACATTATCGAACACTTTTTCTGCGTCCAGTGTGACCATAGCTGGATCCTCTCCCTTATCCACATGCTTCCCTCTAATCTTGTCTAGGAGTAACATGGCTTTCCTTATATTAGTAACGGCTGATCTTCCCTTCACAAAACCTGCTTGTTCCTTTGATACCAATCTAGGCAGTATCCTAGCCAGCCTGTCTGCCATTATTTTTGAGAGAAGTTTAACATCTTGATTTATTAATGATATCGGTCTATATCCCGAAGGGTCTTCCAAATCCTTCCCTCCCTTTGGGAGAAGCTTTATGTCGGCCGTATTCATCCCTTCTGACATAGCTTCCCCATGCAAAATGTGATTATATAAATCTTTAAGCGTGGGAACTATTTTCTCACCTCAGCGCCTTATAAAACGAACCATTAAATCCATCGGGCCCTGGAGCCTTATTGGCCCCCAGTCCTTTTATTGCCATATTAACTTCTTCCTCCGTGATGCAACCATTTAAATCCTGTAATTCCTCCTCCGTCAGTTTAGGGATATCAACTCTACCCAGCCATGTCTCTCCCACTACATCTTGATGATCCTCATCCTTGTATAACCTAGCATAGAATTTGCCCAGTACTCTGTTTATATCTTTGGGATTAGTCAGACTTAGGGGAGATCTAATATATATGTACAAGTATATCAGAGGGCAATACAGAGATCTCGACAATGAACTGTTTGTACCAAGGACTGTGACAAGAACAAGGGGGCATTCTCTTCGTTTGGAGGAAAGACAATTTCTGCACCAGCATAGAAGAGGGTTCTTCACGGTAAGAGCAGTGAGGCTCTGGAATTCTCTTCCTGAGGAAGTGATGATGGCCAACTCACTGAATCAATTTAAGGAAGGAATGGAGGCTTTTCTTGTGAGTAACAGTATAGAAGGTTACGAATAACAGAATATTATAGGTAGATGGTTGACCCAGCTTAGGGGAAGGAATTTTTTTCCCTATGGAGAAAATTGGCTTCTACTCTGTGGGGTTTTTTTTGCCTTCCCCAGGATCAACAATGCAGAACAGCTGCACTAAAAATAGGCTGAACTAGATGGACATAAGGTCTTCCTTCAGCCTTCAAAACTATGCTACTATGTTACTATGTTGTCCTTTTTTATCTCTAATTGCCATTATAGATGTACCCACATATCTTCCCCTAGCCAAATTAGCCAGTGTTCTCCCTGCTTTGTCACCATACCTATATAATTCTACCACCCAGTGATTTCTATGTAATTGCACTCTTTTTTCTGCCCATTCTTCAAAATTGTTTTTGGCCCCACCAGCATCGTCTCTTCAGGGCCTGTCGAGCCCAGTTCGTCCCGGAATATCGAGGCGTCAAGGCAGCCGCATCAGCGACCCCTACGTGGCCACGCTTGTGATCCTAACAGACCCCCTGGAAGGATAAGTTTAATATAGGAGATAAGGACCCGTAGTTTGGTCATAAGTGGCCTATAGCACCGGGGCAAACCAGGTTAATCGCATTACAATAAGGAAGTGCTGTTAGGATTGTTGAGTCCCTGCGTGGACTAGTTTGTTGTTAACACTTTTGGTTTGCTCAATATAGCCCCAGCGGCTACAGTTTTATAAAAGTGTATTCCACAAACCACACTCAGTCTCGTGTCTCGTCACTGCATCCTGCGAACCTGCTGAACCCTACACGTGACGTAGTCGGCAGGATGCAGTCTCCGAGCGCAGACAGTGGTGCCCCAGATCAGGGTAGAGCTGTAAACTCTACAAATGATGAGGGTCCCCATACCAGCATATCATTGTGGGCCATGCTGAACAACCTGCCTAGATTTTCTGGCTCCAATACTATGTTATGGAGCTGGATAGAGTGGATGGGGGGGCTCTTTCGGGTGCACCCAATGACCCCTGATCTGGAGGCCGAGATGGCACTTATGGCACTGGACGGGGAGGCGTGGAGGTCAGTGATGTTGAAACCTCCGGGGTACCGCAACACTTTTGAAAAAGTGTTACAGATAGTAGAACAGACCCATGGGGACCCTACTAATGTTGGAGAGTTAAGAACCCGTTTGTTTAATCGGATGCAAATAGAGGGGGAGACGATCACAGAGTATATGAATGTCCTTCAAGAATTGCATACGGCTATAGAAAGAAAGAACGGGGTAGGGGCAGGACCTGTTGACATTACCCTACGTGACCTACTGGTGACTGGTTTGCGAGATCCATTAGTCAAACAGGCACTGCAGGAACAGATCAGAATGAATCCCCGAATAGATTTTTCAGAGGTGGGGAGTCAGGCACATGCTCGAGAGCAGAAGCAGGGGATGGCGGTCCCCGTGGGGAAAGTCCAAAGTGTGGAGGCCTCCGCGAGTGTAGTCGAGGAGCCTCAGTGGGTGGAAGAGATGAAGCAAGAGCTGAAAAGTATTAAGGGCGAGTTGGCCGAAGTAAAGAGAAGAACCGAGACCGGGACTGGACGACCTAGCTTTAACCCCGGCTCTTGGGGATCACGCTCCCTGCGGGGTGGTCAGCCTACATAGGCCCGGTGTTTTGAGTGTGGAGAACCAGGCCACTTTGCCCGAGAGTGTCCGCGGCGTGGGAGATACCCACCCCGGCGGCCATTAAACTAAAGGGCTCCGGGCTGGGGGGACGCCGCTCGGAGCCGAAAACCACAACTAGGGGTGGTGGAAGTCCCGAAAATTTGGTAGCAAAATGTCCGGTGGTTTGGACAGAAGTGGAGGGCCGGGCTGTCCGGTGCCTGGTGGACACGGGGTCACAAGTAACCCCTATGCCCGCAACGTACTTTCAACAGAACTTCCCAGAAGCAGCAAGGCCTCAGTGGGGGCCCGTGATCAGACTAGTAGCTGCCAACCAACTGCCGGTCCCAGTTGCCGGGGTGGTGTGGGTGCAATTGACGCTGTGCGATAAATCCCTTGGTCGCAGAGGGGTGGTACTGACTCAAGGAGAAGCTGATAGGCAACACACCGTCACCCTAGGCATGAATGTTCTACGAGAGTTCGGCAACCTAGTGCTCAAAGCAGAGGCGTATCTAGGCTTTCAGGCACCCGGGGCAAGAATTTGGTTCGGCGCCCCCCCCCCCCCCAAAAAAAAAGTACATATGTGACTTACACACTTAGCCATGTACCCACGAGCTGCTCTCCCTAATGCTCTCAATGTTCAGTAAAAAACTGAAAGCAGGAAGAGAAGCTCTTGTCACAAGACCACATCTATGAAAATCGCATATGAGTGAAGTGTCCATGTGATGACACTGGAACCTGCAGAGCTGAATCCTGACACTGCAGCTTCTGAATTCTCACAATGAATGCACTGCACACTTTTAGGATTCTCCCTGGCCGATGTACAATCATGTCAGCACAAGTATGTGATTTATATACTTCTGGCCACATTCCGACTAGACGTGCCCGGCCTCGCTCCGTTCATTTTCATTGAGTGAGGCCACACATGTCTAGTCAGCATGTGACCGCATGTATGTAAATTACCGGCACGAGAGAATCCTAACAGCGTTCAGTGAGCACTGTGAGAATTCAGAAGTCTGCAGTCACATAGAATGTCTGCAGACTCAGCACAAACCTGGACAACCCCTTTAATGTTCCTAACAAATAAAAACATGAGAATTAGTCAGTATCACAAATAACATTTACATCCAGGTACCTTATAGATGACGTCGTCTCTGGAGTCAGTCTCCTTTTCTTCTTCTTGTCCAGACCTCATGATGAGTTTTCTCATCCACATCTCGTCTCAGCAGACTTCCATCTTTTCCGGTCTTCTGCAGCAAATCTTCACACGATGCCCTTAAAGATAGAAGTGTCATTATAATGCTCCTAAATAAAAATGTCTGCAATATACTGTCGCCTCACACTATTCCCCTCCCTCCTCATACTGTCTCCTCTATCATCCTCCTGTTCACCATACTGTCTCCTCACATACCCCCTCACTCTCTATACTGTCTGCTCACACATACCCCCGACTCCCCATACTGTGTCTGCACACATCCCATCACCCTCACTCCCCATACTGTGCCCACATAAATTCATCCGTTCGCACCCCTTACTGTCTGCACCCATCCCCCATACTGCTTCCTCATATATGCCCTCATAAATACTCTTCATTTTGTGTCCTCAAATCTCCCCACACACGTTAAATACCATCCCCACTCCAAATCCACCACACACATTAAGTACCCCCCATCCCCACTCCAAATCCCCCCACACATTAAGTATCCCCCATCCCCACTCAATAATCCCTTGTCCCTACTCCCAAATCCCCCCACACATTAAGTATCCCCCATCCCCACTCCCAAATCCCCCCACACATTATGTACCCCCACCCCCACTAATTAACCCCATCTCCACTCATTAAACCCCATACATTAACCCCCCTACACATTAACCCCCCCACTTATTAACTCCCATCCCCACATTAACCCCCATAGCCACTCATTAACCCCCACACTCATTAACGCCCCACTCATTAACCCCCATACTTTAACCCCCACACATTAACCCCCCCACTCATTAACCCCATCCCCACATTAACCCCCACACTTTAACCCCCATCTCTACATTAACCCCCATCTCCACTCATTAACCCCCCACTCATTAACCCCCATCTTCACTCATTAACCCCCCCACTCATTAACCCCCATCCCCACATTAACCCCCTCACTTTAACCCCCACCCCCACATTAAACCCCATCTCCACTCATTAACCCCCACACTTTAACCCCCACTCATTAACCCCCCGACTCATTAACCCCCATCCCCACTCAATAACCCCCCCACTCATTAACACCCCCCATCTCCCGTGGTTCTTCAGCTCCACAGAGGAGCATGTTTGCTCTTTGCTCCGGGTCAGAGCGACGTCAGCAGCTTGATCACATGACATGATCACGCTGCTGACGTCGCTCTGACCCGGCGGTCAGAGCTAATTGTACAGGCGTCTGTATAGACGCCAGTACAATTGCTGCCTGGGAGCCGGCGCGGCCTCCTTCTCTGCGCTGGCTGTCAGCTTGACAGCCGTCACAGAGAACAGCCGGCGCACAGGATGGTGGGCGGCAGAGCGCAGCCGCCAGGGGGGAGACACTGCGGACCGCTGCATTAGGCGGCCCGACTGCGCCCCCCTGCTGGCTGCGCCCGGGGCAACTGCCCCGGCTGCCCCCCCCTGGATACGCCACTGGCTCAAAGACCCTACACAGAGGATACTGAAGCAGTGGGGTTCTCGCAGAGCCCAGGGACAGGTATTCCAGCAGCTGGTGCGGGGATCACGGGTACATCAGGACCGCCAGGAGGGCGAGGCTCTGAGTAAGGTCATCACGCCAGCGACTCCCCTGCTTGTGTTACCTCCTGGACAGACTGTGGTGGCCCTGCCCATTCGAGCCTCGATACCCTTGGAGGGCGTGGAGGTGCAGGTGGGGCCGTGTCACTCGGAGCGCTTATCTCCTGGCATACTGGTGGCCCGTTCCCTGGCTTCCGTGCAGAAAGGAGCCATCCTGGTACGCTGCGTTAACTTCGAAGACCGAGACACCGTTCTGAAAGCATGGACTGTACTGGCCAAACTAGTAAGGCCTTTAGAAGAAGTGCTGCCAGCTCCGGCGGTTCAATTACGAGTACACCCCGAGGATCCTTGGGAAGTAACAATACGAACCTTACAGGCCCACAAAGTCTCGGCACAACACAAGGGCTGAAATATTTTGGAGGAGATGCGGGCCAAGCTTTCTGGATTAACTGCGGCCCAACTCTCACAGATAAAAACATTGCTGGGACAGTACCATGAAGTATTTGCTAGTCATGAGGACGATTTTGGGTGTACCACCACCATCACTCATGAAATCCCCACAGCAGGAGCGGCCCCTATCCGGGAACGATATCGACATATTCCGCCACAACTCTATCAAGAGGTGAAAACATTGCTGGCCCACATGCTGTGAAAAGGGGTGATATGGGAAAGTCAAAGCCCCTGGGCGGCCCAAATTGTGTTGGTCCGGAAGAAAGATGGTACACTACGATTCTGTGTGGATTATCGTAAACTGAATGCTTGCACTATTAAGGACTTATACCCGCTGCCCCGCATAGAAGAATCCCTGTCCACCTTGGGGAAGGCAACATATTTTTCGACCCTGGACTTGGCCAGTGGGTACTGGCAGGTGCCCATGTCAGAGGAAGATAGGGCCAAGACGGCGTTCATATTGCCCATGGGACTGTTTGAGTTCAATCGGATGCCGTTTGGGCTGGCCAACGCCCCCGGGACCTTTCAGCGATTGATGGAGTGATGTCTGGGAGATCTCAATTTTGAGGCCACGTTGATCTACCTGGACGACATCATTGTATATGCTGCCACCTTCGAGGACCACCTGAAGCGGTTGGGACAGGTACTCAGCCAGTTGCAAAAGTACGGGTTGAAGGTGAAGCCTCAGAAATGCCACCTATTTCGCTCTCAGATTGAGTATCTGGGTCATGTCGTTTCGGCAGAGGGTGTGAGGCCATCCCGGGAGAAGGTTGCTGCTATTCAGGAATGGCCTACCCCCGAGACGGTGAAAGATGTGCGGGCTTTTCTGGGATTAGCTGGATATTACCGTCGCTTCGTAAAGAATTTTACATGTCGAGCTTGAGCCCTGCACGACCTACTGAAGGGGGCTCCCGCTGGGGCCAATGGGCGAAAAATCCAGTGGCAACACCCTCAGGAAGAGGCTTTCTGAGACCTCAAGGCTGCCCCAGTGTTGGCTTATCCGGATTTCTCTCAGCCAGTCACCTTGCACACTGACGGGAGTCTTCACACGCTGGGGGGCTGTGTTGTCACAGGTTCAGGATGGCCGGGAGAGGGTGATCGCATATGGAAGTCGCTCACTCCATGACTCCGAGCGTAACCCTGACAATTACAGCTCTTTTAAGCTTGAGCTGTGGGCTATAACGGAGAGATTCGCAGAGTACCTAGCGGGCTCTGAGGTGGTAGTGCGAACTGACAACCACCCGCTGGCTCATCTGGAAAATGCCAAATTTGGTGCTCTGGAACAACGAAGGGTGGCCCGGATAACGAAGTACAATTATAAGATTATCTACAAAAGAGGGGCCGAGAATGTCCATGCAGACGCCCTCTCCAGGATTCGACATACAACTCAAGGGCAGAATCGAGCTGAAGAATTGGAAGGGGAGGAAATCCTGTTTGCTCTCACTGCTACCGTGCTCACAACTGGCAATAAAAAGATATCTTCATCTGAGACCCCAAGGGGCATACTGGAACAATCCCGGGATAAGTGGATACAGCAGCAACAAGAAGATGAAGAGGTTGGTCTTCTCAGGACAATTACCCACTGACTCTCAACGGCAAAATTTGCCTCAAGACCAGTTGCTTATGCTGCGAGAATGGGAGAGGTTGGTTATCCGAAAGGGATTATTGTATCGTAAACTAACATCACAAACAACCTCAATGACGGTTTGGCAGGTGGTTACGCCAGGAGCCCAACTTCACGTATTGGCTCGGGAGGCTCACGAAAAAGGGGCCCATTTCGGAACAAAAAAAACTTTGCAATGGCTGCAACAGAAAGCTTACCACCCGCGCTTGCCGGCTGTTGTGGACGAAATTTGCTGGACCTGCCGGTTGTGTGAATTAGCCAAACCACCCGCTCAGCGAACTGCAACACAAACTATTGTGACCTCAGCGCCCCTTGAGCTCCTGACGGTGGATTATTTGACCATTGGGCCCGCATTTCAGGGATACGAACACTGTCTCGTTATGATAGATCATTTCACTAAGTTCGCTGTGGTCACCCCCACTCGGGATCAGACCGCAGAGTCAGCTGCCTCCGCTATTTGTAGAAACTTTATACAAGTATACGGCTGTCCTCAACGAATACATTCTGATCAGGGAGCATATTTTTTGGGAAAAGTCATGGAAGAACTACATCACCTCTATGGAATTGACAAATCCTGGACCACACCGTATCACCCACAAGGGAATTGGGCTCGTGAACTATTTAATCGGACATTGATTCAGATGTTGCGCACTCTGGAGAGTGACAAGAAGGCCCGTTGGCCCGAATATGTTTCCGAATTAGTTTGGGTCTATAACAATAGGGTACATCGAGTGACTGGCTATACCCCCTATTCCCTGTTGTTTGGGTAAAGGGATCACAGAGGTGGAGTTAGACCCCAAAGAACCTCAGCCCTGGACTGGGGTGTCGTCTTGGGTCCGAAATCATCGTCATCGGCTGCAAACTCTTCACCGAATTGTACACACCAAGCTCCGAGATTGGGAGCACCCAGGGAAGAATACAACCCCGCCTCCTCACCTCCAAAGCGGGGACCGGGTGCTTGTGCTAGATCAACGCCCCCAAAACAAACTGGAGCCACGTTGGGAAGAAAGTCCTTATCGGGTCTTACGCCGTATCCATCCAGACGGACCGGTGCACGAAATACGATCTGAGGAGGATAAAACACTGCCCACTCATGTTGTGCATCGTAATATGTTACGCCCATGTACTTCCTCCGACCTGAAGCAACCGGAGCCTACCCCGTCGACATCTGAACCGTCTTCCGTATGTTGGGACCCGGACGACGACGAAGATTGTCTCCCAGGACCCGGAGGCTCTCCACGCAGTAATGAATCACCTGACACAATTAGCCCACCCGCACCAACCAGCCCACCGATGTCCACCACCCCAGACGACTCTACCCCAGTTGAACTTAGATGCTCCAAGCGGTCAACAGCTGGCAAACCCCCCGATGATATGAGCAAGATCAATTCATATGGCAACGAACATTGAAACCCCTACAGACCGAGCTCAATAGACTAAGGCCCTCGCCCGAGGACTGGCGAGCTTACAGGGTGGGGGAGTGTGGGGAAGAGGACTCCCAGACAGTAAATGGGCAGGTACCCAGGGGAACGATACTGGGAGGGCAGTAAAAGGAAAGACTTGACTGAAGTTGTCAGGGAAACAGGGGGCGGGGCAATTTCAAAGGGAGCAGGGGGCGCGCTGAAGTGGCAGTTGACAGAGAGCCAGACAGCAGACAGGGAGCCGTGTGAGACAGAGAGAACCGAGGGAGCGGACGGTGTGTTGTGGAGAGACCGACAGGGGCCTGTGAAAGGAAAGCTGCGGACTCACCGACACGTGAGACATGAGAGCCACCGGTGACCGCTCCCCTCATACGGTCGCATACAGCCGCCCCCGCTGTTTCCCGCCCTGTTGTGGCAAGTCCACGACCATGTGGTTCACAGATGATATCCCTTATTACTGTACGTCTTCCTATTTTAGGTGAATGGGAGTGTAAGTAGTCTTTCTGTAGCTCAACCTGGACCACAAAAATTTCTCCCTTCCATCTTCATATTATCATGTGAGGTATTCCAGTCATACTTTTCACTTATGCTGACCCCAGGATATATCTTGACACAATCTCATAAGCATTAGAACACTTAGTATTCTGTCTTGTTAGGGTCTTCCTGAACGCCCTTGTCATTGGGGTTCTTTGTTCCTTAGCCATTGTCTCTCTTTCATTATCTCCTTCCAAATGCAAATCCAACCTCAGGCTATACGGATAGGGTCTCCCCATCTCGTCCTCAGCATCTCCCCCTGTCTCCTCTCTCGCCGGGCTGGTATTTTCAGGTGATTGTTTGCCAGATGAAGGTTGCTGCTGGGACATAATTTTCATGGCCTCCTTGGGGTCTGTAAATGACCTCATCACACCATCTCTTGTCCTAACACGCAGAGTTGCTGGGTAGTTTAGCTGGAATCTGATGTTGCGTTTAAACAGCAGAGTGCATGCTTCGCTGAATGCCCTTCTTCTCCGTGTCACCTCTGCTGAATAGTTGTTACGTTGTGGACACAGGTGACGAGAGTGGACCCACTGGACCGTGGCGCCGAGCTCTCCCCGAGCGAGCGCACCAAGTGGACCGACCCCTATACAGGGACCGTTAGGGAACAGACTCGGGAAGTTCTAGCGCCACGGCAGCCAGGACCAGGGGTCGGCTCAGGAGGGTGAACTAGTGATGAGGAACAGAGGAAGGTCCAGAGAGGAACCAGGGTGACCAGGGTCCAGCGACTGCGGAAGAGGAGAAGGACGGAGGAAGGCGGGGGTCCAGGAAGAGGCGAACTGAAAAGGAAGGAGACACAGGGGTTAGGCAGGAGGAACGACCAGAGGGACAGAGGAACACTGAGGACACAGGAACTAACAGGAGGCACAAAACACAAGGAATAAACTAGAGAGCAGCTAGCAAGGAACAAGCAGCAGGGAGCACGGCCTAGACAACCGAGAGGCAACTCAATAGTCAGGCGCCTCCACTAAGGGAGGGCGGCCTGAAATACCTGGTGGTGGCCTCTGATAGGTCGGGGGGCCGGTCCGAGTCAGGTCACGGCAGACAGGTGGCTGCCGGTAGCAGCGTGCGGCTTATCCCTCCGGCGCGTGCGCAGAGGCACAGTGCGCGCGGCCGAGGGAAGTGGAGGAGAACGTCGGGACGCCGGTCGCCGGAAAGCAAGGGAAGCGGAGGCGCGCGTGCAGGACGCGTCAGAGGAGAGAGTCGGGGCAGAAGCAGGAGCGGTGAGTATGGCAGCGGGAGCGGTGCTAACAATAGTCTCCAAATAAAAGGACTTTAAGTCCCTGAATTATCAGCGGTCGTCTTCTTCCTTTATAAGCAATTAGTATTTCTTCCTTATCTTTAGTTCAAGTACTTTGCCGCTGCCTGGCTGGTCTCTGAGCTTCCTTGTTATTCTGTTTATTCCTGCCCCTCTCAGCCTCGGAGGCCTCTCTGGGGGGCCTATCCTGTGTGCACGCTCCACTCTGCAGTTATAGGACAGTCCCAGTGCTTTTGGCAATTCCACCTCATAGATATAATTTAGCTGCTATGTGTTTATTGTCTCTGGGAGGCCTATCATTTTCAGATTACTTCTGCGGGACCTGTTCTCCAGATCCTCTAGTTTATCCACAGTGTAGGAGGCTTGTTTCTTTAAGTCACTTGTTTTTCTAGCTGAATAACTGTCCTCCGCCTCAGAGATTCTCTGCTCGACTTCCTGCAGTTTCTGCTCCTGATGAGTCATCTTGCTTTGCAGCTCTTTAGTGGTAGATTGGATCATGTCCGCCACTGCCTGCTTAAAGTCTTCAGCAAGGTATGATGCCATTTCTTTTGCTAGCTGTTTAAAGTTTAATAAGCCATGAGCATGTAGCTGTGTTTCCAGTGTGCCTCTTGTCTCCACTGTCTCCCCCTGGCTGAAATGTCCTTCTTTCTCTGGGGCTTCCTCCTCCCGTTCTATCTCCTCATGTGCTTGCCCTGTTTGTGCCTGTGTCTCCGTCACCATGACTGTGCTCCCACTCTGCCGGCCTCCTCTGACCTCCTCCTCCCTCTGCTCCTTCCCTGCGCCTCTCATGACAAACCGATCCATGTTGTGGACGGTCCCGGATGCTCTCACGATTATCCCAGTATCTTTTGTGAGTCAGGGCTCTGTATAAATGCAGAGTATTTGCGGCGGTCAGCAGGAGCTCCCTCACATGTGTCTGCACATGGCGGCGCCGGAACCGGAAGTCATGTTTTGTTTTTACATGAACTATAATTTATCTTTGTGTGATGGACTTTCTCATGAACTGTGACATTTTGTGCTTTGTTGGTGATTTTTTTTTCATTCCAGAGACATACTGATAGGGAATTTAGATTGTGAGCCCCATCGGGGACAGCGATGATAATGTGTGCAAACTGTAAAGCGCTGCGGAATATGTTGGCGCTATATAAATAAAAAGATTATTATAATTATTAAAAAGACTGCATATAAAATGTTCCAGGCTTGACATGTTTATCCGCTATCAGGCTTCGTCCTGAGGAAGACGTCCTGCGTGACTGTGAAACGCTTTGACTTTGAAAACCTATTTGAATAAACGTTTTTAAGGAAAATCTCCATCTCCGATCGTCTCCATCAGCAGCGCGGGTACAGACACATTATACCCGGATCAGCTCTTCTGCTCGGTCTTTGGCCCCGGGTCCTGCAGCAGCTGATTTATGCATTGAGCATGGTGTAAAGGCGCCACTCCATCAGGTGAGTGTAACACTCCCCTACTCTCATTATATCTGGTTATCAGGCGAGACCCTATTTTTCGCTTGTTTGTTCCTCAGTTTCTTGACTACAAGAAATCTCTGTAACACTTTCAGGTCACTTGGATAAAACTAAAGAAGGGACTGCTGGGACCGTAACGGGATCCATCTGAGACCCCAATGCAGAAGCCAAATGTCCTGAGAACTGGACCTGCTGGACCACAAATTGTCTTTTCTCCAGGTTACCAAATAAATAGTTGTCACGTAGAACCTGGAGAACCTGTCTGACATGCTCAGCATGCTCCTCCAGAGGACGGGAGTAACTCACTATATCATCCAGGAAAATTACCACAAATCTACCGATCAGTGAGGAAAAATATAATTACTGACATTGTCACAGACTGCCGGAGCATTGGTTACCCCGAATGGCAGCATCAGGTTGGGTTTTCTTACAACGAATATTGGATTTATGTTGGGGCCCCCCATCCCTGACAGCCGGTGTCGTTTCCCCTATAGAGGCTAATCCACAAGGGCACTGAGGAGCGAGACTCGGGCGAGTTTCTCCCAAGTGTGACCCTGGCCTCAGCCGGACTCTGGAAGGGGGGAAATAACCGAGATTTGGGCATTTTAGCTCCTGGTGTGGAGTCGATAGCACAATCATATGCCGCCATATAGTAGACGGCCGGTAACTGGGGAGAATTCCCTCATGTGTGGGGTCTGTTTCCCTCCAGAGAAATCACACGTTACATTCCACACATAACACTGTGTAGAAAAGGCGGCGCGGGGTAATTGTGCCAGTAGTGAGGGGCAAATAATGGCGGGAATGTCACTGACTGAGGAGAAGGCTCCATGGAGGTCTGCACTCCGGAGATCATGTGACCCCTGACTCCTCCCCTCCTGTGACCTCATCACAGGTCCTGTGCGCACACAGCAGCCATATATGTGGAGTGCGGCTCTGCAGGTTAGTGATGGGCAGTCCGGCTCTTCTTCCTCCTTTCCCCACTTTTCTCCCTCCCGTCCCTTCACTATAAAGCCTGGGCCTCATTATACAGCTGTACAGGGGTCTAGTGAAGGCTTTTTAGCCCTTTCCTCAGACTGTAGCTCCTGGGATCAGGCCCTCACTCCTGTCCCTTCACTATAAAGCCTGGGCCTCATTATACAGCTGTACAGGGGTCTAGTGAAGGCTTTTTAGCCCTTTCCTCAGACTGTAGCTCCTGGGATCAGGCCCTCACTCCTGTCCCTTCACTATAAAGCCTGGGCCTCATTATACAGCTGTACAGGGGTCTAATGAAGGCTTTTTAGCCCTTTCCTCAGACTGTAGCTCCTGGGAACAGGCCCTCACTCCTGTCCCTTCACTATAAAGCCTGGGCCTCATTATACAGCTGTACAGGGGTCTAGTGAAGGCTTTTTAGCCCTTTCCTCAGACTGTAGCTCCTGGGAACAGGTCCTCACTCCTGTCCCTTCACTATAAAGCCTGGGCCTCATTATACAGCTGTACAGGGGTCTAGTGAAGGCTTTTTAGCCCTTTCCTCAGACTGTAGCTCCTGAGAACAGGCACTCACTCCTGTCCCTTCATTATAAAGCCTGGGTCTCATTATACAGCTGTGCAGGGGTCTAGTGAAGGTTTTTTAGCCCTATCCTCAGACTGTAGCTCCTGGGAACAGGCCCTTACTCCTGTCCCTTCACTATAAAGCCTGGACCTCATTATACAGGTGTACAGGGGTCTAGTGAAGGTTTTTTAGCCCTTTCCTCAGACTGTAGCTCCTGGGAACAGGCCTTCACTCCTGTCCCTTCACTATAAAGCCTGGACCTCATTATACAGCTGTACAGGGGTCTAGTGAAGGCTTTTTAGTCATTTCCTCAGACTGTAGCTCCTGGGAAGAGGCCCTCACTCCTGTCCCTTCACTATAAAGCCTGGGCCAAATTATACAGCTGTGCACGGGTCTAGTGAAGGCTTTTTAGCTCTTTCCTCAGACTGTAGCTCCTGGGAACAGGCCCTCACTCCTGTCCCTTCACTATAAAGCCAGGCCTCATTATACAGCTGTACAGGGGTCTAGTGAAGGCTTTTTAGCCCTTTCCTCAGACTGTAGCTCCTGGGCACAAACCCTCACTCCTGTCCCTTCACTATAAAGCCTGGGCCTCATTATACAGCTGTACAGGGGTCTAGTTAAGGCTTTTTAGCCCTTTCCTCAGACTGTAGCTCCTGGGATCAGGCCCTCACTCCTGTCCCTTCACTATAAAGCCTGGGCCTCATTATACAGCTGTACAGGGGTCTAGTGAAGGCTTTTTTGCTCTTTCCTCAGACTGTAGCTCCTGGGAACAGGCCCTCACTCCTGTCCCTTCACTATAAAGCCAGGCCTCATTATACAGCTGTACAGGGGTCTAGTGAAGGCTTTTTAGCCCTTTCCTCATACTGCAGCTCCTGGGAACAGGCCCTCACTACTGTCCCTTCACTATAAAGCCTTGGCCTCATTATACAGCTGTACAGGGGTCTAGTGAAGGCTTTTTAGCCCTTTCCTCAGTCTGCAGCTCCTGGGAACAGGCCCTCACTACTGTCTGTCATGATCCAGTGTTGGATCTGGCGGTATTAAAAGCACAAAGTGAACTTTTTTTACTTTGGTTAAGTTCATAGGTGTTTTGACTGTCCCCGGTGGTGGTTAGTGGTATTGCACCTTAGGTTAGGTTGCACTTAATTATGGTTCAGGTGTGGGGCTCTATAAAAGGGTCTCAGGGTGTTCACTCACTGCTGGTGATATTTCTTGCTGAGTTGTGGAGAGCCTGGTGGAAGGATGGAGCTGGATAAGAGTCCTGCGCAGTCAGCCAGAGAGAACGAGTGCCAGCTAATGGTGTCTGCAGGAAGGACTGGCATGGCCTGGTGGAGTCGCAGTTTATGGTGTCGGCGGGAAGTGCGGGCATGGCTTAGAGGAGTGGCGACTTGGAAGAGAGTTGCACTCAGCATGTTCGACTTGGTTGCTGAGAACTGGACTCGAGCATGCTTGGATTCTTGGCAGAGGCTGGACTCATCTTGGGACTCTGTGTACTGGACTGCTGCAAGTGGTGATGGACTCTGCTCCCAGGCTGCACGATGGTGATGGATCCGGTTATGGTGATGGATCAGGGTGGAGGAGAAGATGCACACAGGTGGTGGGCTCTGTTGCTAGGAGCGTACGCATCAGAGCAAAGATAAGTGGTGTTTCCCCTGTATTGTCTCTTTCCTCATGTGTGTTGTTAGTGCAGTGGTGGGATTAGTCTCCGCACCGACCTATTCCCTAGTGAGGGTTTAGGCGCAGGGCGAGCCAGGGTTTTAAGGTTCGCGTGCGGCGACAGGCGCGGAGCCTGTATAGGGAATGCTAGGAGTGCAGGGACACTGGCTCAGGGGAGCTTAGGAGGTCTCCATGTCCCCATTCCCTATCACAGGGCCCACCATTGTAAAAGTTTCCCAGGTTCCCCCCTTATTATTTAAATTCGCCGTACTGGAGGCGGTGTTTCCAGAAATGTATATATTAACGTGTAATTCCTAAATTCGCCAGGTGGAGGCGGCGTATCCACCTGCACGTTCTATTATTTAAATTCGCCCCACTGGAGGCGGTGTATCCAGGGTCACGTGTGTTATGGGTTCGCCTTGCGGCATCATCTGCGACCTGACACACGTGATCGTGACATTATCACCAGCCCTTACTTTTTTTTTCTGGTGAGCTTTGGCCATGTGGAGACCTGTGGTAATTGCTGCCGGTCCTCACTGAGGTGCAGTGGGGAGCGGCAAGGTGTGTTTAAGCCGCTGCAGCAGCAGTTATCAGGGTCTGGGGCCTCTGCTCAGATAACCAGAGAAACAAAAATGGCGGCTGCGGTCTGGCAAAAGCCCCTAGAGTCGCTGCTGGGGAGCGGGACTTGCTCTTACAGGGGACTTACCCAGGCAGGTGGGAGGAATGGTGCCCCACGGTGCTGCCTGGTATTCCACGAGGTGAAGGGGTACGTCCCTGTAGTGAGCAGATTGGTGAATAGTCCGCGGGGCTCATGCCAAATCTTCTATGCCGCCCCTCCTGGTCGTGTGGAGTCGACCAGCGAGTGTATATATTTTCCTCCATATTCCTGCGGCTATGGTACTAAAACCCCCTAGAGTCGCTGCTGGGGAGCAGGACTGGTTCATGCAGGTGGGCGCACCCAGGCAGGTGGGAGGAATGGTGCCCCACGGAGCTGCCTGGTATTCCCCGAGGTGAAGGGGTACGTCCCTGTGGTGAGCTGACTGGTGTGATAGTCCGCGGGGTTTTACGCCAAATCTTCATACCATCGAAGAAGCCGCCCTCCTGGTCATGTGGAGGCGACCACCCAGAGTATATTTCCTCCATTTCCCGGTCCCCATCTCCTCCTGGTGTGTGCAGCAGGTGTGCTGTGGGGGAGTAGGGACAAATCTCTACCCTCGCCATTAACCAACTCTGGGAGGCGCAGTCCTCATGGTGAAAGGGTTGGAGGGTGGTGTCCCTTGGTGAATAGCGGGGGTGTGAGTGTGGTGACACAGGGGGACGCCTCTGTTGTCAAGTCCAGAGTGAGTTCACCAAAAAATGACAAATGTATGTGTGCAATAAACGTTCAGGTCCGGACCTGTGTGTGAACGAGCATGTATGGGTGCCACCAAAAAACATCTTGTGGAAATGTGTTGTGGAGTCTGATCAGCTCTGAGCAAACATACACATACATTAACTCGTTCCCCAGGTCGGCGCTGTGGAGATGAGTGGTGCCTCCAAAAGGAACTTTATTGCCAATATCAGCGGTGTTTGTCATAAACCTGAAGTGTCAGGTAGTGGTGGGGTGAACTCAGGGTCTGGGCGTCCCCGCTGTAGGTGTTTCCCTAATGAGGGGTGGTCTTGAGGGTTCAGAGGCCCCTCATTAAGGAGGGGGTACTGTCATGATCCAGTGTTGGATCTGGCGGTATTAAAAGCACAAAGTGAACTTTTTTTACTTTGGTTAAGTTCATAGGTGTTTTGACTGTCCCCGGTGGTGGTTAGTGGTATTGCACCTTAGGTTAGGTTGCACTTAATTATGGTTCAGGTGTGGGGCTCTATAAATGGGTTTCAGGGTGTTCACTCACTGCTGGTGATATTTCTTGCTGAGTTGTTGGAGAGCCTGGTGGAAGGATGGAGCTGGATAAGAGTCCTGCGCAGTCAGTCAGAGAGAACGAGTGCCAGCTAAAGGTGTCTGCAGGAAGGACTGGCATGGCCTGGTGGAGTCGCAGTTTATGGTGTCGGCGGGAAATGCGGGCATGGCTTAGAGGAGTGGCGACTTGGAAGAGAGTTGCACTCAGCATGTTCGACTTAGTTGCTGAGAACTGGACTCGAGCATGCTTGGATTCTTGGCAGAGGCTGGACTCATCTTGGGACTCTGTGTACTGGACTGCTGCAAGTGGTGATGGACTCTGCTCCCAGGCTGCACGATGGTGATGGATCCGGTTATGGTGATGGATCAGGGTGGAGGAGAAGATGCACACAGGTGGTGGGCTCTGTTGCTAGGAGCGTACGCATCAGAGCAAAGATAAGTGGTGTTTCCCCTGTATTGTCTCTTTCCTCATGTGTGTTGTTAGTGCAGTGGTGGGATTAGTCTCCGCACCGACCTATTCCCTAGTGAGGGTTTAGGCGCAGGGTGAGCCAGGGTTTTAAGGTTCGCGTGCGGCGACAGGCGCGGAGCCTGTATAGGGAATGCTAGGAGTGCAGGGACACTGGCTCAGGGGAGCTTAGGAGGTCTCCATGTCCACATTCCCTATCGCAGGGCCCACCATTGTTAAAGTTTCCCAGGTTCCCCCCTTATTATTTAAATTCGCCGTACTGGAGGCGGTGTTTCCAGAAATGTATATATTAACGTGTAATTCCTAAATTCGCCAGGTGGAGGCGGCGTATCCACCTGCACGTTCTATTATTTAAATTTGCCCCACTGGAGGCGCTGTATCCAGGGTCACGTGTGTTATGGGTTCGCCTTGCGGCATCATCTGCGACCAGACACACGTGACCATGACACTGTCCCTTCACTATAAAGCCTGGGCCTCATTATACAGCTGTACAGGGGTCTAATGAAGGCTTTTTAGCCCTTTCCTCAGACTGTAGCTCCTGGGAACAGGCCCTCACTTCTGTCCCTTCACTATAAAGCCTGGGCCTCATTATACAGCTGTACAGGGGTCTAGTGAAGGCTTTTTAGCCCTTTCCTCAGACTGTAGCTCCTGGGAACAGGCCTTCACTCCTGTCCCTTCACTATAAAGCCTGGGCCTCATTATACAGCTGTACAGGGGTCTAGTGAAGGCTTTTTAGCTCTTTACTCAGACTGTAGCTCCTGGGAACAGGCCCTCACTCCTGTTCCTTCTCTATAAAGCCTGGGCCTCGTTATACAGCTGTACAGGGGTCTAGTGAAGGCTCTTTAGCCCTTTACTCAGACTGTAGCTCCTGGGCACAGGCCCTCACTCCTGTCCCTTCACTATAAAGCCGGGGCCTCATTATACAGCTGTACAGGGGTCTAGTGAAGGCTTTTTAGCCCTTTCCTCAGACTGTAGCTCCTGGGATCAGGCCCTCACTCCAGTCCCTTCACTATAAAGCCTGGGCCTCATTATACAGCTGTACAGGGGTCTAGTGAAGGCTTTTTAGCCCTTTCCTCAGACTGTAGCTCCTGGGATCAGGCCCTCACTCCAGTCCCTTCACTATAAAGCCTGGGCCTCATTTTACAGCTGTACAGGGGTCTAGTGAAGGCTTTTTAGCTCTTTCCTCTGACTGTAGCTCCTGGGCACATGTCCTCACTCCTGTCCCTTCACTATAAAGCCTGGGCCTCATTATACAGCTGTACAGGGGTCTACTGAAGGTTTTTTAGCCCTATCCTCAGACTGTAGCTCCTGGGAACAGGCCCTCACTCCTGTCCCTTCACTATAAAGCCTGGGCCTCATTATACAGCTGTACAGGGGTCTAGTGAAGGCTTTTTAGCCCTTTACTCAGACTGTAGCTCCTGGGAACAGGCCCTCACTCCTGTCCCTTCACTATAAAGCCTGGGCCTCATTATACAGCTGTACAGGGGTCTAGTGAAGGCTTTTTTCCCCTTTCCTCAGACTGTAGCTCCTGGGATCAGGCCCTCACTCCTGTCCCTTCACTATAAAGCCTGGGCCTCATTATACAGCTGTACAGGGGTCTAGTGAAGGCTTTTTAACCCTTTCCTCAGACTGTACCTCATGGGCGCAGGCCCTCACTCCTGTCCCTTCACTATAAAGCCTGGGCCTCGTTATACAGCTGTACAGGGGTCTAGTGAAGGCTTTTTAGCCCTTTTCTCAGACTGTAGCTCCTGGGAACAGGCCCTCACACCTGTCCCTTCACTATAAAGCCTGGGCCTCGTTATACAGCTGTACAGGGGTCTAGTGAAGGCTTTTTAGCCCTTTCCTCAGACTGTAGCTCCAGGGAACAGGCCCTCACTCCTGTCCCTTCACTATAAAGCCTGGGCCTCATTATACAGCTGTACAGGGGTCTAGTGAAGGCTTTTTAGCCCTTTCCTCAGACTGTAGCTCCTGGGAACAGGCCCTCCCTCCTGTCCCTTCAGTATAAAGCCTGGGCCTCATTATACAGCTGTACAGGGGTCTAGTGAAGGCTTTTTAGCTCTTTCCTCAGACTGTAGCTCCTGGGAACAGGCCCTCACTCCTGTCCCTTCACTATAAAGCCTGGGCCTCATTATACAGCTGTACAGGGGTCTAGTGAAGGCTTTTTAGTCCTTTCCTCAGACTGTAGCTCCTGAGCACAGGCTCTCACTCCTGTCGCTTCACTATAAAGCCTGGGCCTCATTATACAGCTGTACAGGGGTCTAGTGAAGGCTTTTTAGCTGTACAGGGGTCTAGTGAAGGCTTTTTAGCCCTTTCCTCAGACTGTAGCTCCTGGGAACAGGCCCTCACTCCTGTCCCTTCACTATAAAGCCTGGGCCTCGTTATACAGCTGTACATGGGTCTAGTGAAGGCTTTTTAGCCCTTTCCTCAGACTGTAGCTCCTGGTCACCATGTGATCTCACCATAACCCTTAGAAGCTAATTAAGGTGTGAAATCTTGGTCAAAATGATCTCAGTACAAAAATCTTCAAGGGTGCCCAAAGTTTTGCATCGCCCTTTTTCCTTTTTGCAATTATGAAATTGTAAAAAAGTCTATATATCTATATATTTTTTTTTATTATTTTTTTCTAAAATACAAAGGCCATGTGCCATCTTAGAGGTTCGGCCTTTTAGAGATCGTTTCATCTTCATCTTACTGCTGCTCACAATAACGGTCATTTTGACCCGGGGCGCCCACACTTTTACATGCCGCTGTCAATGCTTCATCCCGCTGGTGCTCAATATTTAATAGGGTCTCGCTATTAAACTTAATGAAAAGTTTGGTGAATTTCTTTGAGCTGTTATTACTAGAGATGAGCGAATATCGTCGGAGAAGTTGTTATTGGCTAATATCGCTTACCGAATAGCTGCATCGGGACCCCGGATCCCTGGAGCGCTCCCGATAATCAGCTGCATGTGTCGCCCTCCATGCAGGTGCTGTGACTATCACACAGCGCGACACACGCAGCTGATTATCGGGAGCGCTCCAGCACACTGAGTCCTGCACACACTGAGGTCCCTGATCATGTGACCCCTGACTCCTCCCCTCCTGTGACGTCATCACAGGTCCTGTGCACTGAGCGGTCATATATGTGGCAGACACTCCTGGATCTTCTGCTTTCTGGGCCAGTTCCTCCTGTGAGTCCTATTAACCCTTTCGCTCCCTGTATTCTCCTTTCTGACAGGACAATATCTGAATTCGAATAGTATGACAGGAATATAAGCAATGTGGAAGGAAAAAATGACAATTTTACTTTTTTTCCTCACAAAAATGTGACTTTACCCCAAAATTGGCAGCGTAACAAATCCTTATTTCCCCCACTGTAGTTTGTAGACTCCATATACAGATCCCTTAAGTGCTAAAACAGCTGAATTCCCCACTTAAGTTATTGCATTTTGGAAATTGCCCCCACTGGGAATTTATCTCCAGGTAAAGGCACAATTGTGTCTCCATGGGGGTTGTGCTCACAGCCCAACATCGTGTGGCCTCCAAAGAAATGCCACCCCACACCATTACTGACCACTGCCAAACCGGTCATGCTGAAGGATGTTGCAGGCAGCAGATCACTCTCCACGGCGTCTCCAGACTCTGTCACGTCTGTCACATGTGCTCAGTGTGAACCTGCTTTCATCTGTGAAGAGCACAGGGCGCCAGTGGTGAATTTGCCAATCCTGGTGTTCTGTAGCAAATGCCAAGTGTCCTGTACGGTGTTGGGCTGTGAGCACAACCCCCATCTGTGGACGTCAGGCCCTCAGACCATCCTCATGGAGTCAGTTTCTAACCGTGTGTGGAGACACATGCACATTTGTGGCCTGCTAAAGATCATTTTGCAGGGCTCTGGCAGTGCTCCTCCTGTTCCTCCTTGCACAAAGGTGGAGGTAGCGGTCCTGCTGCTGGGTTGTTGCCCTCTTACGACCCCCTCCACATCTCCTGGTGTACTGGCCTTTCTACTGGTAGCGCCTCCAGCCTCTGGACACTACGCTGACAGACACAGTAAACCTTCTTGCCACAGCTCGCATTGATGTGCCATCCTGGATGACCTGCACTACCTGAGCCACTTGTGTGGGTTGTAGAGTCTCATGCTATCATGAGTGTGAAAGCACAACCAACATTCAAAAGTGACCAAAACATCAGCCAGAAAGCATTGGTGCTGAGATGTGGTCTGTGGTCCCCACCTGCAAAACCACTCCTTTATTGAGGGTGTCTTGATAATCGCCAATAATTTCCATCTGTTGTCTATTCCATTTGCACAACAGCATGTGAAATTGATTGTCAATCAGTGTTGCTTCCTAAGTGGACAGTTTGATTTCACAGAAGTTTGATTTACTTGGAGTTATATTCTGTTGTTTAAGTGTTCCCTTTATTTTTTTGAACAGTGTATATAGAGAGAGAGATTTTTTTTTCTTTACGTTGGAGGGTCCAATTCCAGCTATTGCTGTGGGATCTGTGATTTCTATCTACTCCACTGTGTACAGGATAATAGAGTATAATAAAGTAGTTATGGACGTGACGTAACTAACATTGTGCAGTGACTCTGCTTTCCATATAGTGACGGATATTTCTTGTTGCTGAAACTGTGATATTTTTCACTTTAAACCTTTTTTAAACCCCTCTGATCAGTGCGATCACACAACATACAAGCCTCTGATGGCTCCGGTGATGCCCTGTACTACTGTAGTGCCGTGTATCATCACTGCCTGTCAGTGTAATACTAACGGCCCCACACACATGAGATCAGAGTTGGCTGAACGGTCATTTGGCAGACGGCGATCTCTCCCGACTCCCCCATACACACAAATATTCCAGCTTTCCTGTGGTCTGTATGAGAGAGTCGCCTCCAGACTCCTCTAGAGGAGGATTATCTACAGGAAGAACAAACGGATTATCCTCTGAAATTCAGGATGTCAGATCCTTCTCTGCCCTGACATCATCTGTCGGGAGGCCCCCAAATACATTATATGGTCGGCCAAACCCCCCGAAATCAGTGCTTTCATGGAACTTTAGTCTAATGTGTATGGGGGCGTTATAAGGTAACTTATTGGACGCTGCCTCTGGCCCGGCCTAATAGACCTTCATACATTGCAGCCCAGACCCCATTATTAGGCATGTAAGTATCGCAGTAACTAGGCCGCCCCATACTATCGAGTACTTGGAGGCGGGGGGCATTCAGCCAAACTCTGTCACACCTTCTTAGATGTCATGTTTGCTTTTCAGGGTTTTTGTTGAAGCCTCATCTGTGTCGTCCCTGCGGTGTACATCTATGTTCTGGGGACCAAAAAGATTCATTTCTTTTTAATAAATGTTTAACATGTTAAAAATTATAAAATGTGTCTTCTGCTTTTTGTATATTTTTTTCTTCTTACAAGAATTGTTGGAGCCAATTTTCTTTAGAAACATAATATCGGCTTTTTCTGGAGTTTTTCTTGTAATATAGGAAAGCCTAAGGCCAGAAATAAACCCCATAAATCACTGTACATGGAGACTTTGTGGTCAGATCATTTCTGTCCGTTGTGATTGTGGAAATAAAAAATCTTTTCTAAAAGCCTCAAACTTCTGTGTGGGGATGGAGGCAGTGACCGACTCTGGCCAAATCTGTCTCTAGAGCCGTAGTAGAAGATGAAGATGTCGTCCTCATCATGAAGGAGTTATTTCTCATGTCGCGTGTAATGAATATCTCCTGCAGTATTGCTAATGCCGATTCCAGTGTCGGTAATGAGACGAGAATTAGCGTTATGGAAGATGAGTCTATGAGGAACGTGTTCAGCTGCCGACTCCGAGGAGGAAACTGCTTGTTGTCTGTGGCCTAAATATATAGGTTTTATTAGTAGATGTCAGGGAAGAAAACTAAACCCTGTAAGATAATAAATCTCCTCATATGTTTCCCTTATTATCTCCAGTAATTGTATTATTACACAGGATTCTTATGACGTTACATCGGATCATCTTCTTCTCATTCAGGTCTCTACAATATCAGATCCTCTCAGTGAAGATCTTCTACAAAAGAAAATTTTCCTGATTTACTCATCAAAGATGGATATGGACAGAGACAAGATGGCGGAGAGGATGTTACACCTCACCCTAGAGATCCTCTTCCGTCTCACTGGAGAGGTGAGAGATTCTGATGATGTCACATTACATCATTCTTATCTATGGGAATAACAGATGGACAGAACTGGAGAGGTGAGGACTCTGGAAATGTCTGTAGTGAGATTTATTAATGTGTCTCTCCATTACCAGGATTACACAGTGGTGAAGAAGACCTTTAGTGATCGCTGTCAGGACCCTGTGTCTGAGGGATGGGGAAGACCCCGGAGCCCAATCACGGGGCCTCCACCTCACCCCCTGATCCATGAGGACATCAATGACCAGAAGATCCTAGAACTCATCTACAAGATGATTGAGCTGCTGACTGGAGAGGTGACACTGCTGGGAATGCTGGGACATTATACAGTAACACTATGAAGGGATCGGGGGATGACGGTATCATTGTATGTGTCAGGTTCCTATAAGGTGTCAGGATGTCGCTGTCTATTTCTCCATGGAGGAGTGGGAGTATTTAGAAGGACACAGAGATCTGTACAAGAACGTCATAATGGAGGTTCTCCAGCCCCTCACATCACCAGGTAATAGACAGGACTAAATACACACGGCCTATAATTATCTGTATGTAGAGAATGAATTCAGTCCCTGTATGTGTTTCCTCCAGATCTATCCAGTAAGAGGACAACACCAGAGAGATGTCCCCGTCCTCTTCTTCCACAGGACTGTAACCAAGAAGATCCCAGTGCTCCTCAGGATCATCAGGTAGATGGAGAGAAGGTGTCAGGAGATCTCCCCTATGATGTGTAGACGGCTGTGAAGGTCTTGTGCTCAGTCTTGTCTTATCCACCAGTATTATATGTTTTATACTTGTGTAATGAGAACGGTGGAGATGGCAGGATTAGAGCTGATCATAGATGGGACTTCTCCATCTGTCGGTGACTTTTACAATATTTGTTTCAGGGTGAAGATCTGACCCATATTAATACTACAGAGACATATGTGAGAGATGATGAGTGGTGTAAAGAGGAGATTACCACATATGACTACCCAGGTGAGTAGTAACCACTGAATGCAGAGAAGTCACAGATTCCTCTCAGTCACCGGCTGTGGCTGCTTTATCGGTGGTGTAGGCCGGCCGTATTACCATGATCACTATTTTGCCTCTAGACCACAACATTCTCCTCCACCCAAAACTGTTCAAATGACTTTGGGCATTGAAAGCCCTTTTCTATAGAACTTACAACCTGGTGGATCCACCTACTCCCTGGTGTTAGTGTGAGGGTGATCCCTTAAAGCGAGATCTATATGATTGCTTGTATCTGACCCAATATAGGCCGAGTGCGCGCTTGTAGAGTCACACTGAACACAGAGTTAGATGTCTACTCCTTTCTCAGCAAAGGCTTGCACACAACTGAAGTTTATTCTCAAGACAAAGAGACAGGAGATGGGTGTCACACAATCTTCTGAGGAGCCAGTGTCAGTCTATGATAGGTCCATTTCACCTTCACTTCCATATATGGTATCCAGTATCTCAGCTTCTGCATTCCAAGGATTCCTTCCAGGGTGTTGTCTGAAGACACAGACGCCATCTTGGTACACCATATGTGTACTGACTTATATAAGGTTGACCCAACCTATTTTGACCTTAATGACCTGGCCATTTTAGCCATTCTGACCAGTGTCCCTTTATGAGGTAATAACTCAGGAACGCTTCATTGGATCGTAGCGATTCTGAGAATTTTTTCATCACATATTGGGCTTCATGTTAGTGGTAAATTTAGGTCAATAATTTTTGAGTTTATTTGTGGGAAAATTAGCTCCAATCGTTAGCGGACATCATGTCGTGTATGGAAAGTATGTAGTGTACGTCAGGTTGGTGTGTGTGGTGTAGTGTATGTCAGGTTGGTGTGTGGTGTGGTGTTGTGTAGTGTACGTCAGGTTGGTGTGTGTGGTGTAGTGTACGTCAGGTTGGTGTGTGTGGTGTAGTGTATGTCAGGTTGGTGTGTGGTGTGGTGTTGTGTAGTGTACGTCAGGTTGGTGTGTGTGGTGTAGTGTACGTCCGGTTGGTGTGTGTGGTGTAGTGTATGTCAGGTCTGTGTGTGGTCTAGTGTACGTCAGGTTGGTGTGTGAGGCGTAGTGTATGTCAGGTTGGTGTGTGGTGTGGTCTAGTGTACGTCAGGTTGGTGTGTGTGGTGTAGTGTATGTCAGGTTGGTGTGTGGTGTGGTGTTGTGTACGTTAGGTTGGTGTGTGTGGTGTAGTGTATGTCAGGTCTGTGTGTGGTGTAGTGTACGTCAGGTTGGTGTGTGTGGTGTAGTGTATGTCAGGTCTGTGTGTGGTGTTTACTACACCACACACAGCAACCTGACATACACACACACACGAACCTGACGTACATTATACCACACCACACACCAATCTGACATACACTACGCCTCACACAACAACCTGACACACTTTGTCTGGTTGGTGTGTATGGTGTTGTGTATGTCAGGTCGGTGTGTGATGTAGTGCATGCCAGGTTGGTGTGTGTGGTGTTGTGTATGTCAGGTTGGTGTGTGTGGTGTAGTGTATGTCAGGTCTGTGTGTGTGGTGTAGTGTATGTCAGGTCTGTGTGTGGTGTAGTGTATGTCAGGTCGGTGTGTGTGGTGTAGTGTACGTAAGGGTTGGTGTGTGTGGTGTTGTGTATGTCAGGTCGGTGTGTGGTGTAGTGTATGTCAGTTCGGTGTGTGGTGTAGTGTATGTCAGGTTGATGAGTGTGGTGTAGTGTATGTCAGATTGGTGTGTGGTGTAGTGTATGTCAGGTTGGGGTGTGTGGTGTAGTGTATGTCAGGTCGGTGTGTGGTGTAGTGTATGTCAGGTTGGTGTGTGGTGTAGTGTATGTCAGGTCTGTGTGTGGTGTAGTGTATGTCAGGTCGGTGTGTGTGGTGTAGTGTACGTCAGGTTGGTGTGTGTGCTGTTGTGTATGTCATGTCGGTGTGTGGTGTAGTGTATGTCAGGTCGGTGTGTGTGGTGTAGTGTACGTAAGGGTTGGTGTGTGTGGTGTTGTGTATGTCAGGTCGGTGTGTGGTGTAGTGTATGTCAGGTTGATGTGTGTGGTGTAGTGTATGTCAGGTTGGTGTGTGGTGTAGTGTATGTCAGGTCGGTGTGTGTGGTGTAGTGTACGTAAGGGTTGGTGTGTGTGGTGTTGTGTATGTCAGGTCGGTGTGTGGTGTAGTGTATGTCAGGTCGGTGTGTGGTGTAGTGTATGTCAGGTTGGTGTGTGGTGTAGTGTATGTCAGGTCTGTGTGTGGTGTAGTGTACGTCAGGTTGGTGTGTGTGCTGTTGTGTATGTCATGTCGGTGTGTGGTGTAGTGTATGTCAGGTCGGTGTGTGTGGTGTAGTGTACGTAAGGGTTGGTGTGTGTGGTGTTGTGTATGTCAGGTCGGTGTGTGGTGTAGTGTATGTCAGGTTGGTGTGTGTGCTGTTGTGTATGTCATGTCGGTGTGTGGTGTAGTGTATGTCAGGTCGGTGTGTGTGGTGTAGTGTACGTAAGGGTTGGTGTGTGTGGTGTTGTGTATGTCAGGTCGGTGTGTGGTGTAGTGTATGTCAGGTCGGTGTGTGGTGTAGTGTATGTCAGGTTGGTGTGTGGTGTAGTGTATGTCAGGTCAGTGTGTGGTGTAGTGTATGTCAGGTTGGTGTGTGTGGTGTAGTGTACGTCAGGTTGGTGTGTGTGGTGTAGTGTATGTCAGGTTGGGGTGTGTGGTGTAGTGTATGTCAGGTCGGTGTGTGGTGTAGTGTATGTCAGGTTGGTGTGTGTGGTGTAGTGTACGTCAGGTTGGGGTGTGTGGTGTTGTGTATGTCAGCCTGGTGTGGGTGAGTTCTGTAGTGGAATGTCAGGATGTGTTTAGTCCCTGGACATGTGATGAATTCTGAAGAGTTCATTCATTCACAGTCCAGGTTTGTCAGGACACGTTTCCCCCTTTTATAGCACACCCGGCACCTTTATTTTTGCTCTCCCCTTAGTGGGAACATGTTGTCCTGGTACCATACGGGAAACTTGAGTTCCAGGGGTGCTGGGACACGCTCCGTCCTCCTCTTCAAAAATCATGGCCTTTATCACTGCCTCCTGGAACTGAAGGAAGGTGTTGTTGGTCTGGCCTGCATATCGTGATAGCACGCATGCGTTATACAGTGCCATTTGTACGATGTGTACAGACAGTTTTTTATACAACACTTTCGCCTTCCGCATGGCACTATAGGGCTGGAGGACTTGATCACAAAGATCAACTCCCCCCATGTGTTTGTTGTACCCCAGGACACAGTCCGGTTTGTGGACATGGTCTGGGGTACCTCGAACGGTGGTGGCCGTGGTGCCGGGACCATGGATTGTTGTCAACAGAAAGACGTCTCTTTTGTCTTTGAACTTGACCACAACCATGTTGCCGCTACATTGGGCTCAGCTCTCATCCTTTTGGAGAGCCTGCTCAATTAGTGACAAAGGGAGACCCCTCCGGCTTCTGCGCACGGTACCGCAAGCGACGGTAGCTCTGGCAGAGAGGGATTGAAATAGTGCGATGCTTGTATAGAAGTTATCAACGTACAGATGGCCACCTTTATCAATCAGAGGGTGGCCCAAATCCCACACTATTTTCCCACTCACCCCCAGAGCAGGTGGACATTCTGGGGGCTGGATCCTGGTGTCCTTCCCTTGGTAAACTCTAAAGCTGAGCGTGTACCCTGAGGTAATCTCACACAGCTTGTAGAGTATTATCCCGTACCTCGCCCTTTTGCTGGGCAGGTACTAACAGAACTGAAGCCTCCCTTTGAAGTGGATGAGGGGTTCATCCACACAAATTTCCCTTTGGGGAATGTACACTTCAGAAAACTTGTTGCTGAAGTGTTCGATGACCGGCCGAATTTTGAACACTGTATCAAAATTGGGGTCATCGCGGGGAAGGCTGTCAGTGTTGTCCCTGAAATGGAGAAACTTAAGAAATCGCCTCAAAATGTCTGCGACTCATAACCATGACAAATACTGGAGTTTGATATAAAATTACAGTACTCCAGTATTGGCGAATTTCCGGTTTCTTCACAATCCCCATGTGAAGGACCAGTCCCCAATATTTCATCATTTCTACAGAGTCAATGGGACTCCAAGTAGAGAATGATGACTTAGGGTTTTCAGCCAAAAATTGCTGGGCGTACAAGTTTGTTTGCTCCACCATAAGACTGACGATTGACTCCGAGAAATAGACTTTGAAAAAGTCTCTTTCCCTGAAGTTGGCAGTCTCAAACTGGATTCCTGATTGGGGAACGAAATCAGGAATCCGTGGAGCAAAATTCTCAGGGACAGGGGTCCAGGAGGGGGCACTAGTGCTAGGTTGGGCCTGACTAGCACTAGGTTGGGGGTTACTCACATTTGGCTGTGGGTCTTCTCCCTCGGCCTCCGTCTCTTCCTCCCTGGGCTCCAGACGATTTCTCATCCTGCAACATTTTGGTGGTGGTAAGTCTGTGTCGCTGGAGGAGGAAGAGTGGGAGGAATAGAGAAAGGTGGGGTTCTCTCCCTCACTATCAGTTTCGGAGAGAGTAATGTCATATGACTCCTCAATTGAGTAGACCCTTGATGACTGGGATGAGCGGGACCTTATGTGTGTGTGCGTGCGTAAAAAAAAGGTTTATTATAGTGCACGTGTGTATGTGCGAGTGTTTGTTGAAACTTTACTGCAGGAGGCGGCTGTCAGGAGGAGGCTGTCAGGCACGTGCGGGGGCAGGAAGGAGCTGTCAGGAGCATGGGGGGCAGGAGGGAGCTGCAGCAGCAGCAGGGGGATGATCACTGGGGGCAGAAGGGGGCTGAGGAGATGGAAGTGGATATGTAGCAGCAGGGGCAGTGGGGGGGTGATCAGGGGGCTGGGGGATTATCACTGGGACAGAAAGGGGCTGTCAGGCGTGGGGGGGCAGAAGGGGGCTGAGGAGATGGAGGTGGATATGCAGCAACAGGGGTAGATCATGGGGCAGGGGTTGATCAGGGGGGCAGGGGTTAATTGGGGGCTGAGGGGTGATCACGGGGGGGCCAGGAGGGGGCTGTCAGGCACAGGAAGAAGGGACTGAGGAGCCTGCAGCAGCAGGGGAGATGATCAGGGGTGCAGGGGTTGATCAGGGGGGCAGGGGTTAATCAGGAGTGCAGGGGGTAGTGAGCGGAGGTTGGGGTGATGGAAACAGGCGGTGGGGAAGAAGAGGTGTGTACCGTATGTCAGTGGCGGCGGCGCTGATCACGGGGCAGGGCAGCTGTCAGTCACCTCACTCCTCAGCTTCCACAAACGGGATGAAGCTGAGGAGTGAGGCAGCCATCGTTTTACTCTGCCCCTCCATATCTGATTGGACGGCTAGCGTCACATGGACACTAGCTCCAATCAGATGTGAGGGGGGGGTGACTAAAAGGTCACTATTTATGATGCCACATAGGCGTCACTGGTCGGATTGGCACCGACTTTCATGACGCCTATGTGGCGTCATTGGTTGGGAAGGGGTTAAACAATAACCAGCCCGCAGCTGCCCAAAAATGGAACACCTATTACATGCGCCAATCCCAACGCTCTGCCCGGCTCTTCACACTTGCCCTGTGTTTTGTTTTATTTCTAATAAAAGACTTTATTCTGGCTGTGTCTTTATTTACCATATAACTATAGGATTAGGAATGGATAGGGGTCTTATAGACGCCTCTCCATTACTAAGCCCGCGTAATGGAGCGCTGTCTTTAAGACACCCATACATTACTAATTCTATAGTTATATGGTAAATAAAGACACAGCCAGAATAAAGTTTTTTTTTTATGTCACCTGACAATACAAGGGTGACATCAACCCCACAAATATGAACCCCACTTGCCATCACTACAGGGCAAGTGGGAAGAGCCGTGCAAAGCATCAGAATTGGAGCATCTAGTAGATGTGCCTTTTCTGGGCAGCTGCTATTTTTAGGCTGGGGGGTTCAATATCCATGGCCCCTTACTAGCATGAGAATACCAGCCCCCGGTTGTCAGCTTTAGCAAGGCTGGTTGTCAAAAATGGGGGGTCCCCACGTGGTTTTTTGAAATTATTTAAATGATTAAAAACCAGAGTGGGGACCCCTCTAGTCTTGATAGCCAGCCTTGCTGAAGCTGACAGCTGAGGGTTGCAGCCCCCAGATGTGAGTTTTGCCAGACAGGTTATAGAAAATAAGCAAAAAAGAGGGAAAAAAATCCAGCTTCCAAAATTCCAATTTATTGTGAATAAAAGCAAGTCCAAAAGATCCAGTAAAAGACAATCACATGGTTGTGTGTAACAAGCAACGCGTTTCGAACAGTATCTTGTTCTTTCTCAAAGCAACATTCATTTTTTTCTTTGGTTATAGAAAATACAGGGGAACCCAAGCCATTTGTTTCATTCATTTATTTAGTTATAGCGCAGGCGGCGGGTGAGGAATACTCCCATCATCCGCTCCTGCTGTCACTGTTCTTAGCAGCAGGTGTAGGTTGATGGGAGTAATAGTCCCAAAATCCGCCACCTGCTGTCATCATTCTCACTTTTATATAACTCTCATCATTCTCCCCGAGCGTCTTCAGCACCCGCCGCCGGGGAACATACTGCACTGATGCTGCACATGGTTGTCACATGTCTGCCACAAGTATTACACACATGGACATCTCCGGTACCGGAAATATCAGGACGTGTGAAACCGGCCTTATACACAGTTCTCTATAAATATATATTATTTCTTCTTGAAACTCATCTGACAGAAAATATTGGAGCTTACGATAGTTTAGATTGTGACGTCACCGAGCCCCATACTCTAATTACCCCAGAGAGGTTTCACCACTAGTTACTCATTTATTACTGATGGAGACTGTGGAGTTTGATCATTTCAGTAGATGTTATTGTCTATAGTCACAGTGTTTGATTACAGTAGTGTCCAAAATCATCTGATTTAACCTCTTCCTGCAGCCAGTTTTGTGTTCCTAATCAGGCCCCATTATTAATATCTGACGTGTGTCACTTTATGTGGTGATAAATTATTCACAGAGGATAATAGAAAACAAATGGATCTTACAAATTATTTTCCAGCTTCGCACTATACCCTACATACGGTTGTACACTACTGTCTGGGCACATGGCAGTGTTCAGAAGGGAAGGAGCGCCATTTAGCTATTTGAATGCAGATCTTGCTGGAATAGATTGCAGACACAATGTATTGGGAGCACTGTTCATGGTCACCTGGCAGCTCAAAAGATGTCCACCATGAACATGCTTGGCACTATCTTCTCTGCTTCCCATATCCCAAGGATTGCCTTGCTCATCGCCCTATAACACCCTTACATGGAATCTGGACTTACACAGGGACCCCTAGGCTTGACCCATGGTGTTACCTGCTATTCTGTGGAGTTAGATGGCAAGAAGAATAGTCAGGTAGCTGGGTCAGAACCAGAAGGACAGAATACAGAATCAGAAGACACAAGAGTAGTCAGTAAACGGGCCACGGTCACAGCAGGAAACAAATACACAAGCCGCAAGCTGAGCACAGAGGACTGAACCAGAGGAGAACAGCGCTGTATCTGGCAGATTCCGGCCATGTGCTTTGCGCTTTAGTAGGGTGTGGTACTTTCCAATTGGCTGAAGTAGGGAGCAGATTACTCCAGCTGGACAGCAGGAACAGATCCCAGATGAGATTGGACACATCATATGCAGAAGCCCTAATATGACTAAATAACAGAAAACCAGAATAGTAGAAATCCCCATAAAGTGATTCCATGTTATTAATTAATTCACTGAGGGTTATAATCCTTAGGAGGAGTGAATATTTTGACTCCACAGCCACTTTCCGGAAATTAACACACAGTGGATGTTGGAGAGTGAAAATTACACATTTGCCATTTTATTACCCAGCACATAGTGCCCAGATTGTGTTCCAGGAGACACCGCAAATTAAGTGGGTTCTTCTCACTATAATATTGCTAAGTACAGGCATGCTAAGGGTGTGTGCACACGTTGCGGATTCTGCAGTAGATTTGGCCCTGCGGGTGCGCAGCAGAATAAGCTGCGTTGTACGGTACCATGAAAGTGAATGTAAATTGAAAAACGCTGTGCACATACTGCAGAAAAATCTGCGTGGAAACGCTGCGGGTTCATGTCAATTCTTTGTGCGGATCTGCAGCGTTTCTGCACCCATTGACTTGCATTAAGTCGGGCATATCCGGAGCAAAACCGCAGATCTAAAAAAGATCTGCGTTTTTGCTGTGGATGAAACGCTGCAGATCGGGAGGGGGGGAGTGGGGGCGGAGTGTGGGCGGTGACTGTGTGCGTGTATGGGCCTGTATGTGTGTGTGTGTGGGGGGAGTCATCGGGCGGTCTGCCGGGCTGTGCGGGGGTCATTAGGCACATGCCGGGGCTGTGCGGGGGTCATTAGGCATATGTCGGGGCTGTGCGGGGGTCATTGGGCGGTCTGCCGGGCTGTGCGGGGGTCATTAGGCATATGCCGGGGCTGTGCGGGGGTCATTGGGCGGTCTGCGGGGCTGTGCGGGGGTCATTAGGCATATGCCGGGCTGTGCGGGGGTCATTAGGCATATGCCGGGGCTGTGCGGGGGTTATCGGGCGGTCTGCTGGGCTGTGCGTGGGTCATTAGGCATACGCCGTGGCTGTGCGGGGGTCATTGGGCGGTCTGCTGGGCTGTGCGGGGGTCATTAGGCATATGTCGGGGCTGTGCGGGGGTCATTAGGCATATGCCGGGCTGTGCGGGGGTCATTAGGCATATGCCGGGGCTGTGCGGGGGTCATTAGACATATGCCGTGGCTGTGCGGGGGTCATTGGGCTGTCTGCTGGGCTGTGCGGGGGTCATTAGGCATACGCCGTGGCTGTGCGGGGGTCATTGGGCGGTCTGCCGGGCTGTGCGGGGGTCATTAGGCACATGTCGGGGCTGTGCGGGGGTCATTGGGCGGTCTGCGGGGCTGTGTGTACTACAAGTCCCATCGGGCTATGCCTGCTACACTGTCAGTGCTTATACACTTAGATTGGAAGGAAGGATCATCCCCGCGCTGCTGCAAGAAGAATTCCAGAAATTGTAGAGGTGTTAACGTGGTTTCTTCTACGTGTTTCGGGGTTCAGGTGACCCCTTCATCAGGACATACCACAAATATTGTACCAAATCATTCTCAAACACTATCCGAAGCCAAGAAACATCTAGAAAAGATTAAATTACAAATTAATCAAATTTAAAGATAAAACCACTGCTGTCCCGAAGACACTGAGAGGTAATAATAAATCTGGACCAAAGGAGCCAACTCTAATTCGGATCTGTCCAGTTCTCTCCCTCTTTCACTTCTTGAGTTCTCCATTCATGATACCACTCCAAGCATGTTGGTACCTTCACTAACCACTATCTCATTAGGTCCTGACGACCCTGATACCTCCACTCCACCAGCCCCACCAATGACACTATTGTAGTGGATCATTCAGATGCCTCTAAATCCGGGACGGTTCCTCTTTTACCCCGGGCAATAAAAAAACTCCCAACTGAACCAATTTTTTGTACCCAAAACCGTAAAAAGAAAAAGCACTACAGAGGAACTAGGGGAGGGAGAAAAAGAGGAAAAATACCACCTTAACCCCTCCATCGCTAATGAATTAACTTCTAATATTTGTAATCTTTCTGACTACAAACTCTCTGAAAGTGCGGAATCCCTCCTATCTAGAGGATTGTCCTTCTGTCTCTCCAACAAACCTAAGGATTTTAATTTATTTTTAGATTTACAAATTTTCATAAGGAAATTAAACCTTAAAAGACATTTCTTTATTAAGGAAAATAAATCCAACCCTCCAACCAACACAGAAAATACTGAAGAAACAGATGAATGGTTTCACCTGAACGTACCTGCTAAGTCTAAATTTTATCCTGTTGAGGACAAAAGCCACCATCTATCTATTATCTATCTATCTATCCTTCTATCTATCTATCTATCTATCTATCTATCTATCTATCTATTATCTATCTATCATTCTATCTATCTCTCTATCCTTCTATCTATCTATCTATCTATCTATCTATTATCTATCTATCCTATAGCTATCTATCTATTATCTATCTATCTATCTATCCCATATCTATCTATCTATCTATCTATTATCTATCTATCTATCCTTCTATCTATCTATCTATCTATCCTTCTATCTATCTATCTATCTATCTATCTATCTATCTATCTATCTATCTCTCTATCCTTCTATCTATTATCTATCTATCCTATAGCTATCTATCTATTATCTATCTATCTATCTATCTATCTATTATCTATCTATCCCATATCTATCTATCTATCTATCTATCTATCTATTATCTATGTATCTGTGTGTAGGTTGGACAAATGTAAATGAGGAGGTTGGACAGAAATGACATCACAAATCTTTTTTTTTTTTGTTAAATAAGATATCTTTATTTAGCTTACAAATCCACCTGAAAAACCGCAGCAAAAACGCATCAAAGACGCAACTGAGTTTTCTGCCAAGAGCTGCGGATTTTGTGCGGAAAAATCCGCGGAAAAATCTGCAACGTGTGCACGCAGCCTAAATGTTGTTTGCGCACACTGCAAGACTCCGAAGTGAGAGCGGATTTTGCTGGATTGGTTTATAGAAACCTTGTTGCTTTTCAGCAGCCTTTGAGCCACTAATAGTGCGGGAACCTCTGTTTTTCCATTGACAGATGATGGACCTGAGTGGGGACTTGTTTTGGTGAGATGAGAATTGGTATTATTTTCGCCTACATAACATTGATTGGTTTCTAGTTATTTGATACTAGATGTGTGCCCGATGCTATCGCATCGGGAGGGCAGTAACATCACGATGGGGGCAGCTTTGTGGTGCTGGGGGTGACGGCCCACCCACTTCCATGCAGTCACAACTGGCAGGAAAGTCTGTGTTTTGCGATCTGTGCTGGAGATGGTGTGCGGCGCCACCAGAAGGTGGCTGCACCCAATCTCCAGCACAGGCCTCAAGTCACAGTCTTTCCTGGTGACTGTGACTGCATGGAGGTGGGCGGGCAAGCAGCGGTGGGATCCGGCGCATGTAGTCAGGCAGTGGGTCCAGGCGGGGGTCTGGCGGCGGCATCCCTCTCATTACTCCCCCCTCATTACACCCTCTCATTATACCCCCTTTATTACACCCCTCTCTTTATACCCCCTTGTTACACCCCTTTCACAGCCTCATGATCGCAGCGGCGACCTGGATCCGAGCGGTGGTCGGGATGCCAGTAGCGGTCGGGATCCCAGCGGCGGTCGGGATCGCAGTGGCAGCCTGGATCCAAGCGGCAGCTGGGATCCCAGGGGTGTTCGAGATCGCAGCTGCGTCCTGGATCTGAGCGGCATCACTTGGGTGTACCAAAATAGCGGTCGTCGTACGTCCGGTGCGGCGCAGTGGATTGTGGGATTCGGGGACATCCAGATGGAAGTTGACGACAGACAATTTAAGGCAATTATATATATACTAGATTAAGGCCCGATGCTATCGCATCAGGAGGATAGTGACACACCTCTTGCCATGTTAACCCTCAACACACACACCTCCTCAACACACACTCCTCTCACCTTTCACCATCTCCACATCTTCACGTCCCCCCTCTTTCACTCCACATACGACCCTTTCTCTCACTCTGTCTCTCATACTCACGCCGTCATCACCGTTGCTCCACGATCCCCAACATCTTCCGCCGGCGCCATCCTGGATCCAGATGTCGTCCACGCCAGCGACATGTTCTTGCGGCGACGCCATCTTGAGTAATGCGGGATTTCGCGATACTCAAGATGGCGTCGCCGTAAGAACATGTCGCCGGCGTGGACAACGTCTGGATCCTGGATGGTGCCGGCGGAAGATGATGTCGGGGATCGTGGAGCAGCGACGATGACGGCGTGACTATGAGAGACGGAGTGAGAGAAAGGGTCGTATGTGGAGTGAAAAAGTGAGTGGACGTGAGTGGAGATGGTGAAAGGTGAGAGGAGTGTGTGTTGAGGAGAAGTGGTGTGTTGAGGGTTAACATGGCAAGAGGTGTGCTGTGACGTCACCAGTTACAACTGGACGGAAGTTGTTACAACCCGGAAGCTGCTTAGCGCATTTATTATTATAGAAGATTTGGGAGGCAGAATGAACAAACAATTGAACACCGCACACTACTGGCTCATCCAACAAGGTTTTCAATTAGACTGTGAACTGTCATTGTCTTGGTAAATAAATTTTTTTACATTGCTTGCCATTTTTTAAGTAGAAGTGTTGAAAAATATAAAACTCAAGGATATTTTATTTAAAAAAATTGCTTTTTATGTTAGATGACTGTACCAGAAGATCAGAGGGACAGCTGACAACTTCAATTTTTAAATCTGATGATCTTGAGATCCTACAAGATACAACTGAAGTGAATGCCGTTACTCCAGACACATCATCATCCATTCACAGCAAAGATCTGTCATCTGATCCTATGAAACAGGTCCCATCTTCTGATTCATTACTGACTACTAAGGAAAATCAAACTCACAAAAGAGGCATTAAAAAACAAACTGCTCCTAAAGCAAAGAAGTCATTTTCATGTTCAGAATGTGGTAAATATTTTACATGGAAATCACATTTTGTTAACCACCAGAGAATTCACACAGGGGAGAAGCCTTTTTCATGTTCAGAATGTGGGAAATGTTTTAATCGTAAAGGGAGTCTTAATGAACACCATAGAATTCACACAGGGGAGAAGCCTGTTTCATGTTCAGAATGTGGGAAATGTTTTATCAATAAATCAGCTTGTGTTAAGCACCAGAGAATCCACACAGGAGAGAAGAAGCCTTTTTCATGTTTAGAATGTGGGAAATGTTTTGCACATAAATCACATTTTGTTACCCACCAAAGAACTCACACAGGGGAGAAGTCTTTTTCCTGTTCAGAATGTGGGAAATGTTTTGCACATAAATCATATTTTGTAACCCACCAAAGAACTCACACAGGGGAGAAGCCTTTTTCATGTTCAGAATGTGGGAAATGTTTTATCAATAAATCAGTTTGTGTTAAGCACCAGAGAACTCACACAGGGGAGAAGCCTTTTTCCTGTTCAGAATGTGGGAAATGTTTTAACACTAGATCAGATTGTGTTACGCACCAGAGAACTCACACAGGAGAGAAGCCTTTTTCATGTTCAGAATGTGGGAAATGTTTTATCAATAAATCAGTTTGTGTTAAGCACCAGAGAACTCACACAGGGGAGAAGCCTTTTTCCTGTTCAGAATGTGGGAAATGTTTTAACCAGAAAGGGAATCTGGATAAACACCATAGAACTCACACAGGGGAGAAGCCTGTTTCATGTTCAGAATGTGGGAAATGTTTTATCAGTAAATCAGATTGTGTTAAGCACCAGAAAATCCACACAGGAGAGAAGCCTTTTTCATGTTTAGAATGTGGGAAATGTTTTAACAATAAATCAGATTGTGTTACACACCAGAGAATCCACACAGGAGAGAAGCCTTTTTCATGTTTAGAATGTGGGAAATGTTTTAACCAGAAAGGGAGTCTGGATAAACACCATAGGACTCACACAGGGGAGAAACCTTTTTCATGTTCAGAATGTGGGAAATGTTTTAGCAGGAAATCAGATTGTGTTAAGCACCAGAGAACTCACACAGGGGAGAAGCCTTTTTCATGTTTAGAATGTGGGAAATGTTTTAACAGTAAATCAGATTGTGTTAAGCACCAGAGAATCCACACAGGGGAGAAGCCTTTTTCATGTTTAGAATGTGGGAAATGTTTTAACCAGAAAGGGAGTCTTGATGAACACCATAGAACTCACACAGGAGAGAAGCCTTTTTCATGTTTAGAATGTGGGAAATGTTTTAACAGTAAATCAGATTGTGTTAAGCACCAGAGAACTCACACAGGAGAGAAGCCTTTTTCATGTTTAGAATGTGGGAAATGTTTTAACCAGAAAGGTAATCTTGATGAACACCATAGAACTCACACAGGAGAGAAGCCTTTTTCATGTTCAAAATGTGGGAAATGTTTTAGCAGGAAATCAAATTATGTTCAGCACCAGAGAACCCACACAGCAGAGAAGCCTTTTTCCTGTTAATGTGGGAAATTTTTTAACCAGAAAGTGCTTCTTGATCGCCATCAGAGCAGTCACACAGAGGAGAAGCCATTTTCATTTTCTTAATGTGGGAAATATTTTACTTGGAAATCAACTGTTAATAAACATCAGAGACGTCACATAGGGGAGAAGCCTTTTTTTATATTCATAATGTTGGAATAGTTTTAACCAAAATTGAATCTTCTTAAATGGGTTGTCTCTTGTCATTTCTCATGTTTGCTGCCAAAAGGATAAAACTAAACCTTATTAATTCCAAATATAAAGCTATACCCATAATTCACCCCCTGAAGGTTAGTCAGAAGGTGACTAATAGAAAAAACATGTACCCCACATCTCAGTATATAGGGTGAGGTGACGTTTACACACTCACTCTCCAAGCCTCTCATTTCTACGGGTTTCATCGTCCTCACCAAAGGCGACTCATCAGGAGACTCTTTAATATTGCCCTATATTCAAGCGAGACTAAACGAAAAAAGAAACTATAATCATGTATCACATTATCCGAAACAGTCAGAAAACTAGCCCCATATTGACAGATCCCACACCTCAAACTATATACTTTGGAAGGTTATAAGCCCCTCCAGTGTCAGGAATAGATAATATGATTTTGAATTTACCAAATGGCTGCAATGAAACAAAGAGTGAAAAATTTAAAGGGGTCTGAATACTTTCCGTACCCGCTGTATCAGTAAAAATAACTCCTCTTTATTAGGTAAAGTATAAAAGAATTGCGCCATTTTCCGATATCCATCGCTTCTCCATTTTTCATGATTTCAGGTTGGGCGAAGGCTTATTTTTTGTGTGCCGAGCGGATGATTTTAATGGACACCATTTTGGTGCAGATACGATCTTTTGGTCGTCCTTTACTGAATTTTAATGTTGTGGTGACCAAGAAAAGTAATTCTGGCGTTTTGACTTTTTTTCTCGTTACGCCATTTAGCGATCGGATTAATTCTTTTTTATAGTGATAGATTGGGTGATTCTGAACGCGGCTATAACAAATAAGTGTATGTTTGATTTTTTTAATTGTTTTATTTTGAAAGGGGTGAAAGGGGGGTGATTTTAACTTTTATATTTTTTTTTATATTTTTAAAAACTTTTTTACTTTTGGCATTGTGAAGACTTACAGCATTGTATCTTAATTAACCAGATGACTATTTTTAGCAAACGAAGAATAATAGAATGTTATCTGTATGTTGGCTTTAAATTTAAGTGTTGATTTCTGGTTGGTCAAGAAAACAGACTTTTGTTTGTGTAAGCCGGTGATATTGACTTTTATTGTGCACTTATCCTTGATCACTAGTGATGTTTGCTGATATGCTAATTATACATTGTGTTATGGAGCCAGTTTGTTGACTTATAAAGCAGAGAGGGAAAAACTATGCAAATAGCTTAAATAATCAAGTAATGCTACTTGATCTCATCTCCATTCTTACGCCTCATGTAAATACTGAATGAGGGACACTTGTTAAGTCTAAAAATAGGTTACATGCCTCTGTATAAAGAGACTGAGAGAGAGAAACAGCCAGAGAGATTCTGCCAAGACATCTATACATCCAAAGGACAAGAGACAGGACAGCAGCCACAACATCATCACAAGGGACACAGATCTATCATTCTATAGGAAACAACCTAGGGGTTTTCAGCCTCGGTTGGAAGAATACAGATCTGCTCCACTGACCATCACTGAACCATGGATACATTTGGAGAAGCCAGATTGTGATCTTTGGATCAACTGGCCTTGCACCTTGTATGGACTCAATGGACTGTCATCTTCCTACACTTGTTGTTACCTCCTCTCTGTGTGCGTGCCACAGGTGGAGTAGTCGACTCTGGAAGATGAAGCCAGGTTGTGATCCTCGGATCAACTGGCCTTGTATGGATTGTCATCTTCCTACACTTGTCATTACCTCCTCGCTGTGTGTGTGCCACAGTTGGAGTAGCGACCCTGGAAGATCTGTAGTGACAGCTGCCATTATCGCAGCGAGTCAGCAGAAGGGTGAGACTCTGTAATGTGCCCCATCTTGGGTCCTGTGCTGGGACTGTTCTATGTGTTATCTGCCTGTTTTGTTGTACAGTAAAGCATTGATCACACTGTTTTACCCTCACCCTGTGTTGTCTGAGTAGTGTTTTGCCCATGCTAATAGGAGAGCGGGAGTTGGGCAGGATGATCACTGGTCCATGTGGTTTTGGCTAGCGGGCGGCGCTCATAGCATTCCGGCAGTGACAAGCATAGAGGTCTGCTGGAGACCTCTGGTTATCATGCCAACCCATCGGTGACCTGTGATCATTTGATGGGGTCACCGATGGACGGATTTCCGGCGCTTGCTGGAAGTGCCGCTGTCAGAGGCTGTTAGGGGCAAATGGCAGATGTTCAAAACAGCTGACATGCCGGAAAAGATGTGAGCTCACCACCGGAACCCACATCAAAGGGAGGAAGTACATTTACGCCCGATGTCAGAAAGGGGTTAAAGGGGATTGTTTTTACAGAGACAGAAGTGGTAATCAATCATGTATACATACAAATAATTACAGAAATACACAGCTTCTAATGGTAAATAGTATATAGTTACCACAAGAAAATATAATTTGTGTAAACCATGTGTAGATATAAAAATTCAGGCAAATGTCAAATGTAGCGCCATCTCGTGGCTGTGTGCAGAAGTGCCATCATAGAGTAACATGTATCCTAAGACAGTGTCAGTATCAGGCTGTGTGCCCACATTAGCATTTAAAACCTGACACAAAACTGGACTCCTTCCCAGAAAACGCGCGTTTTTGATGCAGTTTTTTCCGCACGTCTTCTGGACTCAGGAAATGGCTAAAAACGCGAACTTATGCGGAAAATAATGTGCATGCTGCGTTTTTAGCTGCTAAGCGTTTCCTATGCGGAAAAAAATGCATCAATTGGCACAAAAAGGCCAAAATGCATTAAAATGAATGGGATGCTTATTTTAAGTGTTTGTGAAGTGTCTGATCCGGCAACAACACTTCAAAAACGCAACGTGGGCACAGCCTAAAGGTGCAAATGAGATTAAGTGCACCATATTTATTGAGTACTAGCTGAAGAGCCCGGCGCTGCCCGAGCATAGTAACCAACTGTGGTTAGTTATAACAAATTATAATGATTATATTACACATAAAAACCGTGCATCTAATCCTATCCTGTGTGATACTGTGTGCTGAGCTGTGTATCTAATCCTATCCTGTGTGATACTGACTGCTGAGCTGTGTATCTAATCCTATCCTGTGTGATACTGACTGCTGAGCCGTGCATCTAATCCTCTCCTGTGTGATACTGACTGCTGAGCCGTGTATCTAATCCTATCCTGTGTGATACTGACTGCTGAGCCGTGCATCTAATCCTCTCCTGTGTGATACTGACTGCTGAGCCGTGTAGCTAATCCTATCCTGTGTGATACTGTCTGCTGAGCTGTGCATCTAATCCTATCCTGTGTGATACTGACTGCTGAGCCGTGCATCTAATCCTATCCTGTGTGATACTGACTGCTGAGCCGTGCATCTAATCCTCTCCTGTGTGATACTGACTGCTGAGCCGTGTATCTAATCCTATCCTGTGTGATACTGTCTGCTGAGCTGTGTATCTAATCCTATCCTGTGTGATACTGACTGCTGAGCCGTGCATCTAATCCTCTCCTCTGTGATACTGACTGCTGAGCTGTGCATCTAATCCTATCCTGTGTGATACTGACTGCTGAGCTGTGCATCTAATCCTATCCTGTGTGATACTGACTGCTGAGCCGTGCATCTAATCCTGTCCTGTGTGATACTGACTTCTGAGCCGTGTATCTAATCCTATCCTGTGTGATACTGTCTGCTGAGATGTGCATCTAATCCTATCCTGTGTGATACTGACTGCTGAGCCGTGCATCTAATCCTCTCCTGTGTGATACTGACTGCTGAGCCGTGTATCTAATCCTATCCTGTGTGATACTGACTGCTGAGCTGTGTATCTAATCCTATCCTGTGTGATACTGACTGCTGAGCCGTGTATCTAATCCTATCCTGTGTGATACTGACTGCTGAGCCGTGTATCTAATCCTATCCTGTGTGATACTGACTGCTGAGTCGTGCATCTAATCCTATCCTGTGTGATACTAACTGCTGAGCCGTGCATCTAATCCTATCCTGTGTGATACTGACTGCTGAGCTGTGTGTAATCCCATGCTGTGTGATACTGACTGCTGAGCTGTGCATCTAATCCTCTCCTGTGTGATACTGTCTGCTGAGCTGTGTATCTAATCCTATCCTGTGTGATACTGACTGCTGAGCCGTGTATCTAATCCTATCCTGAGTGATACTGACTGCTGAGCCGTGTATCTAACCCTATCCTGTGTGATACTGACTGCTGAGCAGTGCATCTAATCCTATCCTGTGTGATACTGACTGCTGAGCTGTGTGTAATCCCATGCTGTGTGATACTGACTGCTGAGCTGTGCATCTAATCCTCTCCTGTGTGATACTGTGTGCTGAGCTGTGTATCTAATCCTATCCTGTGTGATACTGACTGCTGAGCCGTGCATCTAATCCTATCCTGTGTGATACTGACTGCTGAGCTGTGCATCTAAAACTATCCAGTGTGATACTGACTGCTGAGCCGTGTATCTAATCCTATCCTGAGTGATACTGACTGCTGAGCCATGTGTCTAATCCTCTCCTGTGTGATACTGACTGCTGAGCCGTGCATCTAATCCTCTCCTGTGTGATACTGACTGCTGAGCCGTGCATCTAATCCTCTCCTGTGTGATACTGACTGCTGAGCCGTGTATCTAATCCTATCCTGTGTGATACTGACTGCTGAGCTGTGTATCTAATCCTCTCCTGTGTGATACTGACTGCTGAGCTGTGTATCTAATCCTATCCTGTGTGATACTGTCTGCAGAGCTGTGTATCTAATCCTATCCTGTGTGATACTGACTGCTGAGCTGTGTATCTAATCCTATCCTGTGTGATACTGACTGCTGAGCCGTGTATCTAATCCTATCCTGTGTGATACTGTGTGCTGAGCCGTGCATCTAATCCTATCTTGTGTGATACTGACTGCTGAGCTGTGCATCTAATCCTATCCTGTGTGATACTGACTGCTGAGCCGTGTATCTAATCCTATCCTGTGTGATACTGACTGCTGAGCTGTGTATCTAATCCTATCCTGTGTGATACTGACTGCTGAGCCATGTATCTAATCCTATCCTGTGTGATACTGACTGCTGAGCCGTGTATCTAATCCTATCCTGTGTGATACTGACTGCTGAGTCGTGCATCTAATCCTCTCCTGTGTGATACTGACTGCTGAGCCGTGTATCTAATCCTATCCTGTGTGATACTGACTGCTGAGCTGTGTATCTAATCCTCTCCTGTGTGATACTGACTGCTGAGCTGTGTATTTAATCCTATCCTGTGTGATACTGCCTGCTGAGCTGTGTATCTAATCCTATCCTGTGTGATACTGACTGCGGAGCTGTGCATCTAATCCTATCCTGTGTGATACTGACTGCTGAGCCGTGTATCTAATCCTATCCTGTTTGATACTGACTGCTGAGCCGTGTATCTAATCCTATCCAGTGTGATACTGACTGCTGAGCCGTGTATCTAATCCTATCCTGTGTGATACTGACTGCTGAGCCGTGTATCTAATCCTATCCTGTGTGATACTGACTGCTGAGCCGTGCATCTAATCCTCTCCTGTGTGATACTGACTGCTGAGCCGTGTATCTAATCCTCTCCTGTGTGATACTGACTGCTGAGCTGTGTATCTAATCCTCTCCTGTGTGATACTGACTGCTGAGCTGTGTATCTAATCCTATCCTGTGTGATACTGCCTGCTGAGCTGTGTATCTAATCCTATCCTGTGTGATACTGACTGCTGAGCTGTGTATCTAATTCTATCCTGTGTGATACTGACTGCTGAGCCGTGTATCTTATCCTATCCTGTGTGATACTGTGTGCTGAGCCGTGCATCTAATCCTATCCTGTGTGATACTGACTGCTGAGCTGTGCATCTAATCCTATCCTGTGTGATACTGACTGCTGAGCCGTGTATCTAATCCTATCCTGTGTGATACTGACTGCTGAGCTGTGTATCTAATCCTATCCTGTGTGATACTGACTGCTGAGCCGTGCATCTTATCCTATCCTGTGTGATACTGACTTCTGAGCCGTGTATCTAATCCTATCCTGTGTGATACTGACTGCTGAGCCGTGTATCTAATCCTATCCTGTGTGATACTGACTGCTGAGCTGTGTATCTAATCCTCTCCTGTGTGATACTGACTGCTGAGCTGTGCATCTAATCCTATCCTGTGTGATACTGCCTACTGAGCTGTGTATCTAATCCTATCCTGTGTGATACTGACTGCTGAGCTGTGTATCTAATCCTATCCTGTGTGATACTGACGGCTGAGCCGTGTATCTAATCCTATCCTGTGTGATACTGTGTGCTGAGCCGTGCATCTAATCCTATCCTGTGTGATACTGACTGCTGAGCTGTGCATCTAATCCTATCCTGTGTGATACTGACTGCTGAGCCGTGTATCTAATCCTATCCTGTGTGATACTGACTGCTGAGCTGTGTATCTAATCCTATCCTGTGTGATACTGACTGCTGAGCCGTGTATCTAATCCTATCCTGTGTGATACTGACTGCTGAGCCATGTATCTAATCCTATCCTGTGTGATACTGACTGCTGAGCCGTGCATCTAATCCTCTCCTGTGTGATACTGACTGCTGAGCCGTGTATCTAATCCTATCCTGTGTGATACTGACTGCTGAGCTGTGTATCTAATCCTCTCCTGTGTGATACTGACTGCTGAGCTGTGTATCTAATCCTATCCTGTGTGATACTGACTGCTGAGCCGAGTATCTAATCCTATCCTGTGTGATACTGTGTGCTGAGCCGTGCATCTAATCCTATCCTGTGTGATACTCACTGCTGAGCCGTGTATCTAATCCTCTCCTGTGTGATACTGACTGCTGAGCCATGTATCTAATCCTCTCCTGTGTGATACTGACTGCTGAGCCGTGTGTCTAATCCTATCCTGTGTGATACTGCCTGCTGAGCTGTGTATCTAATCCTGTCCTGTGTGATACTGACTGCTGAGCCGTGTATCTAATCCTATCCTGTGTGATACTGTGTGCTGAGCCATGTATCTAATCCTCTCCTGTGTGATACTGACTGCTGAGCCGTGTATCTAATCCTATCCTGTGTGATACTGACTGCTGAGCTGTGTATCTAATCCTCTCCTGTGTGATACTGACTGCTGAGCTGTGTATCTAATCCTATCCTGTGTGATACTGCCTGCTGAGCTGTGTATCTAATCCTATCCTGTATGATACTGACTGCTGAGCTGTGTATCTAATCCTATCCTGTGTGATACTGACTGCTGAGCCGTGTATCTAATCCTATCCTGTGTGATACTGTGTGCTGAGCCGTGCATCTAATCCTATCCTGTGTGATACTGACTGCTGAGCTGTGCATCTAATCCTATCCTGTTTGATACTGACTGCTGAGCCGTGTATCTAATCCTATCCTGTGTGATACTGACTGCTGAGCTGTGTATCTAATCCTATCCTGTGTGATACTGACTGCTGAGCCGTGCATCTAATCCTATCCTGTGTGATACTGACTGCTGAGCCGTGTATCTAATCCTAACCTGTGTGATACTGACTGCTGAGCCATGCATCTAATCCTCTCCTGTGTGATACTGACTGCTGAGCCGTGTATCTAATCCTATCCTGTGTGATACTGACTGCTGAGCTGTGCATCTAATCCTATCCTGTGTGATACTGACTGCTGAGCCGTGTATCTAATCCTATCCTGTGTGATACTGACTGCTGAGCCGTGCATCTAATCCTCTCCTGTGTGATACTGACTGCTGAGCCGTGTATCTAATCCTATCCTGTGTGATACTGACTGCTGAGCTGTGTATCTAATCCTCTCCTGTGTGATACTGACTGCTGAGCTGTGTATCTAATCCTATCCTGTGTGATACTGCCTGCTGAGCTGTGTATCTAATCCTATCCTGTGTGATACTGACTGCTGAGCTGTGTATCTAATCCTATCCTGTGTGATACTGACTGCTGAGCCGTGTATCTAATCCTATCCTGTGTGATACTGTGTGCTGAGCCGTGCATCTAATCCTATCCTGTGTGATACTGACTGCTGAGCCGTGTATCTAATCCTCTCCTGTGTGATACTGACTGCTGAGCCATGTATCTAATCCTCTCCTGTGTGATACTGACTGCTGAGCCGTGTGTCTAATCCTATCCTGTGTGATACTGCCTGCTGAGCTGTGTATCTAATCCTATCCTGTGTGATACTGACTGCTGAGCCGTGTATCTAATCCTATCCTGTGTGATACTGTGTGCTGAGCCATGTATCTAATCCTATCCTGTGTGATACTGACTGCTGAGCCGTGTATCTAATCCTATTCTGTGTGATACTGTGTGCTGAGCCGTGTATCTAATCCTCTCCTGTGTGATACTGACTGCTGAGCTGTGTATCTAATCCCATTCTGTGTGATACTGACTGCTGAGCTGTATATCTAATCCTATCCTGTGTGATACTGACTGCTAAGCCATGCATCTACTCCTCTCCTGTGTGATACTGTGTGCTGAGCCGTGTATCTAATCCTATCCTGTGTGATACTGACTGCTGAGCCGTATAACTAATCCTATCATGTGTGATACTGACTGCAGAGCCGTGTATCTAATCATATCCTGTGTGATACTGACTGCTGAGCTGCGTATCTAATCCTATCCTGTGTGGTACTGTCTGCTGAGCCATGTTTCTAATCCTATCCTGTGTGATACTGTCTGCTGAGCCGTGTATCTAATCCTATCCTGTGTGATACTGACTACTGAGCCGTGTATCTAATCCTATCCTGTGTGATACTGACTACTGAGCCGTGTATCTAATCCTATCCTGTGTGATACTGACTGCTGAGCTCCAGTATCTTATCCCATCCTGTGTCATACTGACTGCTGATCTGTGTATCTAATCCTATCCTGTGTGATACTGACTGCTGAGCCGTGTATCTAATCCTATCCTGTGTGATACTGACTACTGAGCCGTGTATCTAATCCTATCCTGTGTGATACTGACTGCTGAGCTGTGTATCTAATCCTATCCTGTGTAATGATGTCTGCTGAGCTGTGTATCTATTCCTATCCTGTGTGATACTGACTGCTGAGCTGTGTATCTAATCCTATCCTGTGTGATACTGACTGCTGAGTTGCGTATCTAATCCTCTCCTGTGTGATACTGACTGCTGAGCTGTGTATCTAATCCTATCCTGTGTGATCGTGACTGCTGAGTTGTGTATCTACTCGTATCCTATGTGATACTGACTGCTGAGCCGTGTATCTAATCCTATCCTGTGTGATACTGTCTACTGAGCTGTGTATCTAACCCTATCCTGTGATACTGACTGCTGAGCCGTGTATCTAATCCTATCCTGTGTGATACTGACTGCTGAGCCGTGTATCTAATCCTATCCTGTGTGATACTGACTGCTGAGCCATGTAATTAATCCTCTCCTGTGTGATACTGACTGCTGAGCCGTGTATCTAATACCCTCCTGTGTGATACTGACTGCTGAGCCGTGTATCTAATCCTATCCTGTGTGATACTCACTGCTGAGCTGTGTATCTAATCCTGTCCTGTGTGATACTGACTGCTGAGCCATGTATCTAATCCTATCCTGTGTGATACTGACTGCTGAGCCATGTGTCTAATCCTCTCCTGTGTGATACTGACTGCTGAGCCGTGTATCTTATCCTATCCTGTGTGATACTGACTGCTGAACTCTGTATCTAATCCTATCCTGTGTGATACATACTGCTGAGCTGTGTATCTAATCCTATCCTGTGTGATACTGACTGCTGAGCTGTGTATCTAATCGTATCCTATGTGATACTGAGTGCTGAGCCGTGTATCTAATCCTATCATGTGCGTTACTGACTGCTGAGCCGTGTATCTAATCCTGTCCTGTGTGATACTGACTGCTGAGCTGTGTATCTAATCCTGTCCTGTGTGATACTGACTGCTGAGCCATGTATCTAATCCTCTCCTGTGTGATACTGACTGCTGAGCTCTGTATCTAATCCTATCCTGTGTGATACATACTGCTGAGCTGTGTATCTAATCCTATCCTGTGTGATACTGACTGCTGAGCTGTGTATCTAATCCTATCCTGTGTGATACTGACTGCTCAGCCATGTATCTGTTAAATATTAATAATTCGTTAAATATTTTTTATTACACCCAGTTCTGTAGAATGCTTTAGCTTACATGACATAGGCTATTTTTAAGCTTGGCTCATGGTAGAAATGTCAGCTCACTACATATTTAAGTTTAGCCTTGAGGTAAATGTCAAACTCCATATATACCGAGATCACGTGTTTCAAGAGACGTATATAATTCATGGCTAACTGTAGAGGGTGCTGTCTTCTTCCCTCACCATCATGAGACACAGACGCAAGATGACATAACTCAACAGCTGGTATGTTACTTTAGTACGAAGAAGCCGAACTGAGAGACAGACGCCATTTGCCATGTGGGATCTCAGAGCATGATCTAATGGACAATATCTCTTTCACTTATTTTTATTCACCTGTTTTTCTGTAATAACCTTTCTTTGATGGAAGAATCCAAATAAACCACTATATTTTTATCTGGTAACTAGTCCTGAATATTTTACAGGATATGCATTATTTTACATTGGAGAGCCAGCCAGATCTGAATTTTTGTACTTTTTTGCGGATTTCCCTCAACTTGCCCACACGGGGGATTGGACTTTGCTAACGTCAAATCATATGTGCAAGTTATCGGGAATTCCACTACTTACAAGAATCACATAGAACCTAGAAGTAAGAATTACCAGATAGATTGAGAAGTACTACAAGTGCCAAAAGTACCAGACGTAAGCCAGACGTGTGAAGACAACAGGAACCCAGCGTTGTCCATCAAAGGAGCTGAGACATTTCAAGGTAAGATAAAATGGATGTCATTAATTGTCTTGCTAAGCAGAGTAAATTGAAATTTAAGTCTGTAGACAATTCTAATTCAGAAGGTTTATGGTTAAGTTTATATGCCGAGTGTGAACTCGAGAATCAGAGGTTAGATTCTAAGTTTTTCAATAGAGAAAGAGAGAGATTAAAAAATATTCTACAGATGGTAGATATATTTCATAGATCTGTGTCAGAGAAATCCAAAAATGATTGTTGTGATGTTCTCGAGATTGGCTGTAAAGTTAGGGAGATTGACTGTAATCAAGTGTCTGTAGCGGCCATTGAAGGTGACCTTGCAGACGTGGAACAAGATGGAGAAGTAGGAGGAGACTTCAGAACTGACGTAGAGGACGTACAAGGGAAAGACGTACCACTAAAAATAGAAGACTCACAGGCCCAAACCCGAAGTAGCGTGAGGAAGAATTTGATAAAAATATGCCAAATAATTCCTGCTTATGACAACAAAATAGATGTTTGTAGAAACTCTGAGATTTATGAAAGTTGTACTGATAACTTTGATTTATCTAACGAGGAGAAGAATCAGTTGTTCAAAATGTGGATCCCTGTAAATTTTGCTAGGAGATTGTCTTTAAAGTTATCTGGTGAGACACATGAGAATTTAACTGATAAAGACAGATTAAAAATTCTCATTTTTTGTTCATCAAATGAAAATCATCCAGATATTGATATTCTTCAAAAATTAAGAATTGGTCGGAAGGAATGTATTTTTACGTTCATGTCCATATATGAACGTTTGTATAGAATGCTGAGTGAGAATGTCAAAACACCGTCCCTCATAAGGAGTTTTGTAAGCAAATTTTGGTTTCTAAATCCTGCATCTCGTGTTATTGCGTCACAAAAAGATTCTTTGTTTGAATGTGCGCAATCCCTTGATTTTGCCAGAAAACACGAGAATCGTGAGAGGAAAGTAAATTGTGCTAATTTTGTAAAGACAGGCAGAGTAAAATCTTATCAGAAGCCTGTATCAGCAAAGCCTTCTAAAATGAGTTTTCCCCAAAAGCAAATATATGAAGAAAGAAAAAGAAAATCACATGTTTGTTATAAGCCATATGGAATGATGCAAAAGAACACCGAAAAGACACAAATTGAATTAAGAAAAATGATGAGTTCTGATTTTCTTTCTGTAACAAAGATGGCCGAATTTAACAGACAGAAACAGGTGGTGAGTGACATCATGGCCTGTAAACTGAATACTCTGCTCCAAGAATCTATCAGCTTTAAAATGGCAAGAACCTTTCAGGATATTTTTTGCAGAGAAATAAGTATGGGTGTAGGAATTGGCTAGGAAAAAAGTAATATATATTGTGTAACAGTGTTATACAATTAGTGAGTTATAGAGTATAATCCTGTAGTTTTATGGTTTGTGGATATATACATAGTCATACAGTATATATATAGAGTGTTTGTAGAAGTAGAAATAGTAGAACTGTATTTTTTAATGAAAATTAAAATCTACATCAGTAATAATATTTAGAATTATATGATATTAACCTTATTTTTTATGTTTCCTTAGAATTTTCATTTCAAAGCAGGACTTAATCGAGAAAAATTCTATTCCAAGGATTTATGCCTTTATTTACACATGAATTTGCAATATTGCATGATTTTATATATCTAACCCTTAAAAGGAAATAACTAATTGCTTTTTAAAATGTTCTGGGTGTGTGCTTTACTGCATGGTTTGAATGACAACCACAGCAGGGGAATTTGAACCTTGTTCTAATAATACAAGTATAACAGACCAGTATACTATGTCCCTGTTCCTTAGGAAAAGAATTTTAAAGGGGGTCTCAACTTTTGCAAAGCAATGGAATTTTTTTTTCCAGGCCTAAATGTCAAGTATAGCTATACATATATTTATGTCATGTGTATTTGGGTAATATTCAAAGAAATATTAAGAGACTAAATTGAAATAGTTTACAATGCATTGATAATTAGGATAATTTGGGTTAAAATACGTGTATTCATCACACCTTCGTATGTGAGGTATTTGGTTTAAAGTTAATATGTGACACAGTCTGAGTGACAGTGACTGAGTGAGTAATGTGATACGTTTGTATGAGGCCTCAGGATTCTGAATGAGGAAAAAAAAAAAAAACCCAAAGCTTTTATCTTTAGGAGAAATATGCAGATCAGTTAAATTATTAGAATATTAGGATATATAATGAAATATTATCTATACAACATATATTTCTATATTTCTATAGTAATTATTATTTCTTGATTTAGTTAATAGTGGATAAGTGCAAAGTGCAATCGCACATCAAAATGGTTTATGCAAATTAATTTTTCCAAAGGATAATTTCATGATATTCAAATTAATTTTAATGGTTACACATCTTCAGACAAATAATGGTATAAGCAAGAATAATATTTACACAATTTATACATTAATTATTTTTAATTTTGGTTTTGATAAATGAATTATTTCATGAAACAATATTTTTTGGTATTAAGGGGGAAAATATGTTTTTGATCCTGACTACATCATCACATTTGATTAATACCTCTTCTTCACACATTTTAATAGGAAAAAATATTAATAAGGTATAATGGTATAAGTATTGGGTATAATAACAAGTATTATAAAGAGTCATTTCTTTACACTAAGAGGAATTACATGCAAAGTTGCATAATTTGAATATTTTGGTAACACAAGTTTATGACAATTATGAAATAATCCAGATCATGGAAATATTAAGGGTATATGTTACTGAAGACATAACTACTCTGCATCAACATAAAGGCCTTATTCTTATTTTTATTTTTATTCTTATTTTTCATTATTTTTAATTCTTTCACCAATATTTAGTAAAGTAATATCTACTGAGAATATTGCTTCATTAAATATAGCAATTATATGGTTCTATTACTAAGGAAATGTTTCACTTCTGAGTTATATGCAACAATTCTTTTATTCATTCATTCGCTCACTCATATATTCTTATTTTGGTTCATGGCTATACATTCCTACATATTATTAGTATAATAAATATATTCCTTATTAATAAAGATGATAACACTGGTTACATAAAACACAGTGACACCTATGGGTTGAAAAAGGTAATTACACCTATGACATAAAAATGTTCTATCACATGAAAAAATATGGATAATAATGTATTATCACTTATTATTGGTTTATTATTTCAAACACTGAAATCCATATATGGTACAAATTCTGATAATAATTATATGGATTTTACTGATTGCTATGGTACGCTGTGATATTATAGGATAGGATAATTACCAGATTTGGTATAGAATAGGGAATGAAAACTTCAAGCAAGATACTGAAATTACGTTAATAAAGACTTTTCATATTAAAATTGATTCTTATCAGTTGCAAGAAGAAGAATGCCGCGATCCAGAAGTCCCAGAAGGTAACAAAGCTATGACTTCTCAGTAAGACTGTGTTAATTACAAGTGCAGTATCCACCACCGACAGTCACAATTAAAGTGTCTAACCTGACAACCAGAGGACGATGATCCTATGATGCTGAGATGAACTGTGTTATCACGTTCTTATCAAGTTCCAGAGGTTTTCAATCACCTGTAAAGCTTCGATGAAAGCTGGTGAACAATAAGGTAATTGTCAGGAAGCTACAACCCTGACATATGTCCTGTGCATTAGGACAAGGACTGGTTATGGTGCTATGTTTAGCAAGGAAGAGTCATTTTAACCCTTGCTTTGCTGACCAAAGACGTCACACCTGTTCAAAGACCAGTACCAATGGAGGATTCCAGAATATCCAAGGCGAGCCAATGTAAGCCCAGATTTTTAAAATGTGACACTGCACAGATATTAAAGCTGCATAGACTTTGTTTTCGTATTAACATTTGAATTTATGAACTTTGATTTGATACACAACACAATTTCTATATGCTATAAGAAAACTGTATTTTTAAAAGAACCAAGAAGAAGACAGAAGACATCAAAATGAAGACCAGATGACATTAGATGATGATGACTGGACCTGAGATGCTTCAATTTAGACTTAGGGAAGTATAATTATACATATTTTATATGAATATTGTTCACGGCTTACCATAACATGAATTCACATCAATTATGTCATTGAGTACTTATAACGGTAATCTAATATTATTATTATTATTATTATTATTATTGATATTAAATTATTTTGTCAAAGAAGAAGAAAAGAAGAAAAAAGATCGTTATATTTGAGGGTTCCAATTAATGTCTGTCTCCCTCAAAAGGGGGAATTGTTAAATATTAATAATTCGTTAAATATTTCTTATTACACCCAGTTCTGTAGAATGCTTTAGCTTACATGACATAGGCTATTTTTAAGCTTGGCTCATGGTAGAAATGTCAGCTCACTACATATTTAAGTTTAGCCTTGAGGTAAATGTCAAACTCCATATATACCGAGATCACGTGTTTCAAGAGACGTATATAATTCATGGCTAACTGTAGAGGGTGTTGTCTTCTTCCCTCACCATCATGAGACACAGACGCAAGATGACATAACTCAACAGCTGGTATGTTACTTTAGTACAAAGAAGCCGAACTGAGAGACAGAGGCCATTTGCCATGTGGGATCTCAGAGCATGATCTAATGGACAATATCTCTTTCACTTATTTTTATTCACCTGTTTTTCTGTAATAACCTTTCTTTGATGGAAGAATCCAAATAAACCACTATATTTTTATCTGGTAACTAGTCCTGAATATTTTACAGGATATGCATTATTTTACAGTATCTAATCCTCTCCTGTGTGATACTGACTGCTGAGCTGTGTATCTAATCGTATCCTATGTGATACTGACTGCTGAGCCATGTGTCTAATCCTATCATGTGTGTTATTGACTGCTCAGCCGTGTATCTAATCCTCTCCTGTGTGATACTGACTGCTGAGCTGTATATCTAATCCTATCCTGTGTGATACTGACTGCTGAGCTGTGTATCTAATCCTATCCTGTGTGATACTGTCTGCTGAGCGGAGTATCTAATCCTATCCTGTGTGATGCTGACTGCTGAGCCATGTGTCTAATCCTCTCCTGTATGATTCTGACTGCTGAGCTCTGTATCTAATCCTATCCTGTGTGATACTGACTGCTGAGCTCTGTATCTAATCCTATCCTGTATGATACTGTCTGCGGAGCCATGTATCTAATCCTATCCTGTGTGATACTGACTGCTGAGGTGTGTATCTAATCCTATCCTATGTGATACTGACTGCTGAGCTGTGTATCTAATCCTATCCTGTGTGATACTGACTGCTGAGCCGTGTATCTAATCCTCTCCTGTGAGATACTGACTGCTGAGCCGTGTATCTAATCCTATCCTGTGTGATACTGACTGCTGAGCCGTGTGTCTAATCCTCTCCTGTGTGATACTGACTGCTGAGCTGTGCATCTAATCCTATCCTGTGTGATACTGACTGCTGAGCCGTGTATCTAATCCTCTCCTGTGTGATACTGACTGCTGAGCTGTGCATCTAATCCTTTCCTTTGTGATACTGACTGCTGAGCCGTGTATCTAATCCTATCCTGTGTGATAGTGACTGCTGAGCCGTGTAACTAATCCTCTCCTGTGTGATACTGACTGCTGAACCGTGCGTCTAATCCTATCCTGTGTGATACTGACTGCTGAGCTGTGCATCTAATCCTATCCTGTGTGATACTGACTGCTGAGCCGTGTATCTAATCCTATCCTGTGTGATACTGACTGCTGAGCTGTGCATCTAATCCTATCCTGTGTGATACTGACTGCTGAGCCGTGTATCTAATCCTATCCTGTTTGATACTGACTGCTGAGCTGTGCATCTAATCCTATCCTGTGTGATACTGACTGCTGAGTCGTGTGTCTAATCCTATCCTGTGTGATACTGACTGCTGAGCCGTGTATCTAATCCTATCCTGTGTGATACTGACTGCTGAGCCGTGTATCTAATCCTTTCCTGTGTGATACTGACTGCTGAGCTGTGCATCTAATCCTATCCTGTGTGATACTGACTGCTGAGCCGTGTATCTAATCCTATCCTGTGTGATACTGACTGTTGAGCCGTGTATCTAATCCTATCCTGTGTGATACTGACTGCTGAGCCGTGTATCTAATCCTATCCTGTGTGATACTGACTGCTGAGCTGTGTATCTAATCCTATCCTGTGTGATACTATGTGCTGAGCCGTATATCTAATCCTATCCTGTGTGATACTGACTGCTGAGCTGTGTATCTAATCCTATCCTGTGTGATACTTACTGCTGAGCCGTGTATCTAATCCTATCCTGTCTGATACTGTGTGCTGAGCCGTGTATCTAATCCTCTCCTGTGTGATACTGACTGCTGAGCTGTGTATCTAATCGTATCCTATGTGATACTGACTGCTGAGTCATGTGTCTAATCCTATCATGTGTGTTACTGACTGCTCAGCCGTGTATCTAATCCTCTCCTGTGTGATATTGACTGCTGAGCCGTGTATCTAATCCTATCCTGTGTGATACTGACTGCTGAGCTGTGTATCTAATCCTATCCTGTGTGATACTGTCTGCTGAGCTGTTTATCTAATCCTCTCCTGTGTGATACTGACTCCTGAGATGTGTATCTAATCCTCTCCTGTGAGATACTGACTGCTGAGCCGTGTATCTAATCGTATCCTGTGTGATACTGTCTGCTGAGCCGTGTGTCTAATCCTCTCCTGTGTGATACTGACTGCTGAGCTGTGCATCTAATCCTATCCTGTGTGATACTGACTGCTGAGCCGTGTATCTAATCCTATCCTGTGTGATACTGACTGCTGAGCTGTGCATCTAATCCTTTCCTGTGTGATACTGACTGCTTAGCCGTGTGTCTAATCCTATCCTGTGTGATACTGACTGATGAGCTGTGCATCTAATCCTATCCTGTGTGATACTGACTGCTGAGCCGTTTATCTACTCCTATCCTGTGTGATACTGACTGCTGAGCTGTGCATCTAATCCTATCCTGTGTGATACTGACTGCTGAGCCGTGTCTCTAATCCTATCCTGTGTGATACTGACTGCTGAGCCGTGTATCTAATCCTTTCCTGTGTGATACTGACTGCTGAGCTGTGCATCTAATCCTATCCTGTGTGATACTGACTGCTGAGCCGTGTGTCTAATCCTATCCTGTGTGATATTGACTGCTGAGCCGTGTATCTAATCCTATCCTGTGTGATACTGACTGCTGAGCCGTGTATCTAATCCTTTACTGTGTGATACTGACTGCTGAGCTGTGCATCTAATCCTATCCTGTGTGACACTGACTGCTGAGCCGTGTATCTATTCCTATCCTGTGTGATACTGACTGCTGAGCCATGTATCTAATCCTATCCTGTGTGATACTGACTGCTGAGCCGTGTATCTAATCCTATCCTGTGTGATACTGACTGCTGAGCCGTGTATCTAATCCTTTCCTGTGTGATACTGACTGCTGAGCTGTGCATCTAATCCTATCCTGTGTGATACTGACTGCTGAGCCGTGTGTCTAATCCTATCCTGTGTGATACTGACTGCTGAGCCATGTATCTAATCCTTTCCTGTGTGATACTGACTGCTGAGCTGTGCATCTAATCCTATCCTGTGTGATACTGACTGCTGAGCCGTGTATCTAATCCTATCCTGTGTGATACTGACTGTTGAGCCGTGTATCTAATCCTATCCTGTGTGATACTGACTGCTGAGCCGTGTATCTAATCCTATCCTGTGTGATACTGACTGCTGAGCTGTGTATCTAATCCTATCCTGTGTGATACTGTGTGCTGAGCCGTATATCTAATCCTATCCTGTGTGATACTGACTGCTGAGCCGTGTATCTAACCTATCCTGTGTGATACTGCCTGCTGAGCTGTGTATCTAATCCTATCCTGTGTGATACAGACTGCTGAGCCGTGTATCTAATCCTATCCTGTGTGATACTGTGTGCTGAGCCGTGTATCTAATCCTCTCCTGTGTGATACTGACTGCTGAGTCGTGTATCCAATCCTATCCTGTGTGATACTGTCTGCTGAGCCGTGTATCTAATACTCTCCTGTGTGATACTGACTGCTGAGCTGTATATCTAATCCCATCCTCTGTGATACTGACTGCTGAGCTGTGTATCTAATCCCATCTTTTGTGATACTGACTGCTGAGCTGTGTATCTAATCCTATCCTGTGTGATACTGACTGCTCAGCCATGCATCTACTCCTCTCCTGTGTGATACTGTGTGCTGAGTCGTGCATCTAATCCTATCCTGTGTGATACTGACTGCTGAGCCGTGTATCTAATCCTATTCTGTGTGATACTGACTGCTGAGCCATGTATCTAATCATATCCTGTGTGATACTGAATGCTGAGCTGCGTATCTAATCCTATCCTGTGTGATACTGTCTTCTGAGCCATGTTTCTAATCCTATCCTGTGTGATACTGTCTGCTGAGCCATGTATCTAATCCTATCCTGTGTGATACTGACTGCAGAGCTGTGTATCTAATCCTATCCTGTGTGATACTGACTGCTGAGCTGTGTATCTAATCCTATCCTGTGTGATACTGACTGCTGAGCCATGTATCTAATCCTATCCTGTGTGATACTGCTGAGCTCCAGTATCTTATCCTATCCTGTGTGATACTGACTGCTGAGCTGTGTATCTAATCCTATCCTGTGTGATACTGACTGCTGAGCTGTGTATCTAATCCTATCCTGTGTAATGCTGTCTGCTGAGCTGTGTATCAATTCCTATCCTGTGTGATACTGACCTCTAAGCTGTGTATCTAATCCTATCCTGTGTGATACTGACTGCTGAGCTGCGTATCTAATCCTCTCCTGTGTGATACTGACTGCTGAGCCGTGTATCTAATCCTATCCTGTGTGATACTGTCTACTGAGCTGTGTATCTAACCCTATCCTGTGATACTGACTGCTGAGCCGTGTATCTAATCCTATCCTATGTGATACTGACTGCTGAGCCGTGTATCTAATCCTATCTTGTGTGATACTGACTGCTGAGCCATGTATCTAATCCTATCCTGTGTGATACTGTCTGCTGAGCCGTGTATCTAATCCTCTCCTGTGTGATACTGACTGCTGAGCCGTGTATCTAATCATCTCCTGTGTGATACTGACTGCTGAGCCGTGTATCTAATCCTATCCTGTGTGATACTGACTGCTGAGCTGTGTGTCTAATCCTATCGTGTGTGATACTGTCTGCTGAGCCGTGTATCTAATCATCTTCTGTGTGATACTGACTGCTGAGCCGTGTATCTAATCCTATCCTGTGTGATACTGACTGCTGAGCCTTGTATCTAATCCTCTCCTGTGTGATACTGACTGCTGAGCCGTGTATCTAATCCTATCCTGTGTGATACTGACTGCTGAGCCGTGTATCTAATCCTGTCCTGTGTGATACTGACTGCTGAGCCGTGTATCTAATCCTATCCTGTGTGATACTGACTGCTGAGCCGTGTATCTAATCCTATCCTGTGTGATACTGACTGATGAGCTGTGCATCTAATCCTATCCTGTGTGATACTGACTGCTGAGCCGTGTATCTAATCCTATCCTGTGTGATACTGACTGCTGAGCCGTGTATCTAATCCTATCATGTGTGTTACTGACTGCTCAGCCGTGTATCTAATCCTCTCCTGTGTAATACTGACTGCTGAGCTGTGTAACTAATTGTATCCTATGTGATACTGACTGCTATGCCGTGTATCTAACCCTATCCTGTGTGATACTAACTGCTGAGCCGTGTATCTAATCCTATCCTGTGTGATACTGACTGCTGAGTCGTGTATCTAATCCTATCCTGTGTGATACTGACTGCTGAGCCATGTGTCTAATCCTATCATGTGTGTTACTGACTGCTCAGCCGTGTATCTAATCCTCTCCTGTGTGATACTGACTGCTGAGCCGTGTATCTAATCCTATCCTGTGTGATACTGACTGCAGAGCCGTGTATCTAATCCTATCCTGTGTGATACTGACTGCTGAGCTATGTATCTAATCCTCTCCTGTGTGATACATACTGCTGAGCTGTGTATCTAATCCTATCCTGTGTGATACTGACTGCTGAACCGTGTATCTAATCCTCTCCTGTGTGATACTGACTGCTGAGCTCTGTATCTAATCCTCTCCTGTGTGATACTGACTGCTGAGCCGTGTATCTAATCCTCTCCTGTGTGATACTGACTGCTGAGCTGTGTATCTAATCCTATCCTGTGTGATACTGACTGCTGAGCCGTGTATCTAATCCTATCATGTGTGTTACTGACTGCTCAGCCGTGTATCTAATCCTCTCCTGTGTGATACTGACTGCTGAGCTGTGTATCTAGTCGTATCCTATGTGATACTGACTGCTGAGCCATGTGTCTAATCCTATAATGTGTGTTACTGACTGCTCAGCCGTGTATCTAATCCTCTCCTGTGTGATACTGACTGCTGAGTTGTGTATCTAATCCTATCCTGTGTGATGCTGACTGCTGAGCTGTGTATCTAATCCTATCCTGTGTGATACTGTCTGCTGAGCGGTGTATCTAATCCTATCCTGTTTGATGCTGACTGCTGAGCCGTGTATCTAATCCTATCCTGTATGATACTGACTGCTGAGCTCTGTATCTAATCCTATCCTGTGTGATACTGCCTGCTGAGCTGTGTATCTAATCCTATCCTGTATGATGCTGTCTGCTGAGCCATGTGTCTAATCCTCTCCTGTGTGATACTGACTGCTGAGCTGTGTATCTAATCCTCTCCTGTGTGATACTGACTGCTGAGCTGTGTATCTAATCCTATCCTGTGTGATACTGACTGCTGAGCTGTGTATCTAATCCTATCCTGTGTGATACTGACTGCTGAGATGTGTATCTAATCCCATCCTGTGTGATACTGACTGCTGAGCCGTGTATCTAATCCTCTCCTGTGTGATACTGTCTGCTGAGCCATGTATCTAACCCTATTCTGTGTGATACTGACTGCTGAGCTGTGTATCTAATCCTCTCCTGTGTGATACTGACTGCTGAGCTGTGTATCTAATCCTATCCTGTGTGATACTGACTGCTGAGCCTTGTATCTAATCCTCTCCTGTGTGATACTGACTGCTGAGCCGTGTATCTAATCCTATCCTGTGTGATACTGACTGCTGAGCCGTGTATCTAATCCTATCCTGTGTGATACTGACTGCTGAGCCGTGTATCTAATCCTGTCCTGTGTGATACTGACTGCTGAGCCGTGTATCTAATCCTATCCTGTGTGATACTGACTGCTGAGCCGTGTATCTAATCCTATCCTGTGTGATACTGACTGCTGAGCTGTGTATCTAATCATATCCTGTGTGATACTGACTGCTGAGCCGTGTATCTAATCCTATCATGTGTCTTACTGACTGCTCAGCCGTGTATCTAATCCTCTCCTGTGTGATACTGACTGCTGAGCTGTGTAACTAATCGTATCCTATGTGATACTGACTGCTGAGCCGTGTATCTAACCCTATCCTGTGTGATACTGACTGCTGAGCCGTGTATCTAATCCTATCCTGTGTGATACTGACTGCTGAGTCGTGTATCTAATCCTATCCTGTGTGATACTGACTGCTGAGCCATGTGTCTAATCCTATCATGTGTGTTACTGACTGCTCAGCCGTGTATCTAATCCTCTCCTGTGTGATACTGACTGCTGAGCCGTGTATCTAATCCTATCCTGTGTGATACTGACTGCAGAGCCGTGTATCTAATCCTATCCTGTGTGATACTGACTGCTGAGTTGTGTATCTAATCCTCTCCTGTGTGATACATACTGCTGAGCTGTGTATCTAATCCTATCCTGTGTGATACTGACTGCTGAGCCATGTGTCTAATCCTCTCCTGTGTGATACTGACTGCTGAGCTCTGTATCCAATCCTATCCTGTGTGATACTGACTGCTGAGCTGTGTATCTAATCCTATCCTGTGTGATACTGACTGCTGAGCTGTGTATCTAATTCTATCATGTGTGTTACTGACTGCTCAGCCGTGTATCTAATCCTGTCCTGTGTGATACTGACTGCTGAGCTGTGTATCTAATCCTATCCTGTGTGATACTGACTGCTGAGCTGTGTATCTAATCCTATCCTGTGTGATACTGTCTGCTCAGCGGTGTATCTAATCCTATCCTGTATGATACTGTCTGCTGAGCCATGTGTCTAATCCTATCCTGTGTGATACTGACTGCTGAGCTGTGTATCTAATCCTATCCTGTGTGATACTGACTGCTGAGCTGTGTATCTAATCCTATCCTGTGTGATACTGACTGCTGAACTGTGTATCTAATCCTATCTTGTGTGATACTGACTGCTGAGATGTGTATCTAATCCCATCCTGTGTGATGCTGACTGCTGAGCAGTGTATCTAATCCTCTCCTGTGTGATACTGTCTGCTGAGCCATGTGTCTAATCCTATCCTGTGTGATACTGTCTGCTGAGCTGTGTATCTAATCCCATCCTGTGTGATACTGTCTGCTGAGCCATGTATCTAACCCTATCCTGTGTGATACTGACTGCTGAGCTGTGTATCTAATCCTCTCCTGTGTGATACTGACTGCTGAGCTGTGTATCTAATCCTCTCCTGTGAGATACACAGCTCAGCAGTCAGTATCACACAGGAGAGGATTAGATACACGGCTCAGCAGTCAGTATCACACAGCATAGGATTAGATACACAGCTCAGCAGTCAGTATTACGCAAGATAGGATTAGATACACGGCTAAGCAGTCAGTATCACACAGGATAGGATTAGATACACAGCTCAGAAGTCAGTATCAAATCCTATCCTGTGTGATACTGACTGCTGAGCCGTGTGTCTAATCCTATCCTGTGTGATACTGACTGCTGAGCCGTGTATCTAATCCTATCCTGTGTGATACTGTGTGCTGAGCCGTGCATCTAATCCTATCCTGTGTGATACTGTCTGCTGAGCCGTGTATCTAATCATCTCCTGTGTGATACTGACTGCTGAGCCGTGTATCTAATCCTATCCTGTGTGATACTGACTGCTGAGCCTTGTATCTAATCCTCTACTGTGTGATACTGACTGCTGAGCCGTGTATCTAATCCTATCCTGTGTGATACTGACTGCTGAGCCGTGTATCTAATCCTGTCCTGTGTGATACTGACTGCTGAGCCGTGTATCTAATCCTATGCTGTGTGATACTGACTGCTGAGCCGTGTATCTAATCCTATCCTGTGTGATACTGACTGCTGAGCTGTGTATCTAATCCTCTCCTGTGTGATACTGACTGCTGAGCCGTATATCTAATCCTATCCTGTGTGATACTGACTGCTGAGCCGTGTATCTAATCCTGTCCTGTGCGATACTGACTGCTGAGCCGTGTATCTAATCCTATCCTGTGTGATACTGACTGCTGTGTCATGTATCTAATCCTATACTGTGTGATACTGACTGCTGAGCTGTGTATCTAATCCTATCCTGTGTGATACTGACTGCTGAGCTGTGTATCTAATCCTCTCCTGTGTGATACTGACTGCTGAGCCGTGTATCTAATCCTATCATGTGTGTTACTGACTGCTCAGCCGTGTATCTAATCCTATCCTGTGTGATACTGACTGCTGAGCTGTGTATCTAATCCTATCCTGTGTGATACTGACTGCTGAGCCGTGTATCTAATCCTATCATGTGTGTTACTGACTGCTCAGCCGTGTATCTAATCCTCTCCTGTGTGATACTGACTGCTGAGCCATGTATCTAATCCTATACTGTGTTATACTGACTGCTGAGCTGTGTATCTAATCCTATACTGTGTGATACTGACTGCTGAGCTGTGTATCTAATCGTCTCCTGTGTGATACTGACTGCTGAGCCGTGCATCTAATCCTATCCTGTGTGATACTGACTGCTGAGCTGTGTATCTAACCCTATCCTGTGTGATACTGACTGCTGAGCCGTGTATCTAATCCTATCATGTGTGTTACTGACTGCTCAGCTGTGTATCTAATCCTCTCCTGTGTGATACTGACTGCTGAGCCGTGTATCTAATCCTCTCCTGTGTGATACTGACTGCTGAGCCGTGTATCTAACCCTATTCTGTGTGATACTGACTGCTGAGCCGTGTATCTAATCCTATCCTGTGTGATACTGACTGCTGAGTCGTGTATCTAATCCTATCCTGTGTGATACTGACTGCTGAGCCATGTGTCTAATCCTATCATGTGTGTTACTGACTGCTCAACCGTGTATCTAATCCTCTCCTGTGTGATACTGACTGCTGAGCCGTGTATCTAATCCTATCCTGTGTGATACTGACTGCAGAGTCGTGTATCTAATCCTATCCTGTGTGATACTGACTGCTGAGCTGTGTATCTAATCCTCTCCTGTGTGATACATACTGCTGAGCTGTGTATCTAATCCTATCCTGTGTGATACTGACTGCTGAGCCGTGTATCTAATCCTATCCTGTGTGATACTGACTGCTGAGCTGTGTGTCTAATCCTATCCTGTGTGATACTGACTGCTAAGCTGTGTATCTAATCCTCTCCTGTGTGATACATACTGCTGAGCAGTGTATCTAATCCTATCCTGTGTGATACTGACTGCTGAGCCGTGTATCTAATCCTATCCTGTGTGATACTGACTGCTGAGCCATGTATCTAATCCTCTCCTGTGTGATACTGACTGCTGAGCTCTGTATCTAATACTATCCTGTGTGATACTGACTGCTGAGCTGTGTATCTAATCCTATCCTGTGTGATACTGACTGCTGAGCCGTGTATCTAATCCTATCATGTGTGTTACTGACTGCTCAGCCGTGTATCTAATTCTCTCCTGTGTGATACTGAGTGCTGAGCTGTGTATCTAATCGTATCCTATGTGATACTGACTGCTGAGCCATGTGTCTAATCCTATCATGTGTGTTACTGACTGCTCAGCCGTTTATCTAATCATCTCCTGTGTGATACTGACTGCTGATCTGTGTATCTAATCCTATCCTGTGTGATACTGACTGCTGAGCTGTGTATCTAACCCTATCCTGTGTGATACTGTCTGCTGAGCGGTGTATCTAATCCTATCCTGTTTGATGCTGACTGCTGAGCCATGTGTCTAATCCCATCCTGTGTGATACTGCCTGCTGAGCTGTGTATCTAATCCTATCCTGTATGATACTGTCTGCTGAGCCATGTGTCTAATCCTATCCTGTGTGATACTGACTGCTGAGCTCTGTATCTAATCCTATCCTGTGTGATACTGACTGCTGAACTGTGTATCTAATCCTATCCTGTGTGATACTGACTGCTGAGATGTGTATCTAACCCTATCCTGTGTGATACTGTCTGCTGAGCGGTGTATCTAATCCTATCCTGTATGATACTGACTGCTGAGCTCTGTATCTAATCCTATCCTGTTTGATACTGCATGCTGAGCTGTGTATCTAATCCTATCCTGTATGATACTGTCTGCTGAGCCATGTGTCTAATCCTATCCTGTGTGATACTGACTGCTGAGCTCTGTATCTAATCCTATCCTGTGTGATACTGACTGCTGAGCTGTGTATCTAATCCTATCCTGTGTGATACTGACTGCTGAGATGTGTATCTAATCCCATCCTGTGTGATACTGACTGCTGAGCCGTGTATCTAATCCTCTCCTGTGTGATACTGTCTGCTGAGCCGTGTGTCTAATCCTATCCTGTGTGATACTGTCTGCTGAGCCGTGTATCTAATCCTCTCCTGTGTGATACTGACTGCTGAGCCGTGTATCTAATCCTATCCTGTGTGATACTGACTGCTGAGCCGTGTATCTAATCCTGTCCTGTGTGATACTGACTGCTGAGCCGTGTATCTAATCCTGTCCTGTGTGATACTGACTGCGGAGCCGTGTATCTAATCCTATCCTGTGTGATACTGACTGCTGAGCCGTGTATCTAATCCTATCCTGTGTGATACTGACTGCTGAGCTGTGTATCTAATCCTATCCTGTGTGATACTGACTGCTGAGCCGTGTATCTAATCCTATCATGTGTCTTACTGACTGCTCAGCCGTGTATCTAATCCTCTCCTGTGTGATACTGACTGCTGAGCTGTGTAACTAATCGCATCCTATGTGATACTGACTGCTGAGCCGTGTATCTAACCCTATCCTGTGTGATACTGACTGCTGAGCCGTGTATCTAATCCTATCCTGTGTGATACTGACTGCTGAGTCGTGTATCTAATCCTATCCTGTGTGATACTGACTGCTGAGCCATGTGTCTAATCCTATCATGTGTGTTACTGACTGCTCAGCCGTGTATCTAATCCTCTCCTGTGTGATACTGACTGCTGAGCCGTGTATCTAATCCTATCCTGTGTGATACTGACTGCAGAGCCGTGTATCTAATCTTATCCTGTGTGATACTGACTGCTGAGCTGTGTATCTAATCCTCTCCTGTGTGATACATACTGCTGAGCTGTGTATCTAATCCTATCCTGTGTGATACTGACTGCTGAGCCATGTGTCTAATCCTCTCCTGTGTGATACTGACTGCTGAGCTCTGTATCCAATCCTATCCTGTGTGATACTGACTGCTGAGCTGTGTATCTAATCCTATCCTGTGTGATACTGACTGCTGAGCCGTGTATCTAATCCTTTCATGTGTGTTACTGACTGCTCAGCCGTGTATCTACTCCTCTCCTGTGTGATACTGACTGCTGAGCTGTGTATCTAATCCTATCCTGTGTGATACTGACTGCTGAACTGTGTATCTAATCCTATCCTGTGTGATACTGTCTGCTGAGCGGTGTATCTAATCCTATCCTGTTTGATGCTGACTGCTTAGCCATGTGTCTAATCCTCTCCTGTATGATACTGACTGCTGAGCTCTGTATCTAATCCTATCCTGTGTGATACTGCCTGCTGTGCTGTGTATCTAATCCTATCCTTTATGATACTGTTTGCTGAGCCATGTGTCTAATCCTATCCTGTGTGATACTGACTGCTGAGCTGTGTATCTAATCCTATCCTGTGTGATACTGACTGCTGAGCTGTGTATCTAATCCTATCCTGTGTGATACTGACTGCTGAGATGTGTATCTAATCCCATCCTGTGTGATGCTGACTGCTGAGCCGTATATCTAATCCTCTCCTGTGTGATACTGTCTGCTGAGCCGTGTGTCTAATCCTATCCTGTGTGATACTGTCTGCTGAGCTGTGTATCTAATCCCATCCTGTGTGATACTGTCTGCTGAGCCATGTATCTAACCCTATCCTGTGTGATACTGACTGCTGAGCTGTGTATCTAATCCTCTCCTGTGTGATACTGACTGCTGAGCTGTGTATCTAATCCTCTCCTATGAGATACACAGCTCAGCAGTCAGTATCACACAGGAGAGGATTAGATACACGGCTCAGCAGTCAGTATCACACAGCATAGGATTAGATACACAGCTCAGCAGTCAGTATTACACAAGATAGGATTAGATACACGGCTCAGCAGTCAGTATCACACAGGATAGGATTAGATACACAGCTCAGAAGTCAGTATCAAATCCTACCCTGTGTGATACTGACTGCTGAGCCGTGTGTCTAATCCTAACCTGTGTGATACTGACTGCTGAGCCGTGTATCTAATCCTATCCTGTGTGATACTGTGTGCTGAGCCGTGCATCTAATCCTATCCTGTGTGATACTGTCTGCTGAGCCGTGTATCTAATCATCTCCTGTGTGATACTGACTGCTGAGCCGTGTATCTAATCCTATCCTGTGTGATACTGACTGCTGAGATGTGTATCTAATCCCATCCTGTGTGATGCTGACTGCTGAGCCGTATATCTAATCCTCTCCTGTGTGATACTGTCTGCTGAGCCGTGTGTCTAATCCTATCCTGTGTGATACTGTCTGCTGAGCTGTGTATCTAATCCCATCCTGTGTGATACTGTCTGCTGAGCCATGTATCTAACCCTATCCTGTGTGATACTGACTGCTGAGCTGTGTATCTAATCCTCTCCTGTGTGATACTGACTGCTGAGCTGTGTATCTAATCCTTTCCTGTGAGATACACAGCTCAGCAGTCAGTATCACACAGGAGAGGATTAGATACACGGCTCAGCAGTCAGTATCACACAGCATAGGATTAGATACACAGCTCAGCAGTCAGTATTACACAAGATAGGATTAGATACACGGCTCAGCAGTCAGTATCACACAGGATAGGATTAGATACACAGCTCAGAAGTCAGTATCAAATCCTATCCTGTGTGATACTGACTGCTGAGCCGTGTGTCTAATCCTAACCTGTGTGATACTGACTGCTGAGCCGTGTATCTAATCCTATCCTGTGTGATACTGTGTGCTGAGCCGTGCATCTAAACCTATCCTGTGTGATACTGTCTGCTGAGCCGTGTATCTAATCATCTCCTGTGTGATACTGACTGCTGAGCCGTGTATCTAATCCTATCCTGTGTGATACTGACTGCTGAGCCTTGTATCTAATCCTCTACTGTGTGATACTGACTGCTGAGCCGTGTATCTAATCCTGTCCTGTGTGATACTGACTGCTGAGCCGTGTATCTAATCCTATCCTGTGTGATACTGACTGCTGTGCCATGTATCTAATCCTATACTGTGTGATACTGACTGCTGAGCTGTGTATCTAATCCTATCATGTGTGATACTGACTGCTGAGCTGTGTATCTAATCCTCTCCTGTGTGATACTGACTGCTCAGCCGTGTATCTAATCCTATCCTGTGTGATACTGACTGCTGAGCTGTGTATCTAATCCTATCCTGTGTGATACTGACTGCTGAGCCATGTATCTAATCCTATCATGTGTGTTACTGACTGCTCAGCCGTGTATCTAATCCTCTCCTGTGTGATACTGACTGCTGAGCCATGTAGCTAATCCTATACTGTGTTATACTGACTGCTGAGCTGTGTATCTAATCCTATACTGTGTGATACTGATGGCTGAGCTGTGTGTCTAATCGTCTCCTGTGTGATACTGACTGCTGAGCCGTGCATCTAATCCTATACTGTGTGATACTGACTGCTGAGCTGTGTATCTAACCCTATCCTGTGTGATGCTGACTGCTGAGCTGTGTATCTAATCCTATCCTGTGTGATACTGACTGCTGAGCCGTGTATCTAATCCTATCAGGTGTGTTACTGACTGCTCAGCCGTGTATCTAATCCTCTCCTGTGTGATACTGACTGCTGAGCTGTGTAACTAATCGTATCCTATGTGATACTGACTGCTGAGCCGTGTATCTAACCCTATCCTGTGTGATACTGACTGCTGAGCCGTGTATCTAATCCTATCCTGTGTGATACTGACTGCTGAGTCGTGTATCTAATCCTATCCTGTGTGATACTGACTGCTGAGCCATGTGTCTAATCCTATCATGTGTGTTACTGACTGCTCAGCCATGTATCTAATCCTCTCCTGTGTGATACTGACTGCTGAGCCGTGTATCTAATCCTATTCTGTGTGATACTGACTGCAGAGCCGTGTATCTAATCCTATCCTGTGTGATACTGACTGCTGAGCTGTGTATCTAATCCTCTCCTGTGTGATACATACTGCTGAGCTGTGTATCTAATCCTATCCTGTGTGATACTTACTGCTGAGCTGTTTGTCTAATCCTATCCTGTGTGATACTGACTGCTGAGCTGTGTATCTAATCCTCTCCTGTGTGATACATACTGCTGAGCAGTGTATCTAATCCTATCCTGTGTGATACTGACTGCTGAGCCGTGTATCTAATCCTATCCTGTGTGATACTGACTGCTGAGCCGTGTATCTAATCCTCTCCTGTGTGATACTGACTGCTGAGCTCTGTATCTAATCCTATCCTGTGTGATACTGTCTGCTGAGCTGTGTATCTAATCCCATCCTGTGTGATACTGTCTGCTGAGCCATGTATCTAACCCTATCCTGTGTGATACTGACTGCTGAGCTGTGTATCTAATCCGCTCCTGTGTGATACTGACTGCTGAGCTGTGTATCTAATCCTCTCCTATGAGATACTGACTGCTGAGCCGTGTATCTAACCCTATCCTGTGTGATACTGACTGCTGAGCCGTGTATCTAATCCTAGCCTGTGTGATACTGACTGCTGAGTCGTGTATATAATCCTATCCTGTGTGATACTGACTGCAGAGCCGTGTATCTAATCCTATCCTGTGTGATACTGACTGCTGAGATGTGTATCTAATCCTATCATGTGTGTTACTGACTGCTGAGCCATGTGTCTAATCCTATCATGTGTGTTACTGACTGCTCAGCCGTGTATCTATTTCTCTCCTGTGTGATACTGACTGCTGAGCTGTGTATCTAATCCTATCCTATGTGATACTGACTGCTGAGCCATGTGTCTAATCCTATCATGTGTGTTACTGACTGCTCAGCCGTGTATCTAATCCTCTCCTGTGTGATACTGACTGCTGAGCTGTGTATCTAATCCTATCCTGTGTGATACTGACTGCTGAGCTGTGTATCTAACCCTATCCTGTGTGATACTGTCTGCTGAGCGGTGTATCTAATCCTATCCTGTTTGATGCTGATTGCTGAGCCATGTGTCTAATCCTCTCCTGTATGATACTGACTGCTGAGCTCTGTATCTAATCCTATCCTGTGTGATACTGCCTGCTGAGCTGTGTATCTAATCCTATCCTGTATGATACTGTCTGCTGAGCCATGTGTCTAATCCTATCCTGTGTGATACTGACTGCTGAGCTCTGTATCTAATCCTATCCTGTGTGATACTGACTGCTGAGCTGTGTATCTAATCCTCTCCTGTGTGATACTGACTGCTGAGCTGTGTATCTAATCCTATCCTGTGTGATACTTACTGCTGAGCTGTGTGTCTAATCCTATCCTGTGTGATACTGACTGCTGAGCTGTGTATCTAATCCTCTCCTGTGTGATACATACTGCTGAGCAGTGTATCTAATCCTATCCTGTGTGATACTGACTGCTGAGCCGTGTATCTAATCCTATCCTGTGTGATACTGACTGCTGAGCCATGTATCTAATCCTCTCCTGTGTGATACTGACTGCTGAGCTCTGTATCTAATCCTATCCTGTGTGATACTGTCTGCTGAGCTGTGTATCTAATCCCATCCTGTGTGATACTGTCTGCTGAGCCATGTATCTAACCCTATCCTGTGTGATACTGACTGCTGAGCTGTGTATCTAATCCTCTCCTGTGTGATACTGACTGCTGAGCTGTGTATCTAATCCTCTCCTGTGAGATACTGACTGCTGAGCCGTGTATCTAACCCTATCCTGTGTGATACTGACTGCTGAGCCGTGTATCTAATCCTTTCCTGTGTGATACTGACTGCTGAGTAGTGTATCTAATCCTGTCCTGTGTGATACTGACTGCTGAGCCATGTGTCTAATCCTATCATGTGTGTTACTGACTGCTCAGCCATGTATCTAATCCTCTCCTGTGTGATACTGACTGCTGAGACGTGTATCTAATCCTATCCTGTGTGATACTGACTGCAGAGCCGTGTATCTAATCCTATCCTGTGTGATACTGACTGCTGAGCTGTGTACCTAATCCTCTCCTGTGTGATACATACTGCTGAGCTGTGTATCTAATCCTATCCTGTGTGATACTTACTGCTGAGCTGTGTGTCTAATCCTATCCTGTGTGATACTGACTGCTGAGCTGTGTATCTAATCCTCTCCTGTGTGATACATACTGCTGAGCAGTGTATCTAATCCTATCCTGTGTGATACTGACTGCTGAGCCGTGTATCTAATCCTATCCTGTGTGATACTGACTGCTGAGCCGTGTATCTAATCCTCTCCTGTGTGATACTGACTGCTGAGCTCTGTATCTAATCCTATCCTGTGTGATACTGACTGCTGAGCTGTGTATCTAATCCTATCCTGTGTGATACTGACTGCTGAGCCGTGTATCTAATCCTATCATGTGTGTTACTGACTGCTCAGCCGTGTATCTAATCCTCTCCTGTGTGATACTGAGTGCTGAGCTGTGTATCTAATCGTATCCTATGTGATACTGACTGCTGAGCCATGTGTCTAATCCTATCATGTGTGTTACTGACTGCTGAGTCGTGTATCTAATCCTATCCTGTGTGATACTGACTGCTGCGCTGTGTATCTAATCCTATCCTGTGTGATACTGACTGCTGCGCTGTGTATCTAATCCTATCCTGTGTGATACTGACTGCTGAGCTGTGTATCTAACCCTATCCTGTGTGATACTGCCTGCTGAGCTGTGTATCTAATCCTATCCTGTGTGATACTGACTGCTGAGCTGTGTATCTAATCCTATCCTGTGTGATACTGACTGCTGAGCTGTGTATCTAATCCTATCCTGTGTGATACTGACTGCTGCGCTGTGTATCTAATCCTATCCTGTGTGATACTGACTGCTGCGCTGTGTATCTAATCCTATCCTGTGTGATACTGACTGCTGAGCTGTGTATCTAACCCTATCCTGTGTGATACTTTCTGCTGAGCGGTGTATCTAATCCTATCCTGTTTGATGCTGACTGCTGAGCCATGTGTCTAATCCTCTCCTGTATGATACTGACTTCTGAGCTCTGTATCTAATCCTATCCTGTGTGATACTGCCTGCTGAGCTGTGTATCTAATCCTATCCTGTATGATACTGTCTGCTGAGCCGTGTATCTAATCCTATCCTGTGTGATACTGCCTGCTGAGCTGTGTGTCTAATCCTATCCTGTGTGATACTGACTGCTAAGCTGTGTATCTAATCCTATCCTGTGTGATACTGACTGCTGAGCTGTGTATCTAATCCTATCCTGTGTGATACTGACTGCTGAGATGTGTATCTAATCCCGTCCTGTGTGATACTGACTGCTGAGCCGTGTATCTAATCCTCTCCTGTGTGATACTGTCTGCTGAGCCGTGTGTCTAATCCTATCCTGTGTGATACTGTCTGCTGAGCTGTGTATCTAATCCCATCCTGTGTGATACTGTCTGCTGAGCCATGTATCTAACCCTATCCTGTGTGATACTGCCTGCTGAGCTGTGTATCTAATCCTCTCCTGTGTGATACTGACTGCTGAGCTGTGTATCTAATCCTCTCCTGTGAGATACTGACTGCTGAGCCGTGTATCTAATCCTATCATGTGTGATACTGACTGCTGAGCCTTGTATCTAATCTTCTCCTGTGTGATACTGACTGCTGAGCCATGTATCTAATCCTGTCCTGTGTGATACTGACTGCTGAGCCGTGTATCTAATCCCGTCCTGTGTGATACTGACTGCTGAGCCGTGTATCTAATCCTCTCCTGTGTGATACTGTCTGCTGAGCCGTGTGTCTAATCCTATCCTGTGTGATACTGTCTGCTGAGCTGTGTATCTAATCCCATCCTGTGTGATACTGTCTGCTGAGCCATGTATCTAACCCTATCCTGTGTGATACTGCCTGCTGAGCTGTGTATCTAATCCTCTCCTGTGTGATACTGACTGCTGAGCTGTGTATCTAATCCTCTCCTGTGAGATACTGACTGCTGAGCCGTGTATCTAATCCTATCATGTGTGATACTGACTGCTGAGCCTTGTATCTAATCCTCTCCTGTGTGATACTGACTGCTGAGCCGTGTATCTAATCCTGTCCTGTGTGATACTGACTGCTGAGCCGTGTATCTAATCCTGTCCTGTGTGATACTGACTGCTGAGCCGTGTATCTAATCCTATCCTGTGTGATACTGACTGCTGAGCCGTGTATCTAATCCTATCCTGTGTGATACTGACTGCTGAGCTGTGTATCTAATCCTATCCTGTGTGATTCTGACTGCTGAGCCGTGTATCTAATCCTATCATGTGTCTTACTGACTGCTCAGCCGTGTATCTAATCCTCTCCTGTGTGATACTGACTGCTGAGCTGTGTAACTAATCATATCCTATGTGATACTGACTGCTGAGCCGTGTATCTAACCCTATCCTGTGTGATACTGACTGCTGAGCCGTGTATCTAACCCTATCCTGTGTGATACTGACTGCTGAGCCGTGTATCTAATCCTATCCTGTGTGATACTGACTGCTGAGTCGTGTATCTAATCCTATCCTGTGTGATACTGACTGCTGAGCCATGTGTCTAATCCTATCATGTGTGTTACTGACTGCTCATCCGTGTATCTAATCCTCTCCTGTGTGATACTGACTGCTGAGCCGTGTATCTAATCCTATCCTGTGTGATACTGACTGCAGAGCCGTGTATCTAATCTTATGCTGTGTGATACTGACTGCTGAGCTGTGTATCTAATCCTCTCCTGTGTGATACATACTGCTGAGCTGTGTATCTAATTCTATCCTGTGTGATACTGACTGCTGAGCCATGTGTCTAATCCTCTCCTGTGTGATACTGACTGCTGAGCTCTGTATCCAATCTTATCCTGTGTGATACTGACTGCTGAGCTGTGTATCTAATCCTATCCTGTGTGATACTGACTGCTGAGCCGTGTATCTAATCCTATCATGTGTGTTACTGACTGCTCAGCCGTGTATCTAATCCTCTCCTGTGTGATACTGACTGCTGAGCTGTGTATCTAATCCTATCCTGTGTGATACTGACTGCTGAGCTGTGTATCTAATCCTATCCTGTGTGATACTGTCTGCTGAGCGGTGTATCTAATCCTATCCTGTTTGATGCTGACTGCTGAGCCATGTGTCTAATCCTCTCCTGTATGATACTGACTGCTGTGCTGTGCATCTAATCCTATCCTGTATGATACTGTCTGCTGAGCCATGTGTCTAATCCTATCCTGTGTGATACTGACTGCTGAGCTGTGTATCTAATCCTATCCTGTGTGATACTGACTGCTGAGCTGTGTATCTAATCCTATCCTGTGTGATACTGACTGCTGAGATGTGTATCTAATCCCATCCTGTGTGATACTGACTGCTGAGCCGTGTATCTAATCCTCTCCTGTGTGATACTGTCTGCTGAGCCGTGTGTCTAATCCTATCCTGTGTGATACTGTCTGCTGAGCCATGTGTCTAATCCTATCCTGTGTGATACTGCCTGCTGTGCTGTGCATCTAATCCTATCCTGTATGATACTGTCTGCTGAGCCATGTGTCTAATCCTATCCTGTGTGATACTGACTGCTGAGCTGTGTATCTAATCCTATCCTGTGTGATACTGACTGCTGAGATGTGTATCTAATCCCATCCTGTGTGATACTGACTGCTGAGCCGTGTATCTAATCCTCTCCTGTGTGATACTGTCTGCTGAGCCGTGTGTCTAATCCTATCCTGTTTGATGCTGACTGCTGAGCCATGTGTCTAATCCTATCCTGTGTGATACTGCCTGCTGTGCTGTGCATCTAATCCTATCCTGTATGATACTGTCTGCTGAGCCATGTGTCTAATCCTATCCTGTGTGATACTGACTGCTGAGCTGTGTATCTAATCCTATCCTGTGTGATACTGACTGCTGAGCTGTGTATCTAATCCTATCCTGTGTGATACTGACTGCTGAGATGTGTATCTAATCCCATCCTGTGTGATACTGACTGCTGAGCCGTGTATCTAATCCTCTCCTGTGTGATACTGTCTGCTGAGCCGTGTGTCTAATCCTATCCTGTGTGATACTGTCTGCTGAGCTGTGTATCTAATCCCATCCTGTGTGATACTGTCTGCTGAGCCATGTATCTAACCCTATCCTGTGTGATACTCACTGCTGAGCTGTGTATCTAATCCTCTCCTGTGTGATACTGACTGCTGTGCTGTGTATCTAATCCTCTCCTGTGAGATACACAGCTCAGCAGTCAGTATCACACAGGAGAGGATTAGATACACGGCTCAGCAGTCAGTATCACACAGCATAGGATTATATACAAAGCTCAGCAGTCAGTATCACACAAGATAGGATTAGATACACGGCTCAGCAGTCAGTATCACACAGGATAGGATTAGATACACAGCTCAGAAGTCAGTATCAAATCCTCTCCTATGTGATACTGACTGCTGAGCCGTGTGTCTAATCCTATCCTGTGTGTTACTGACTGCTGAGCCGTGTGTCTAATCCTATCCTGTGTGATACTGACTGCTGAGCCGTGTATCTAATCCTATCCTGTGTGATACTGTGTGCTGAGCCGTGTATCTAATCCTATCCTGTGTGATACTGACTGCTGAGCCGTGTATCTAATCCTATCCTGTGTGATACTGACTGCTGAGCTGTGTATCTAATCCTATCCTGTGTGATACTGACTGCTGAGCTGTGTATCTAATCCTCTCCTGTGTGATACTCACTTCTGAGCCGTGTATCTAATCCTCTTCTGTGTGATACTGACTGCTGAGCCGTGTATCTAATCCTCTCCTGTGTGATACTGACTGCTGAGCCGTGTATCTAATCCTCTTGTGTGTGATACTGACTGCTGAGCCGTGTATCTAATCCTCTCCTGTGTGATACTGACTGCTGAGCAGTGTATCTAATCCTATTCTGTGTGATACTGACTGCTGAGCTGTGTGTCTAATCCTATTCTGTGTGATACTGCCTGCTGAGCTGTGTATCTAATCCTCTCCTGTGTGATACTGACTGCTGAGCTGTGTATCTAATCATCTCCTGTGTGATACTGCTTGCTGAGCCGTGTATCTAATCCTATCCTGTGTGATACTGACTGCTGAGCTGTGTATCTAATCCTCTCCTGTGTGATACTGACTGCTGAGCCGTGGATCTAATCCTATTCTGTGTGATACTGTCTGCTGAGCTGTGTATCTAATCCTATCCTGTGTGATACTGACTGCTGAGCCGTGTATCTAATCCTATCCTGTGTGATACTGACTGCTGAGCGGTGTATCTAATCCTATCCTGTGTGATACTGACTGCTGAGCCGTGTATCTAATCCTATCCTGTGTGATAGTGACTGCTGAGCTGTGTATCTAATCCTATCCTGTGTGATACTGACTGCTGAGCCGTGTATCTAATCCTATCCTGTGTGATACTGACTGCTGAGCTGTGTATCTAATCCTATCCTGTGTGATACTGACTGCTGAGCCGTGTATCTAATCCTCTCCTGTGTGATACTGACTGCTGAGCTGTGTATCTAATCCTATCCTGTGTGATACTTACTGCTGAGCCGTGTATCTAATCCTCTCCTGTGTGATACTGACTGCTGAGCCGTGTGTCTAATCCTATTCTGTGTGATACTGTCTGCTGAGCTGTGTATCTAATCCTCTCCTGTGTGATACTGACTGCTGAGACGTGTATCTAATCCTATCCTGTGTGATGCTGGGCCTCCCCTGCAGTCTGTGTCAGAGGGTGGTCTGTGTTGGCACGGTAATAAATTGTGTTATTTCCAGCTTTACAGAAGGACGATAACACCATAGAAATGATAAGAATAATAGGCCTCAGTTACCACAACTGTCTCATTTTTCATCTCTTAAACAGCTCTGGGACAACGTGGTGAGTTATGAGTGGCGGGTTTTGTGTTTGGACTTTTATGTGGCGAGGTTGGTGAATGTGTGGTGAAATGTGTGCTGAGGGTGGTATATGTGGTGAAGCACGTGGTAGTGTGTGGCGCATTTTGTGTGTTTGTTCATATCCCCGTGTGTGGCGAGTATCCCATGTCAGGGCCCCACCTTAGCAACTGTACGGTTTGGCGCCATCGCTCTCATTATTTCAGTCCCCCTTGTTCACATCCGGCAGCTGTCAATTTGCCTCCAACACTTTTCTTTTCACTTTTTCCCCATTATGTAGATAGGAGTAAAATTGTTTGGTGAATTGGGATGCGTGGGGTTACAATTTCGCCTCACAACATAGCCTATGACGCTCTCGGGGTCCAGATGTGTGACTGTGCCAAATTTTGTGGCTGTAGCTGCGACGGTGCGGATGCCAATCCCGGAAATACATACATACACACATTCAGCTTTATATATTAGATAATGCTGAGTGTATAGCTCTACCCACTCCGCATAGCCAAATTCACTATAATATCCCACATCATCCCATCAGCCAGAGCCACCGGACTACTACCCCTAATATCCCACATCATCCCACCAGCCAGAGCCACCGGACTACTACCCCTAATATCCCACATCATCCCGTCAGCCAGAGCCACCGGACTACTACCCCTAATATCCTACATCATCCCATCAGCCATAGCCACCGGACTACTACCCCTAATATCCCACATTATCTCGTCAGCCAGAGCCACCGGACTACTACCCCTAATATCCCACATCATCCCATCAGCCAGAGCCACCGGACTACTACCCCTAATATCCCACATCATCCCATCAGCCAGAGCCACCGGACTACTACCTCTAATATCCCACATCATCCCATCAGCCAGAGCCACCGGACTACTACCCCTAATATCCCACATCATCCCGTCACCCAGAGCCACCAGACTACTACCCCTAATATCCCACATCATCCCGTCACCCAGAGCCACCGGACTACTACCCCTAATATCCCACATCATCTCGTCAGCCAAAGCCACCAGACTACTACCCCTAATATCCCACATCATCCCGTCAGCCAGAGCAACCGGACTACTCCCCCTAATATCCCACATCATCCCGTCAGCCAGAGCAACCGGACTACTACCCCTAATATCCCACATCATCCCGTCAGAGCCATCGGACTACTACCCCTAATATCCCACATCATCCCGTCAGCCAGAGCCGCCGGACTACTACCCCTAATATCCCACATCATCCCATCAGCCAGAGCCGCCGGACTACTACCCCTAATATCCCACATCATCCCGTCACCCAGAGACACCGGACTACTACCCCTAATATCTCACATCATCCCATCAGCCAGAGCCACCGGACTACTACCCCTAATATCCCACATCATCCCGTCAGCCAGGGCAACCGGACTACTACCCCTAATATCCCACATCATCCCGTCAGCCAGAGCCACCGGACTACTACCCCTAATATCCCACATCATCCCGTCACCCAGAGACACCGGACTACTACCCCTAATATCTCACATCATCCCATCAGCCAGAGCCACCGGACTACTACCCCTAATATCTCACATCATCCCATCAGCCAGAGCCACCGGACTACTACCCCTAATATCTCACATCATCCCATCAGCCAGAGCCACCGGACTACTACCACTAATATCCCACATCATCCCGTCAGTCAGAGCAACCGGACTACTACCCCTAATATCCCACATCATCCCGTCAGAGCCATCGGACTACTACCCCTAATATCCCACATCATCCCATCAGCCAGAGCCACCGGACTACTACCCCTAATATCCCACATCATCTCGTCAGCCAGAGCCACCGGACTACTACCCCTAATATCCCACATCATCCCGTCAGCCAGAGCCACCGGACTACTACCCCTAATCAGCCAGAGCCACCGGACTACTACCCCTAATATCCCACATCATCCTGTCAGCCAGAGCCACCGGACTACTCCCTCTAATATCCCACATCATCCTGTCAGCCAGAGCCACCGGACTACTACCACTAATATCCCACATCATCCCGTCAGCCAGAGCTACCGGACTACTACCCCTAAGATCCCACATCATCCCATCAGCCAGAGCCACCGGACTACTACCTCTAATATCCCACATCATCCCATCAGCCAGAGCCACCGGACTACTACCTCTAATATCCCACATCATCCCATCAGCCAGAGCCACCGGACTACTACCTCTAATATCCCACATCATCCCGTCAGCCAGAGCCACCGGACTACTACCCCTAATATCCCACATCATCCCGTCAGCCAGAGCCACCGGACTACTACCCCTAATCAGCCAGAGCCACCGGACTACTACTCCTAATATCCCACATCATCCTGTCAGCCAGAGCCACCGGACTACTACCTCTAATATCCCACATCATCCCGTCAGCCAGAGCCACCGGACTACTACCACTAATATCCCACATCATCCCGTCAGCCAGAGCTACCGGACTACTACCCCTAAGATCCCACATCATCCCATCAGCCAGAGCCACCGGACTACTACCACTAATATCCCACATCATCCCGTCAGCCAGAGCCACCGGACTACTCCCTCTAATATCCCACATCATCCTGTCAGCCAGAGCCACCGGACTACTACCTCTAATATCCCACATCATCCCATCAGCCAGAGCCACCGGACTACTACCACTAATATCCCACATCATCCCATCAGCCAGAGCCACCGGACTACTACCACTAATATCCCACATCATCCTGTCAGCCAGAGCCACCGGACTACTACCACTAATATCCCACATCATCCCGTCAGCCATAGCCACCGGACTACTACCTCTAATATCCCACATCATCCCATCAGCCAGAGCCACCGGACTACTACCCCTAATATCCCACATCATCCCATTAGCCAGAGCCACCGGACTACTCCCTCTAATATCCCACATCATCCCGTCAGCCAGAGCCACCGGACTACTCCCCCTAATATCCCACATCATCCCGTCAGCCAGAGCCACCAGACTACTCCCTCTAATATCCCACATCATCCTGTCAGCCAGAGCCACCGGACTACTACCCCTAATATCCCACATCATCCCATGAGCCAGAGCCACCGGACTACTCCCTCTAATATCCCACATCATCCCGTCAGCCAGAGCCACCGGACTACTACCTGTAATATCCCACATCATCCCGTGAGCCAGAGCCACCGGACTACTACCCCTAATATCCCACATCATCCCGTCAGCCAGAGCCACTGGACTACTACCACTAATATCCCACATCATCCCGTCAGCCAGAGCCACCGGACTACTACCTCTAATATCCCACATCATCCCATCAGCCAGAGCCACCGGACTACTACCACTAATATCCCACATCATCCTGTCAGCCAGAGCCACTGGACTACTACCACTAATATCCCACATCATCCCGTCAGCCATAGCCACCGGACTATTACCTCTAATATCCCACATCATCCCATCAGCCAGAGCCACCGGACTACTACCCCTAATATCCCACATCATCCCATCAGCCAGAGCCACCGGACTACTCCCTCTAATATCCCACATCATCCCGTCAGCCAGAGCCACCGGACTACTCCCCCTAATATCCCACATCATCCCGTCAGCCAGAGCCACCGGACTACTCCCTCTAATATCCCACATCATCCTGTCAGCCAGAGCCACCGGACTACTACCCCTAATATCCCACATCATCCCATGAGCCAGAGCCACCGGACTACTCCCTCTAATATCCCACATCATCCCGTCAGCCAGAGCCACCGGACTACTACCTCTAATATCCCACATCATCCCATGAGCCAGAGCCACCGGACTACTACCCCTAATATCCCACATCATCCCGTCAGCCAGAGCCACCGGACTACTACCACTAATATCCCACATCATCCCGTCAGCCAGAGCCACCGGACTACTACCTCTAATATCCCACATCATCCCATCAGCCAGAGCCACCGGACTACTACCACTAATATCCCACATCATCCCGTCAGCCAGAGCCACCGGACTACTCCCTCTAATATCCCACATCATCCTGTCAGCCAGAGCCACCGGACTACTACCACTAATATCCCACATCATCCCGTCAGCCAGAGCCACCGGACTACTCCCTCTAATATCCCACATCATCCTGTCAGCCAGAGCCACCGGACTACTACCACTAATACCCCACATCATCCCATCAGCCAGAGCCACCGGACTACTACCCCTAATATCCCACATCATCCCATCAGCCAGAGCCACCGGACTACTCCCACTAATATCCCACATCATCCCATCAGCCAGAGCCACCGGACTACTACCCCTAATATCCCACATCATCCCATCAGCCAGAGCCACCGGACTACTACCCCTAATATCCCACATCATCCCGTCAGCCAGAGCCACCGGACTACTACCCCTAATATCCCACATCATCCTGTCAGCCAGAGCTAACGGACTACTACCCCTAATATCCCACATCATCCCGTCAGCCAGAGCCACCGGACTACTACCCCTAATATCCCACATCATCTCATCAGCCAGAGCCACCAGACTACTACCCCTAATATCCCACATCATCTCGTCAGACAGAGCCACCGGACTACTACCCCTAATATCCTACATCATCTCGTCAGCCAGAGCCACCGGACTACTACCCCTAATATCCCACATCATCCCGTCAGCCAGAGCCACCGGTCTACTACCCCTAATATCCCACATCATCTCGTCAGACAGAGCCACCGGACTACTACCCCTAATATCCTACATCATCTCGTCAGCCAGAGCCACCGGACTACTACCCCTAATATCCCACATCATCCCGTCAGCCAGAGCCACCGGACTACTACCCCTAATATCCCACATCATCCCGTCAGCCAGAGCCACCGGACTACTACCCCTAATATCCGACATCATCCCGTCAGCCAGAGCCACCAGACTACTACCACTAATATCCCACATCATCCCATCAGCCAGAGCCACCGGACTACTACCCCTAATATCCCACATCATCTCATCAGCCAGAGCCACCAGACTACTACCCCTAATATCCCACATCATCTCGTCAGCCAGAGCCACCGGACTACTACCCCTAATATCCCACATCATCCCGTCAGCCAGAGCCACCAGACTACTACCCCTAATATCCCACATCATCTCATCAGCAAGAGCCACCGGACTACTACCCCTAATATCCCACATCATTTCATCAGCCAGAGCCACCAGACTACTACCCCTAATATCCCACATCATCTCATCAGCCAGAGCCACCAGACTACTACCCCTAATATCCCACATCATCTCGTCAGCCAGAGCCACCGGACTACTACCCCTAATATCCCACATCATCCCGTCAGCCAGAGCCACCGGACTACTACCACTAATATCCCACATCATCCCATCAGCCAGAGCCACCGGACTACTACCCCTAATATCTCACATCATCCCGTCAGCCAGAGCCACCGGACTACTACCCCTAATATCCCACATCATCTCATCAGCCAGAGCCACCTGACTGCTACCCCTAATATCCCACATCCTCTCATCAGCCAGAGCCACCAGACTACTACCCCTAATATCCCACATCATCTCATCAGCCAGAGCCACCGGACTACTACCACTAATATCCCACATCATCCCGTCAGCCAGAGCCACCTGACTACTACCCCTAATATCCCACATCATCTCATCAGCCAGAGCCACCTGACTACTACCCCTAATATCCCACATCATCTCATCAGCCAGAGCCACCGGACTACTACCCCTAATATCCCACATCATCTCATCAGCCAGAGCCACCTGACTACTACCCCTAATATCCCACATCATCTCATCAGCCAGAGCCACCAGACTACTACCCCTAATATCCCACATCATCTCATCAGCCAGAGCCACCGGACTACTACCCCTAATATCCCACATCATCTCGTCAGCCAGAGCCACCGGACTACTACCCCTAATATCCCACATCATCCCGTCAGCCAGAGCCACCGGACTACTACCCCTAATATCCCACATCATCTCGTCAGCCAGAGCCACCGGACTACTACCCCTAATATCCTACATCATCTCGTCAGCCAGAGCCACCGGACTACTACCCCTAATATCCCACATCATCCCGTCAGCCAGAGCCACCGGACTACTACCCCTAATATCCCACATCATCCCGTCAGCCAGAGCCACCGGAATACTACCACTAATATCCAACATCATCCCATCAGCCAGAGCCACCGGACTACTACCCCTAATTTCCCACAACATCCAGTCAGCCAGAGCCACCGGACTACTACCCCTAATATCCCACATCATCCCGTCAGCCAGAGCCAGCGGACTACTACCACTAATATCCCACATCATCAAATCAGCCAGAGCCACCGGACTACTACCCCTAATATCCCACATCATCTCGTCAGCCAGAGCCACCGGACTACTACCCCTAATATCCTACATCATCTCGTCAGCCAGAGCCACCGGACTACTACCCCTAATATCCCACATCATCTCGTCAGCCAGAGCCACCGGACTACTACCCCTAATATCCCACATCATCCCGTCAGCCAGAGCCACCGGACTACTACCCCTAATATCCCACATCATCCCGTCAGCCAGAGCCACCGGACTACTACCCCTAATATCCCACATCATCCCATCAGCCAGAGCCTCCGGACTACTACCCCTAATATCCTACATCATCTCGCCAGCCAGAGCCACCGGACTACTACCCCTAATATCCCACATCATCCCGTCAGCCAGAGCCACCGGACTACTACCCCTAATATCCCACATCATCCCGTCAGCCAGAGCCACCGGAATACTACCACTAATATCCCACATCATCCCGTCAGCCAGAGCCACCGGACTACTACCCCTAATATCCCACATCATTCCGTCAGCCAGAGCCACCGGACTACTACCCCTAATATCCCACATCATCCCATCAGCCAGAGCCACCGGACTACTACCCCTAATATCCCACATCATCCCGTCAGAGCCACCGGACTACTACCCCTAATATCCCACATCATCCCGTCAGAGCCATCGGACTACTACCCCTAATATCCCACATCATCCCATCAGCCAGAGCCACCGGACTACTACCCCTAATATCCCACATCATCCCGTCAGAGCCATCGGACTACTACCCCTAATATCCCACATCATCCCGTCAGCCAGAGCCACCGGACTACTACCCCTAATATCCCACATCATCTCGTCAGCCAGAGCCACCGGACTACTACCCCTAATATCCCACATCATCCCGTCAGCCAGAGCCACCGGACTACTACCCCTAATCAGCCAGAGCCACCGGACTACTACCCCTAATATCCCACATCATCCTGTCAGCCAGAGCCACCGGACTACTCCCTCTAATATCCCACATCATCCTGTCAGCCAGAGCCACCGGACTACTACCCCTAATGAGCCAGAGCCACCGGACTACTACCCCTAATATCCCACATCATCCTGTCAGCCAGAGCCACCGGACTACTCCCTCTAATATCCCACATCATCCTGTCAGCCAGAGCCACCGGACTACTACCCCTAATCAGCCAGAGCCACCGGACTACTACCACTAATATCCCACATCATCCCGTCAGCCAGAGCCACCGGACTACTACCCCTAATATCCCACATCATCCTGTCAGCCAGAGCCACCGGACTACTACCACTAATATCCCACATCATCCTGTCAGCCAGAGCCACCGGACTACTCCCTCTAATATCCCACATCATCCTGTCAGCCAGAGCCACCGGACTACTACCCCTAATGAGCCAGAGCCACCGGACTACTACCCCTAATATCCCACATCATCCTGTCAGCCAGAGCCACCGGACTACTCCCTCTAATATCCCACATCATCCTGTCAGCCAGAGCCACCGGACTACTACCCCTAATCAGCCAGAGCCACCGGACTACTACCACTAATATCCCACATCATCCCGTCAGCCAGAGCCACCGGACTACTACCTCTAATATCCCACATCATCCTGTCAGCCAGAGCCACCGGACTACTACCACTAATATCCCACATCATCCCGTCAGCCAGAGCCACCGGACTACTACCCCTAATAAGCCAGAGCCACCGGACTACTACCCCTAATATCCCACATCATCCTGTCAGCCAGAGCCACCGGACTACTACCTCTAATATCCCACATCATCCCATCAGCCAGAGCCACCGGACTACTACCACTAATATCCCACATCATCCCGTCAGCCAGAGCCACCGGACTACTACCTCTAATATCCCACATCATCCCATCAGCCAGAGCCACCGGACTACTACCACTAATATCCCACATCATCCTGTCAGCCAGAGCCACCGGACTACTACCACTAATATCCCACATCATCCCATCAGCCAGAGCCACCGGACTACTACCCCTAATATCCCACATCATCCCATCAGCCAGAGCCACCGGACTACTCCCTCTAATATCCCACATCATCCCGTCAGCCAGAGCCACCGGACTACTCCCCCTAATATCCCACATCATCCCGTCAGCCAGAGCCACCGGACTACTACCCCTAATATCCCACATCATCCCGTCAGCCAGAGCCACCGGACTACTACCCCTAATATCCCACATCATCCCATGAGCCAGAGCCACCGGACTACTCCCTCTAATATCCCACATCATCCCGTCAGCCAGAGCCACCGGACTACTACCTCTAATATCCCACATCATCCCATGAGCCAGAGCCACCGGACTACTACCCCTAATATCCCACATCATCCCGTCAGCCAGAGCCACTGGACTACTACCACTAATATCCCACATCATCCCGTCAGCCAGAGCCACCGGACTACTACCTCTAATATCCCACATCATCGCATCAGCCAGAGCCACCGGACTACTACCACTAATATCCCACATCATCCCGTCAGCCATAGCCACCGGACTACTACCTCTAATATCCCACATCATCCCATCAGCCAGAGCCAACGGACTACTACCCCTAATATCCCACATCATCCCATCAGCCAGAGCCACCGGACTACTCCCTCTAATATCCCACATCATCCCGTCAGCCAGAGCCACCGGACTACTCCCCCTAATATCCCACATCATCCCGTCAGCCAGAGCCACCGGACTACTCCCTCTAATATCCCACATCATCCCATGAGCCAGAGCCACCGGACTACTACCCCTAATATCCCACATCATCCCGTCAGCCAGAGCCACCGGACTACTCCCTCTAATATCCCACATCATCCCATGAGCCAGAGCCACCGGACTACTACCCCTAATATCCCACATCATCCCGTCAGCCAGAGCCACCGGACTACTCCCTCTAATATCCCACATCATCCCGTCAGCCAGAGCCACCGGACTACTACCTCTAATATCCCACATCATCCCATGAGCCAGAGCCACCGGACTACTACCCCTAATATCCCACATCATCCCGTCAGCCAGAGCCACCGGACTACTACCACTAATATCCCACATCATCCCGTCAGCCAGAGCCACCGGACTACTACCTCTAATATCCCACATCATCCCATCAGCAAGAGCCACCGGACTACTACCCCTAATATCCCACATCATCCCGTCAGCCAGAGCCACCGGACTACTACCCCTAATATCCCACATCATCCCGTCAGCCAGAGCCACCGGACTACTACCCCTAATATCCCACATCATCCCGTCAGCCAGAGCCATCGGACTACTACCACTAATATCCCACATCATCCCGTCAGCCAGAGCCACCGGACTACTCCCTCTAATATCCCACATCATCCTGTCAGCCAGAGCCACCGGACTACTACCCCTAATATCCCACATCATCCCATCAGCCAGAGCCACCGGACTACTACCCCTAATATCCCACATCATCCCATCAGCCAGAGCCACCGGACTACTCCCACTAATATCCCACATCATCCCATCAGCCAGAGCCACCGGACTACTACCCCTAATATCCCACATCATCCCATCAGCCAGAGCCACCGGACTACTACCCCTAATATCCCACATCATCCCGTCAGCCAGAGCCACCGGACTACTACCCCTAATATCCCACATCATCCTGTCAGCCAGAGCTAACGGACTACTACCCCTAATATCCCACATCATCCCGTCAGCCAGAGCCACCGGACTACTACCCCTAATATCCCACATCATCTCATCAGCCAGAGCCACCAGACTACTACCCCTAATATCCCACATCATCTCGTCAGACAGAGCCACCGGACTACTACCCCTAATATCCTACATCATCTCGTCAGCCAGAGCCACCGGACTACTACCCCTAATATCCCACATCATCTCGTCAGCCAGAGCCACCGGACTACTACCCCTAATATCCCACATCATCCCGTCAGCCAGAGCCACCGGACTACTACCCCTAATATCCCACATCATCCCGTCAGCCAGAGCCACCGGACTACTACCCCTAATATCCCACATCATCCCGTCAGCCAGAGCCACCGGACTACTACCACTAATATCCCACATCATCCCATCAGCCAGAGCCACCGGACTACTACCCCTAATATCCCACATCATCTCATCAGCCAGAGCCACCAGACTACTACCCCTAATATCCCACATCATCTCGTCAGCCAGAGCCACCGGACTACTACCCCTAATATCCCACATCATCCCGTCAGCCAGAGCCACCAGACTACTACCCCTAATATCCCACATCATCTCATCAGCAAGAGCCACCGGACTACTACCCCTAATATCCCACATCATCTCATCAGCCAGAGCCACCAGACTACTACCCCTAATATCCCACATCATCTCATCAGCCAGAGCCACCAGACTACTACCCCTAATATCCCACATCATCCCGTCAGCCAGAGCCACCGGACTACTACCCCTAATATCCCACATCATCCCGTCAGCCAGAGCCACCGGACTACTACCACTAATATCCCACATCATCCCATCAGCCAGAGCCACCGGACTACTACCCCTAATATCCCACATCATCCCGTCAGCCAGAGCCACCGGACTACTACCCCTAATATCCCACATCATCCCATCAGCCAGAGCCACCGGACTACTACCCCTAATATCCCACATCATCCCGTCAGCCAGAGCCACCGGACTACTACCCCTAATATCCCACATCATCTCATCAGCCAGAGCCACCAGACTACTACCCCTAATATCCCACATCATCTCATCAGCCAGAGCCACCAGACTACTACCCCTAATATCCCACATCATCTCGTCAGCCAGAGCCACCGGACTACTACCCCTAATATCCCACATCATCTCATCAGCCAGAGCCACCGGACTACTACCCCTAATATCCCACATCATCTCGTCAGCCAGAGCCACCGGACTACTACCCCTAATATCCCACATCATCTCGTCAGCCAGAGCCACCAGACTACTACCCCTAATATCCCACATCATCTCATCAGCCAGAGCCACCAGACTACTACCCCTAATATCCCACATCATCTCGTCAGCCAGAGCCACCGGACTACTACCCCTAATATCCCACATCATCTCATCAGCCAGAGCCACCAGACTACTACCCCTAATATCCCACATCATCTCGTCAGCCAGAGCCACCGGACTACTACCCCTAATATCCCACATCATCTCATCAGCCAGAGCCACCAGACTACTACCCCTAATATCCTACAACATATCGTCAGCCAGAGCCACCGGACTACTACCCCTAATATCCCACATCATCTCGTCAGCCAGAGCCACCGGACTACTACCCCTAATATCCCACATCATCCCGTCAGCCAGAGCCACCGGACTACTACCCCTAATATCCCACATCATCTCGTCAGCCAGAGCCACCGGACTACTACCCCTAATATCCTACATCATCTCGTCAGCCAGAGCCACCGGACTACTACCCCTAATATCCCACATCATCCCGTCAGCCAGAGCCACCGGACTACTACCCCTAATATTCCACATCATCCCGTCAGCCAGAGCCACCGGAATACTACCACTAATATCCAACATCATCCCATCAGCCAGAGCCACCGGACTACTACCCCTAATTTCCCACAACATCCAGTCAGCCAGAGCCACCGGACTACTACCCCTAATATCCCACATCATCCCGTCAGCCAGAGCCAGCGGACTACTACCACTAATATCCCACATCATCCCATCAGCCAGAGCCACCGGACTACTACCCCTAATATCCCACATCATTTCGTCAGCCAGAGCCACCGGACTACTACCCCTAATATCTTACATCATCTCGTCAGCCAGAGCCACCGGACTACTACCCCTAATATCCCACATCATCCCGTCAGCCAGAGCCACCGGACTACTACCCCTAATATCCTACATCATCTCGTCAGCCAGAGCCACCGGACTACTACCCCTAATATCCCACATCATCCCGTCAGCCAGAGCCACCGGACTACTACCCCTAATATCCCACATCATCCCGTCAGCCAGAGCCACCGGACTACTACCCCTAATATCCAACATCATTCCGTCAGCCAGAGCCACCGGATTACTACCCCTAATATCCCACATCATCCCATCAGCCAGAGCCACCGGACTACTACCCCTAATATCCAACATCATCCCGTCAGCCAGAGCCACCGGACTACTACCCCTAATATCCCACATCATCCCGTCAGCCAGAGCCACCGGACTACTACCCCTAATATCCAACATCATTCCGTCAGCCAGAGCCACCGGATTACTACCCCTAATATCCCACATCATCCCATCAGCCAGAGCCACCGGACTACTACCCCTAATATCCCACATCATCCCGTCAGCCAGAGCCACCGGACTACTACCCCTAATATCCCACATCATCCCATCAGCCAGAGCCACCGGACTACTACCCCTAATATCCCACATCATCCCATCAGCCAGAGCCACCGGACTACTACCCCTAATATCCCACATCATCCAGTCAGCCAGAGCCACCGGACTACTACCCCTAATATCCCACATCATCCCGTCAGAGCCAGCGGACTACTACCCCTAATTTCCCACATCATCCCGTCAGAGTCACCGGACTACTACCACTAATATCCCACATCGTCCCGTCAGCCAGAGCCACCTGACTACTACCACTAATATCCCACATCATCTCGTCAGCCAGAGCCACCGGACTACCACTAATATCCCACATCATCTCGTCAGCCAGAGCCACCGGACTACTACCCCTAATATCCCACATCATCCCGTCAGCCAGAGCCACCGGACTACTACCTCTAATATCCCACATCATCCCATCAGCCAGAGCCACCGGACTACTACCCCTAATATCCCACATCATCTCGTCAGCCAGAGCCACCGGACTACTACCCCTAATATCCCACATCATCCCATCAGCCAGAGCCACCGGACTACTACCCCTAATATCCCACATCATCTCGTCAGCCAGAGCCACCGGACTACTACCCCTAATATCCCACATCATCTCGTCAGCCAGAGCCACCGGACTACTACCCCTAATATCCCACATCATCCCGTCAGCCAGAGCCACCGGACTACTACCCCTAATATCCCACATCATCCCGTCAGCCAGAGCCACCGGAATACTACCAATAATATCCCACATCATCCCGTCAGCCAGAGCCACCGGACTACTACCCCTAATATCCAACATCATTCCGTCAGCCAGAGCCACCGGATTACTACCCCTAATATCCCACATCATCCCATCAGCCAGAGCCATCGGACTACTACCCCTAATATCCCACATCATCCCGTCAGCCAGAGCCACCGGACTACTACCCCTAATATCCCACATCATCCCATCAGCCAGAGCCACCGGACTACTAGCCCTAATATCCCACATCATCCCATCAGCCAGAGCCACCAGACTACTACCCCTAATATCCCACATCATCCCGTCAGCCAGAGCCACCAGACTACTACCCCTAATATCCCACATCGTCCCGTCAGCCAGAGCCACCTGACTACTACCCCTAATATCCCACATCATCTCGTCAGCCAGAGCCACCGGACTACCACTAATATCCCACATCATCTCGTCAGCCAGAGACACCGGACTACTACCCCTAATATCCCACATCATCCCATCAGAGGCAGCGGACTACTACCCCTAATTTCCCACATCATCCCGTCAGAGTCACCGGACTCCTACCACTAATATCCCACATCATCCCGTCAGCCAGAGCCACCGGACTACTACCACTAATATCCCACATCGTCCCGTCAGAGCCACCGGACTACTACCACTAATATCCCACATCATCCCGTCAGAGCCACCGGACTACTACCACTAATATCCCACATCATCCCGTCAGCCAGAGCCACCGGACTACTACCCCTAATATCCCACATCATCCCGTCAGCCAGAGCCACCGGACTACTACCACTAATATCCCACATCGTCCCGTCAGAGCCACCGGACTCCTACCACTAATATCCCACATCATCCCGTCAGCCAGAGCCACCGGACTACTACCACTAATATCCCACATCGTCCCGTCAGAGCCACCGGACTACTACCACTAATATCCCACATCATCCCGTCAGAGCCACCGGACTACTACCACTAATATCCCACATCATCCCGTCAGCCAGAGCCACCGGACTACTACCACTAATATCCCACATCATCCCGTCAGCCAGAGCCACCGGACTACTACCCCTAATATCCCACATCATCCCGTCAGCCAGAGCCACCGGACTACTACCACTAATATCCCACATCGTCCCGTCAGAGCCACCGGACTACTACCACTAATATCCCACATCATCCCGTCAGAGCCACCGGACTACTACCACTAATATCCCACATCATCCCGTCAGCCAGAGCCACCGGACTACTACCCCTAATATCCCACATCATCCCGTCAGCCAGAGTCACCGGACTACTACCCCTAATATCCCACATCATCCCGTCAGCCAGAGCCACCTGACTACTACCCCTAATATCCCACATCATCCCATCGGCCAGAGCCACCAGACTACTACCCCTAATATCCCACATCATCCCGTCAGCCAGAGCCACCGGACTACTACCCCTAATATCCCACATCATCCCGTCAGCCAGAGTCACCGGACTACTACCCCTAATATCCCACATCATCCCTTCAGCCAGAGCCACCGGACTACTACCCCTAATATCCCACATCATCCCATCGGCCAGAGCCACCAGACTACTACCCCTAATATCCCACATCATCCCGTCAGCCAGAGCCACCAGACTACTACCCCTAATATCCCACATCATCCCGTCAGCCAGAGCCACCGGACTACTACCCCTAATATCCCACATCATCCCGTCAGCCAGAGCCACCGGACTACTACCCCTAATATCCCACATCATCCCGTCAGCCAGAGCCACCGGACTACTACCCCTAATATCCCACATCATCCCGTCAGAGTCACCGGACTACTACCCCTAATTTCCCACATCATCCAGTCAGCCAGAGCCACCGGACTACTACCCCTAATATCCCACATCATCCCGTCAGCCAGAGCCACCGGACTACTACCCCTAATATCCCACATCATCCCATCAGCCAGAGCCACCGGACTACTACCCCTAATATCCCACATCATCCCGTCAGAGTCACCAGACTACTACCCCTAATTTCCCACATCATCCAGTCAGCCAGAGCCACCGGACTACTACCCCTAATATCCCACATCATCCCGTCAGCCAGAGCCACCGGACTACTACCCCTAATATCCCACATCATCCCGTCAGCCAGTGCCACCGGACTACTACCCCTAATATCCCACATCATCTCGTCAGAGTCACCGGACTACTACCCCTAATATCCCACATCATCCCGTCAGAGTCACCAGACTACTACCCCTAATTTCCCACATCATCCAGTCAGCCAGAGCCACCGGACTACTACCCCTAATATCCCACATCATCCCGTCAGCCAGAGCCACCGGACTACTACCCCTAATATCCCACATCATCCCGTCAGCCAGAGCCACCGGACTACTACCCCTAATATCCCACATCATCCCGTCAGAGTCACCAGACTACTACCCCTAATTTCCCACATCATCCAGTCAGCCAGAGCCACCGGACTACTACCCCTAATATCCCACATCATCCCGTCAGCCAGAGCCACCGGACTACTACCCCTAATATCCCACAACATCCCGTCAGAGTCACCGGACTACTACCCCTAATATCCCACATCATCCCGTCAGCCAGAGCCACCGGACTACTACCCCTAATATCCCACATCATCCCATCAGCAAGAGCCACCGGACTACTACCCCAAATATCCCACATCATCCCGTCAGAGCCACCGGACTACTACCCCTAATTTCCCACATCATCCAGTCAGCCAGAGCCACCGGACTACTACCCCTAATATCCCACATCATCCCGTCAGCCAGAGCCACCGGACTACTACCCCTAATATCCCACATCATCCCGTCAGCCAGAGCCACCGGACTACTACCCCTAATATCCCACATCATCCCGTCAGCCAGAGCCACCGGACTACTACCCCTAATATCCCACATCATCCCATCAGCCAGAGCCACCGGACTACTACCCCTAATATCCCACATCATCTCATCAGCCAGAGCCACCAGACTACTACCCCTAATATCCCACATCATCTCGTCAGCCAGAGCCACCGGACTACTACCCCTAATATCCCACATCATCCCGTCAGCCAGAGCCACCAGACTACTACCCCTAATATCCCACATCATCTCATCAGCCAGAGCCACCGGACTACTACCCCTAATATCCCACATCATCTCATCAGCCAGAGCCACTAGACTACTACCCCTAATATCCCACATCATCTCATCAGCCAGAGCCACCAGACTACTACCCCTAATATCCCACATCATCCCGTCAGCCAGAGCCACCGGACTACTACCCCTAATATCCCACATCATCCCGTCAGCCAGAGCCACCGGACTACTACCACTAATATCCCACATCATCCCATCAGCCAGAGCCACCGGACTACTACCCCTAATATCCCACATCATCCCGTCAGCCAGAGCCACCGGACTACTACCACTAATATCCCACATCATCCCATCAGCCAGAGCCACCAGACTACTACCCCTAATATCCCACATCATCCCGTCAGCCAGAGCCACCGGACTACTACCCCTAATATCCCACATCATCCCGTCAGCCAGAGCCACCGGACTACTACCCCTAATATCCCACATCATCCCATCAGCCAGAGCCACCGGACTACTACCCCTAATATCCCACATCATCTCATCAGCCAGAGCCACCAGACTACTACCCCTAATATCCCACATCATCTCATCAGCCAGAGCCACCAGACTACTACCCCTAATATCCTACATCATCTCGTCAGCCAGAGCCACCGGACTACTACCCCTAATATCCCACATCATCCCGTCAGCCAGAACCACCGGACTACTACCCCTAATATCCCACATCATCCCATCAGCAAGAGCCACCGGACTACTACCCCTAATATCCCACATCATCCCGTCAGCCAGAGCCACCGGACTACTACCCCTTATATCCCATATCATCCCATCAGCAAGAGCCACCGGACTACTACCCCAAATATCCCACATCATCCCGTCAGAGCCACCGGACTACTACCCCTAATTTCCCACATCATCCAGTCAGCCAGAGCCACCGGACTACTACCCCTAATATCCCACATCATCCCGTCAGCCAGAGCCACCGGACTACTACCCCTAATATCGCACATCATCCCGTCAGCCAGAGCCACCGGACTACTACCCCTAATATCCCACATCATCCCGTCAGCCAGAGCCACCGGACTACTACCACTAATATTCCACATCATCCCATCAGCCAGAGCCACCGGACTACTACCCCTAATATCCCACATCATCTCATCAGCCAGAGCCACCAGACTACTACCCCTAATATCCCACATCATCTCGTCAGCCAGAGCCACCGGACTACTACCTTTAATATCCCACATCATCCCGTCAGCCAGAGCCACCAGACTACTACCCCTAATATCCCACATCATCTCATCAGCCAGAGCCACCGGACTACTACCCCTAATATCCCACATCATCTCATCAGCCAGAGCCACCAGACTACTACCCCTAATATCCCACATCATCTCATCAGCCAGAGCCACCGGACTACTACCCCTAATATCCCACATCATCTCGTCAGCCAGAGCCACCGGACTACTACCACTAATATCCCACATCATCTCATCAGCCAGAGCCACCAGACTACTACCCCTAATATCCCACATCATCTCATCAGCCAGAGCCACCAGACTACTACCCCTAATATCCCACATCATCTCATCAGCCAGAGCCACCAGACTACTACCCCTAATATCCCACATCATCTCATCAGCCAGAGCCACCGGACTACTACCCCTAATATCCCACATCATCTCGTCAGCCAGAGCCACCAGACTACTACCCCTAATATCCTACATCATCTCGTCAGCCAGAGCCACCGGACTACTACCCCTAATATCCCACATCATCTCGTCAGCCAGAGCCACCGGACTACTACCCCTAATATCCCACATCATCCCGTCAGCCAGAGCCACCGGACTACTACCTCTAATATCCCACATCATCCCGTCAGCCAGAGCCACCGGACTACTACCACTAATATCCCACATCATCCCATCAGCCAGAGCCACCGGACTACTACCCCTAATATCCCACATCATCTCATCAGCCAGAGCCACCAGACTACTACCCCTAATATCCTACATCATCTCGTCAGCCAGAGCCACCGGACTACTACCCCTAATATCCCACATCATCCCGTCAGCCAGAGCCACCGGACTACTACCCCTAATATCCCACATCATCCCGTCAGCCAGAGCCACCGGACTACTACCCCTAATATCCCACATCATCCCGTCAGCCAGAGCCACCGGACTACTACCACTAATATCCCACATCATCCCGTCAGCCAGAGCCACCGGACTACTACCCCTAATATCCCACATCATCCCGTCAGCCAGAGCCACCGGACTACTACCCCTAATATCCCACATCATCTCATCAGCCAGAGCCACCGGACTACTACCCCTAATTTCCCACAACATCCAGTCAGCCAGAGCCACCGGACTACTACCCCTAATATCCCACATCATCCCGTCAGCCAGAGCCAGCGGACTACTACCACTAATATCCCACATCATCCCATCAGCCAGAGCCACCGGACTACTACCCCTAATATCCCACATCATCTCGTCAGCCAGAGCCACCGGACTACTACCCCTAATATCCTACATCATCTCGTCAGCCAGAGCCACCGGACTACTACCCCTAATATCCCACATCATCTCGTCAGCCAGAGCCACCGGACTTCTACCCCTAATATCCCACATCATCCCGTCAGCCAGAGCCACCGGACTACTACCCCTAATATCCTACATCATCTCGTCAGCCAGAGCCACCGGACTACTACCTCTAATATCCCACATCATCCCGTCAGCCAGAGCCACCGGACTACTACCCCTAATATCCCACATCATCCCGTCAGCCAGAGCCACCGGACTACTACCCCTAATATCCCACATCATCCCGTCAGCCAGAGCCACCGGACTACTACCCCTAATATCCCACATCATCTCGTCAGAGTCACCGGACTACTACCCCTAATATCCCACATCATCCCGTCAGAGTCACCAGACTACTACCCCTAATTTCCCACATCATCCAGTCAGCCAGAGCCACCGGACTACTACCCCTAATATCCCACATCATCCCGTCAGCCAGAGCCACCGGACTACTACCCCTAATATCCCACATCATCCCGTCAGCCAGAGACACCGGACTACTACCCCTAATATCCCACATCATCCCGTCAGAGTCACCAGACTACTACCCCTAATTTCCCACATCATCCAGTCAGCCAGAGCCACCGGACTACTACCCCTAATATCCCACATCATCCCGTCAGCCAGAGCCACCGGACTACTACCCCTAATATCCCACAACATCCCGTCAGAGTCACCGGACTACTACCCCTAATATCCCACATCATCCCGTCAGCCAGAGCCACCGGACTACTACCCCTAATATCCCACATCATCCCATCAGCAAGAGCCACCGGACTACTACCCCAAATATCCCACATCATCCCGTCAGAGCCACCGGACTACTACCCCTAATTTCCCACATCATCCAGTCAGCCAGAGCCACCGGACTACTACCACTAATATCCCACATCATCCCGTCAGCCAGAGCCACCGGACTACTACCCCTAATATCCCACATCATCCCGTCAGCCAGAGCCACCGGACTACTACCCCTAATATCCCACATCATCCCGTCAGCCAGAGCCACCGGACTACTACCCCTAATATCCCACATCATCCCATCAGCCAGAGCCACCGGACTACTACCCCTAATATCCCACATCATCTCATTAGCCAGAGCCACCAGACTACTACCCCTAATATCCCACATCATCTCGTCAGGCAGAGCCACCGGACTACTACCCCTAATATCCCACATCATCCCGTCAGCCAGAGCCACCAGACTACTACCCCTAATATCCCACATCATCTCATCAGCCAGAGCCACCGGACTACTACCCCTAATATCCCACATCATCTCATCAGCCAGAGCCACCAGACTACTACCCCTAATATCCCACATCATCTCATCAGCCAGAGCCACCAGACTACTACCCCTAATATCCCACATCATCCCGTCAGCCAGAGCCACCGGACTACTACCCCTAATATCCCACATCATCCCGTCAGCCAGAGCCACCGGACTACTACCACTAATATCCCACATCATCCCATCAGCCAGAGCCACCGGACTACTACCCCTAATATCCCACATCATCCCGTCAGCCAGAGCCACCGGACTACTACCCCTAATATCCCACATCATCCCGTCAGCCAGAGCCACCGGACTACTACCACTAATATCCCACATCATCCCATCAGCCAGAGCCACCAGACTACTACCCCTAATATCCCACATTATCCCGTCAGCCAGAGCCACCGGACTACTACCCCTAATATCCCACATCATCCCGTCAGCCAGAGCCACCGGACTACTACCCCTAATATCCCACATCATCCCATCAGCCAGAGCCACCGGACTACTACCCCTAATATCCCACACCATCTCATCAGCCAGAGCCACCAGACTACTACCCCTAATATCCCACATCATCTCATCAGCCAGAGCCACCAGACTACTACCCCTAATATCCTACATCATCTCGTCAGCCAGAGCCACCGGACTACTACCCCTAATATCCCACATCATCTCGTCAGCCAGAGCCACCGGACTACTACCCCTAATATCCCACATCATCCCGTCAGCCAGAGCCACCGGACTACTACCCCTAATATCCCACATCATCCCATCAGCAAGAGCCACCGGACTACTACCCCTAATATCCCACATCATCTCGTCAGCCAGAGCCACCGGACTACTACCCCTAATATCCCACATCATCCCGTCAGCCAGAGCCACCGGACAACTACCCCTAATATCCCACATCATCCCATCAGCCAGAGCCACCGGACTACTACCCCTAATATCCCACATCATCCCGTCAGCCAGAGCCACCGGACTACTACCCCTAATATCCCACATCATCCCGTCAGCCAGAGCCACCGGACTACTACCCCTAATATCCCACATCATCCCGTCAGCCAGAGCCACCGGACTACTACCCCTAATATCCCACAACATCCCGTCAGAGTCACCGGACTACTACCCCTAATATCCCACATCATCCCGTCAGCCAGAGCCACCGGACTACTACCCCTAATATCCCATATCATCCCATCAGCAAGAGCCACCGGACTACTACCCCAAATATCCCACATCATCCCGTCAGAGCCACCGGACTACTACCCCTAATTTCCCACATCATCCAGTCAGCCAGAGCCACCGGACTACTACCCCTAATATCCCACATCATCCCGTCAGCCAGAGCCACCGGACTACTACCCCTAATATCCCACATCATCCCGTCAGCCAGAGCCACCGGACTACTACCCCTAATATCCCACATCATCCCGTCAGCCAGAGCCACCGGACTACTACCACTAATATTCCACATCATCCCATCAGCCAGAGCCACCGGACTACTACCACTAATATCCCACATCATCCCGTCAGCCAGAGCCTCCAGACTACTACCACTAATATCCCACATCATCCCGTCAGCCAGAGCCACCGGACTACTACCACTAATATCCCACATCATCCCGTCAGCCAGAGCCACCAGACTACTACCACTAATATCCCACATCATCCCGTCAGCCAGAGTCACCGGACTACTACCCCTAATATCCCACATCATCTCATCAGCCAGAGCCACCAGACTACTACCCCTAATATCCCACATCATCCCGTCAGCCAGAGCCACCGGACTACTACCCCTAATATCCCACATCATCCCGTCAGCCAGAGCCACCGGACTACTACCACTAATATTCCACATCATCCCATCAGCCAGAGCCACCGGACTACTACCCCTAATATCCCACATCATCCCGTCAGCCAGAGCCACCGGACTACTACCCCTAATATCCCACATCATCCCGTCAGCCAGAGCCACCGGACTACTACCACTAATATCCCACATCATCCCGTCAGCCAGAGCCACCGGACTACTACCCCTAATATCCCACATCATCCCGTCAGCCAGAGCCTCCAGACTACTACCACTAATATCCCACATCATCCCGTCAGCCAGAGCCACCGGACTACTACCACTAATATCCCACATCATCCCGTCAGCCAGAGCCACCGGACTACTACCACTAATATCCCACATCATCCCGTCAGCCAGAGTCACCGGACTACTACCCCTAATATCCCACATCATCTCATCAGCCAGAGCCACCAGACTACTACCCCTAATATCCCACATCATCTCGTCAGCCAGAGCCACCGGACTACTACCCCTAATATCCCACATCATCTCATCAGCCAGAGCCACCAGACTACTACCCCTAATATCCCACATCATCTCATCAGCCAGAGCCACCAGACTACTACCCCTAATATCCCACATCATCCCGTCAGCCAGAGCCACCGGACTACTACCCCTAATATCCCACATCATCCCGTCAGCCAGAGCCACCGGACTACTACCACTAATATCCCACATCATCCCGTCAGCCAGAGCCACCGGACTACTACCCCTAATATCCCACATCATCCCGTCAGCCAGAGCCACCGGACTACTACCACTAATATCCCACATCATCCCGTCAGCCAGAGCCACCGGACTACTACCCCTAATATCCCACATCATCCCGTCAGCCAGAGCCTCCAGACTACTACCACTAATATCCCACATCATCCCGTCAGCCAGAGCCACCGGACTACTACCACTAATATCCCACATCATCCCGTCAGCCAGAGCCACCGGACTACTACCACTAATATCCCACATCATCCCGTCAGCCAGAGTCACCGGACTACTACCACTAATATCCCACATCATCTCATCAGCCAGAGCCACCAGACTACTACCCCTAATATCCCACATCATCTCGTCAGCCAGAGCCACCGGACTACTACCCCTAATATCCCACATCATCTCATCAGCCAGAGCCACCAGACTACTACCCCTAATATCCCACATCATCTCATCAGCCAGAGCCACCAGACTACTACCCCTAATATCCCACATCATCCCGTCAGCCAGAGCCACCGGACTACTACCCCTAATATCCCACATCATCCCGTCAGCCAGAGCCACCGGACTACTACCCCTAATATCCCACATCATCCCGTCAGCCAGAGCCACCGGACTACTACCACTAATATCCCACATCATCCCGTCAGCCAGAGCCACCGGACTACTACCCCTAATATCCCACATCATCCCGTCAGCCAGAGCCACCGGACTACTACCCATAATATCCCACATCATCTCATCAGCCAGAGCCACCGGACTACTACCCCTAATTTCCCACAACATCCAGTCAGCCAGAGCCACCGGACTACTACCCCTAATATCCCACATCATCCCGTCAGCCAGAGCCAGCGGACTACTACCACTAATATCCCACATCATCCCATCAGCCAGAGCCACCGGACTACTACCCCTAATATCCTACATCATCTCGTCAGCCAGAGCCACCGGACTACTACCCCTAATATCCCACATCATCTAGTCAGCCAGAGCCACCGGACTTCTACCCCTAATATCCCACATCATCCCGTCAGCCAGAGCCACCGGACTACTACCCCTAATATCCTACATCATCTCGTCAGCCAGAGCCACCGGACTACTACCTCTAATATCCCACATCATCCCGTCAGCCAGAGCCACCGGACTACTACCCCTAATATCCCACATCATCCCGTCAGCCAGAGCCACCGGACTGCTACCCCTAATATCCCACATCATCCCATCAGCCAGAGCCACCGGACTACTACCCCTAATATCCCACATCATCCCATCAGCCAGAGCCACCAGACTACTACCCCTAATATCCCACATCATCCCATCAGCCAGAGCCACCAGACTACTACCCCTAATATCCCACATCATCCCGTCAGCCAGAGCCACCGGACTGCTACCCCTAATATCCCACATCATCCCATCAGCCAGAGCCACCGGACTACTACCCCTAATATCCCACATCATCCCGTCAGCCAGAGCCACCGGACTACTACCCCTAATATCCCACATCATCCCGTCAGCCAGAGCCACCAGACTACTACCCCTAATATCCCACATCATCCCGTCAGCCAGAGCCACCAGACTACTACCCCTAATATCCCACATCATCCCGTCAGCCAGAGCCACCGGACTACTACCCCTAATATCCCACATCATCCCATCAGCCAGAGCCACCGGACTACTACCCCTAATATCCCACATCATCCCATCAGCCAGAGCCAGCTGACTACTACCCCTAATATCCCACATCATCTCGTCAGCCAGAGCCAGCTGACTACTACCCCTAATATCCCACATCATCTCGTCAGCCAGAGCCACCGGACTACCACTAATATCCCACATCATCTCGTCAGCCAGAGACACCGGACTACTACCCCTAATATCCCACATCATCCCATCAGAGCCACCGGACTACTACCCCTAATTTCCCACATCATCCCGTCAGAGTCACCGGACTACTACCACTAATATCCCACATCATCCCATCAGCCAGAGCCACCGGACTACTACCACTAATATCCCACATCGTCCCGTCAGAGCCACCGGACTACTACCACTAATATCCCACATCATCCCGTCAGCCAGAGCCACCGGACTACTACCCCTAATATCCTACATCATCCCGTCAGCCAGAGCCACCGGACTACTACCCCTAATATCCCACATCATCCCGTCAGCCAGAGTCACCGGACTACTACCCCTAATATCCCACATCATCCCATCGGCCAGAGCCACCAGACTACTACCCCTAATATCCCACATCATCCCGTCAGCCAGAGCCACCTGCCAGAGCCACCAGACTACTACCCCTAATATCCCACATCATCCCGTCAGCCAGAGCCACCAGACTACTACCCGTAATATCCCACATCGTCCCGTCAGCCAGAGCCACCGGACTACTACCACTAATATCCCACATCATCCCGTCAGCCAGAGCCACCGGACTACTACCCGTAATATCCCACATCATCCCATCAGCCAGAACCATCGGACTACTACCCCTAATATCCCAAATCATCCCGTCAGCCAGAGCCACCGGACTACTACCCCTAATATCCCACATCATCCCATCAGCCAGAGCCACCGGACTACTACCCCTAATATCCCACATCATCCCATCAGCCAGAGCCACCTGACTACTACCCCTAATATCCCACATCATCCCGTCAGCCAGAGCCACCGGACTACTACCACTAATATCCCACATCATCTCGTCAGCCAGAGCCACCGGACTACCACTAATATCCCACATCATCTTTTCAGCCAGAGCCACCGGACTACTACCCCTAATATCCCACATCATCCCGTCAGCCAGAGCCACCGGACTACTACCACTAATATCCCACATCATCCCGTCAGAGCCACCGGACTACTACCCCTAATTTCCCACATCATCCCGTCAGAGTCACCGGACTACTACCACTAATATCCCACATCATCCCGTCAGCCAGAGCCACCGGACTACTACCACTAATATCCCACATCATCCCATCAGCCAGAGCCACCGGACTACTACCACTAATATCCCACATCATCCCGTCAGCCAGAGCCACCGGACTACTACCCCTAATATCCCACATCATCCCGTCAGCCAGAGCCACCGGACTACTACCCCTAATATCCCACATCATCCCGTCAGCCAGAGCCACCGGACTACTACCCCTAATATCCCACATCATCCCGTCAGAGTCACCGGACTACTACCCCTAATTTCCCACATCATCCAGTCAGCCAGAGCCACCGGACTACTACCCCTAATATCCCACATCATCCCGTCAGCCAGAGCCACCGGACTACTACCCCTAATATCCCACATCATCCCGTCAGAGTCACCGGACTACTACCCCTAATTTCCCACATCATCCCGTCAGCCAGAGCCACCGGACTACTACCCCTAATATCCCACATCATCCCGTCAGCCAGAGCCACCGGACTACTACCCCTAATATCCCACATCATCCCGTCAGAGTCACCAGACTACTACCCCTAATTTCCCACATCATCCAGTCAGCCAGAGCCACCGGACTACTACCCCTAATATCCCACATCATCCCGTCAGCCAGAGCCACCGGACTACTACCCCTAATATCCCACAACATCCCGTCAGAGTCACCGGACTACTACCCCTAATATCCCACATCATCCCGTCAGCCAGAGCCACCGGACTACTACCCCTAATATCCCACATCATCCCATCAGCAAGAGCCACCGGACTACTACCCCAAATATCCCACATCATCCCGTCAGAGCCACCGGACTACTACCCCTAATTTCCCACATCATCCAGTCAGCCAGAGCCACCGGACTACTACCCCTAATATCCCACATCATCCCGTCAGCCAGAGCCACCAGACTACTACCCCTAATATCCCACATCATCCCGTCAGCCAGAGCCACCGGACTACTACCCCAAATATCCCACATCATCCCGTCAGAGCCACCGGACTACTACCCCTAATTTCCCACATCATCCAGTCAGCCAGAGCCACCGGACTACTACCCCTAATATCCCACATCGTCCCGTCAGCCAGAGCCACCTGACTACTACCCCTAATATCCCACATCATCCCATCAGCCAGAGCCACCGGACTACTACCCCTAATATCCCACATCATCCCATCAGCCAGAGCCACCAGACTACTACCCCTAATATCCCACATCATCCCGTCAGCCAGAGCCACCAGACTACTACCCCTAATATCCCACATCATCCCGTCAGCCAGAGCCACCAGACTACTACCCCTAATATCCCACATCATCCCATCAGCCAGAGCCACCGGACTACTACCCCTAATATCCCACATCATCCCGTCAGCCAGAGCCACCGGACTACTACCCCTAATATCCCACATCATCCCATCAGCCAGATGTGACGAACAGCCCACGACCGTTCGTCCAAATACGGGGGCGACTAACGGGGGTCCCGCTGCCACCAAAACGCGACGGACAGCGGACCCTGTGTCACCACTATGTCACAGTCCCACCACTGACACGGGTGTATCAGCGGACGGAGGGACGAGACACAATGCCGGCACATGGCTATCACAGGCACCGTTGGGGCTTATCTTAGTTATCCCACCACTGGCACCATGTGACCAAAAATATCCAGCAAGCTACTCTCGCTCTACAATTTGCCGCAGGGGGAGTTTAATTTGGATGCCCCACCACTGCTATCAATCTTCCAAGTACTGCGGGGATTTATGTATATCCCACTTTCTCAGTTCCACTTTGGAACTCGCAGCTCTCCGGCGCCCCCTTACCCTCAGGTCAGTCAGGGAACTGCACCTAGGATAATTGGTCGCCGGACGGGCTGCCTGTTGTGAACTGGCAATCAGGCTTCTGCCGTAAGGGAATTATTAATGCTGTGGCCGCAGCCCCTCATTCAGCAATATAAGACCCTTCTAGACTGCCAGCAAGCCGCAATAGCCGTACACAACGCGCTGCCACCAGTCACGGTTACTTAATTCACAGTGTTAAATTAAGAGGGTCCGTGGCAAACCCCTTGAATTAGTAGCGATTATCTAACAAAGGCGTATAGTTCGATTCTTAGAGCATGGAGACAGATCTAAATAATTATTTCATTTATTTTCCGAAAGAGGACAGTGATTACAGATAAAAGTTGCTATAAAATTGAGACATAAAATATGTACAGTACAGGTATAAAATAAAAGTGGAGAAAACAAAGAGATTACACTCACAGTTCCATATTGTTCCTTAGGCAGACCATGCGGCTTTTTAAGGGGGGTGGAGGCGGAGCTGCACGTCTCCGCTCATCTGTGGATCTTTCTAGCACGACGACTTGAGCTGTTCTGCTCTGGTTTTGTCCAGGAAATGCTTTATAGACTTGCTATGTGACATCACGGAGAGATGCATGCTGGGTTAATCCCACCTCTCCCTTTTGGATTTAGAATTACACTAGAAAACTTATACTAATCATAACTCCATGGGGGCAGCCCGCACAGACACATATAGGGCATCATTGGTTGTGATTTGTTGAGTACAATAATTCAAGACCAAATATGCAGTAGTTCTGATACACCGTTTAGCTGGAACACATATCTCAGGTTCTGAAAGGATTAGGCTTCGCAAGAACCACGGCAGCGACGCTGTGACCGCCCGGATTACAAAAATATGATTTTTATATCTCTAGGGTATATGGTTTTCGCAGGTCAGGCTCTTAAAGGTTTACTTCTGATTCCTGATTTCAAACAAAGAGTTTATTTCCCGCACTTTTTTTTCTCTTTCAGCTGAGGCTGAGAGAAGCCAAATGGTGTGGCAGGAAGTTGATTTATAATCACCTGGGGGGGGAAGGGAAGCTGCTGCAGGGTGCAATGTAACTGAGACACTGGCAGGCAGCTTCTTACAAAATGGAGGATTTTTTAGCACAGTGCAACAGAAAACATATCTTGCAGACATTGTACATCACACCAGAGACACCGGACTACTACCCCTAATATCCCACATCATCTCGTCAGCCAGAGCCACCGGACTACTACCCCTAATATCCCACATCATCCCATCAGCCAGAGACACCGGACTACTACCCTTAATATCCCACATCATCCCGTCAGCCAGAGCCACCGGACTACTACCCCTAATATCCCACATCATCTCGTCAGCCAGAGACACCGGACTACTACCCCTAATATCCCACATCATCTCGTCAGCCAGTGCCACCGGCCTACTACCCCTAATATCCCACATCGTCTCGTCAGCCTGGGGTCAGAGCCAGAGCGCTGAGTGGAACGGTCCTAACTTCCATACTGGGGATCCCTTTAAGAGAGGCCTGGTGTCAGAACCTGAGCGCTGAGTGGATTTGCCCTGACTTGCATACTAATGATCCCTTTAATAGAACCCTGGGGTCAGAATCAGAGTGCTGAGGGATTTGCCCTAACTTCCGTACAGGAGATCCCTTTAAAAAAGGCCTGGGGTCAGTACCAAAACGCTGAGTGGATTTGCCCTAACTTCCATACCAATGATCCATGGGAGAGGGGGATTCATTTCTGTCTGGGGGGAAAGACAATGGCTGGAGCTTATGTTCCCGGGGATGCTAGATTTCTCCCACCATGTCAGTGTCTGCTGAGGTGTTGTCAAGTGGAAAAACTTGCTGATAGCAACCAATCACAGCTCAGCTTCTTTTGAACAGCTCTGGTGAAATGAAAGATGCTTCGTGATTGGTTGGTGATACACACACACACATACATAGATATATTCAGTTTTATATATATAGATAAGATAAATCCATACATAGATATATGGAAACGGATTGTAGATCTATCACTGGATATCAGTGTATAAGGGGAATAGATCCTGTGCACTTATAGATGAATAGCTTATATAATGAGGACACAGAGCAAAGGGTATAAATAGTGAGAGAATAAAGAGCTGACAGCGCATTACATCCCTGGAATACAGAGAGGAGATACAAAGTGCAGCCAGTGCTATATGGGATATCCCAGGAATACAGCACAGCCCATATAGTGTAAAGGAGGAACCATCCTAACAAGAGATGGAGATTACAGATCCTACAGACGACATGCCGGGAGTGTACAGAGAAAGATGGCAGAGTCACCACTATTCCCCCTTACGGGCGTTTCGCCCCGTCAGCTTCCTCAGAGGGTACGGATAAGTGTTTCCAACACACCAAGGTCCTGCACTAATCCAGGCAAGGGGAGTAACTCTGGGGTAAAGTGGGGGTGTTCCTAAAGGAATTGGGGCTGTTCCCCAGTCACATCTATGGAACACATGATGGAGTCGGCCAATGTCAGCCAATCACATTGGTGGTTATTGTTTATACCGGCCCTTTCCTGTCCAGGTTCATGTTATTGGCGTGACACCTAATAGTGGTGGGGACATACCCCTGATGGCTTATTGGTGTAACCCGAACGACCTGGGGCAAATGCCAATCAGAGGTCACAGGGAGCGAGTATACCCCACGTGGGTACATGCATCTGTGACGCCCCCGGGTGGTGTGTCACATGCGGGATCCAGGAAACAGCGTCACACGCCATCCCGGGTAACTCTGCCTCCGGGCACCTCTGATTGGATGGCGTCACCGAGGGGGAGTGGCTGGAATGACGCTGGATGACTCATTGCCATGGAGACCAGATGGGTCCATACCACACGAGCGTTCAGTGAAGCAGGAGGTTCAGGATGAAAACCTGTTGGTAAGACCAAGATGAATAATGCTGCATAGAGCCACCTGGTAGCGATCAGTCAGGTAAAGTGATAGTGAGGGGGGTCCGGAAACAAAACAATGCATGTGAAAAGAGCCAAATGTGACCCCACCAAGTGACCAGTGAAAGTGCAACTGTGCAACGGGTAAGAAAAGAGAATAAACAGTGATATGATAAAGATATAAAGAGAAAAGCAGCTTAACCCCTTAACCCCCAAGGGTGGTTTGCACGTTAATGACCGGGCCAATTTTTACAATTCTGACCACTGTCCTTGTATGAGGTAATAACTCTGGAGCTTCCATGGATCCCGGTGATTCTGATATTTTCTCGTGACATATTGTACTTCATGTTAGTGGCAAAATTTCATTCAAATAACTTGCGTTTATTTGTGAAAAAAACTGAAATTTGGCAAAAATTTTGAAAATTTCGCAATTTTCCAACTTTGAATTTTTGTGCCCTGAAATCACAGAGATACGGCACACAAAAATCTTAATAAGTAACATTTCCCACATGTTTACTTTACATCAGCACAATTTGGGAACCCAAATTTTTTTTTGTTATAAGGGTTAAAAGTTGACCAGCGATTTCTCACTTTTGCAACACCATTTTATTTTTACGGACCACATCACATTTGAAGTCACTTTGAAGGGTCTATATGATAGAAAATCCCCAAAAGTGACACCATTCTAAAAACTGCACCCCTCAAGGTGCTCAAAACCACATTCAAGAAGTTTATTAACCCTTCAGGTGCTTCCCAGGAATTTTTTGAATGTTTAAAAAAAAAGAACATTTAACTTTTTTTCACAAAAAATTACTTCAGGTCCAATTTTTTTAAATTTACCAAGGGTAACAGGAGAAATTGGACTGCAAAAGTTATTGTGCAATTTGTCCTTAGTACGCTGATACCTAATATGTGGGGGAAACCACTGTTTCGGCTCATGGCAGAGCTCAGACTGGAAGGAGCGCCGTTTGACTTTTTCAATGCAAAATTGGCTGGAATTCAGATCGGATCTTTTCACCCCCAATTTTTATTTTCCCAAGGTTAACAGGACCCTGAAAGTTATTGTGCAATTTGTCCTGAGTATGCTGATACCCCATATGTGGGTGTAAATGACTATTTGGGCGCATGGCAGAGCTCGGAAGGGAAGCAGCGTCATTTGACTTTTTTGGCTGGAATTGAGATCGGACACCATGTCGCGTTTGGAAAGCCCCTGATGTACCAAAACAGTGGAAACCCCCCACAAATTACACCATTTTGGAAACTAGACCCCCCAAGGAACTTATGTAGATGTGTGGTGAGAGCTTTGAACCCCCAAGGGCTTCACAGAAGTTTATAACGTACAGCCATACAATTAAAAAATCATATTTTTTCCACAAAATTGATCTTTTCACCCTCAATTTTTATTTTTCCAAGGGTAACAGGACCGCAAAATTTATTGCGCAATTTGTCCTGAGTATGCTGATACCCCATATGTGGGGGTAAACCACTATTTGGGCGCATGGCAGAGCTCGGGAAGCAGCGCCATTTGACTTTTTTGGCTGGAATTAGGATTGGACGCCATGCCGAGTCTGGAAAGCTATACCCATGATCCTAAGTCAAAAAGGCAGCAGTCACTTCAATAAACATATCTCAACCAAAAAGTCATCACGGAAGGTACCGTGAAGACTCAAGAAGTGAAAAACAATAATGTTGATAAAAATATAATTTTTATTAATTATCAATTAAAAATAACATAATTGTATTAAAAAGACAGGACTAATTGGTCTCCAACATAGGGGGTAAGGATAGCCAGCAAGGAGAGTGTATGATATCTCCACAGTGTGCAAATTATCTATTTCAAATATATCCAAAAATCCAAAAAGAGTCCCTCCAAAGCAAAAGAAATACAATATATTTAAGGCCTGTATTCCAACGGCAGTTACAAAAACTTGCAAAAATAAAGCGCTATAAGCACTAAAGGAAAGATTGGCCTATTCAGTATGAAAGATGGCTAGGGAAGGAATGGCACTTCAGGGAGATATATCTAAAAAAGCAGGGCACAGCAAAAAAAGGTTCCATAAATGGATAAGGTGCAAGGCAATTTTAACCCCTTCCTGACATCCGGCGTACTATCCCGTCCACGGTACCCGGGCCCATATGACCGTGGACGGGATAGTACGTCGGGCCCTTTAATGCAATACCGCGACTAAAGTCGCGGTGATCGCATTAAAATTCCAACGCCATCTCACCTTAGAAAAGATGGCGTCGGCATCCCGGGCTGCGATCCCGCCCCCCCAGCATCCAGAGCGCTGTGATTGGCTGTTCAATTCTGAACAGCCAATCGCAGCGTTTCTCATTGTTTCAGCCAATCAGCTTGGCTGAAACAATGATGTCCTAGGCTGGGATCGATTACCGCCAGGCACCGGCAAAAAGCACCCAGATTGGCGCGATCGCCGATCTGATCGATCGCGCCAATCGCAGTGCACAGCGGCGCTATATCGCCGCTGTGCCCTGCCAGTACCGGCCAGGATCGGTGCTATATTAGCACCGATCGTGCTGGAGCCTGATGCAGGCCCAGCAGGGCCTGCAGGAGTTGGCTGGCGCGATCGATTAGATCGGTGATCGCGCCAACCACAGGGCACAGCTGCGGTCACCATGTGACCGCTCTCTGCCCTGCTGGTGAGCTGGGCATGACCTGCCTAGTAATCGGAGCTGTGAGCTCCGATTCTAGGCAGTTGCCATGGTCACCGGGCAGATCAGGGATTGGTGGGATCGATGTAATCATTCGATCCCACCAATGACAGGTCACAGCAGCGATGTGACCGCTCTGTGACCTGCCCCCTGACCTGCCTCTGACCAGTCTGCAGGGGTCCTCACTCTAGCTGAGGATTCCTGCAGAGAGGTCGGACGCAGCAAGAGCTCCTGTGCTGGGTATTGTGGTGCCACAGCTTGTAGCATCACAATCCCTGCAGAAGAAAGAAGAAGAAGAAAGAAAACTACAATTGTAAGTGTTAATTGATCCCTGAACCCCTGCCCAATCTATCTTCACCCCCCCAATCTATCTTCATCCCCCCATCCCCCCTCCACCCCCCCTCTTACCCCCCTTCACCCCCCTCCACCCCACTTTTGCGCCACCTCCGTGCGCAGCCGGCGAGCGTTGATCGGTGACGCAGTTCACCGATCAACACTCGCGCTCGCTTTTTTTTCCTTAGCCCCCTTTGCGCCACTTCCGTTCACACATTCCGCAGCCGCAAAAGTTGGATAAGTGACACACGTCACTTATCCAAGCTTGTGCCTGCCGGTTTTCATTTTTTTCACCCCCCTTTGTGCCACCTAACTACAACCCTAACTGTTGATCCCTGCCCAATCTCTCTTCATCCACCCCAATCCCCCAATCCCCCTTCCCCCTATTTTTACCCCCCTCCACCCCACTTTTGCGCCACCTCCGTGCGCAGCTGCCGAGCGTTGATTGGTGACGCAGTTCACCGATCAACACTTGAGCTCGCTTTTTTTTCCGTAGCCCCCTTTGCGCCACTTCCGTACACACATCCCGCAGCCGCAAAAGTTGGATAAGTGACACACGTCACTTATCCAAGCTTGTGCCTGCCGCTTTTCATTTTTTTCACCCCCCTTTGTGCCACCTACCTACAACCCTAACTGTTGATCCCTGCCCAATCTCTCTTCATCCACCCCAATCCCCCATCCCCCTTCCCCCTATTTTTACCCCCCTCCACCCCACTTTTGCGCCACCTCCGTGCGCAGCCGCCGAGCGTTGATTGGTGACGCAGTTCACCGATCAACACTTGAGCTCGCTTTTTTTTCCTTAGCCCCTCCGTACACACATCCCGCAGCTGCAAAACTTGGATAAGTGACACAGTTCACTTATCAGAGTTTGCCGTTTTCCTTTTTTTTTTTTTTCCACCCCCCCTTGCGCCACCCCGTGCGCACATCCAGCAGTCTAGTTTTGATAAGTGACACTTATCAGCTAGGGCCTGCTGTTTTAGACTTTTTTCCACAGCTTTTTCTTTACAGAAAGTTTACACCAATCACTCCCCCCCCCTCACGTACACATACAGTTTTCAATAAAGTGCACACCCAAGCACCATATTTACACAAAAATGTCATCAAATTCATCCCAACAGCGCTATTCAGTGGAGGAGGCATATGCTTTACTTGCCTCCGAAACTGATAGCGATTTGGATGACGATCCGACTTTTCTTTATTTTTCGGATTCTTCATCCTCTTCTTCTTCCTCTTCCCCCTCCTCATCTTCCTCCTCGGGTCCTGCGGAACCGCCACGCAGACGCTCCAGGACAGAAGATGAGGCAGCGCCCACCATGCCCGCAGCTGACCCAGTGCTCCCCGTATGGACCTCGCCCCCCGAAAATTACAAGCCACTGATTCCTGATTTTGTGGCAGAATCAGGAATCAAGTTTGACACCACCGGCCTCACAGAAATTGACTTTTTCAAAGTCTTTTTCTCTGAGGATTTTGTTAACCTCATGGTGGAGCAAACTAATTTGTACGCTCGTCAATTTTTGGAGCAAAACCCACGTTCAACATTTTCAAACTGGTCTCCTGTAGACGCAGTTGAAATGACGCAGTTTTGGGGCCTGGTCCTCCATATGGGGATACTGAAAAAGCCGGAAATTCGGCAATATTGGAGTGTTGATATTTTATACAACACTCCAGTGTTCCGAATGGTCATGGCCCGGACGCGTTTTGAGGCCATCCACAAGTTTCTGCATTATACTGATAATGCAGAGTGTCCCGCACAAGATGACCCCAACTTTGACCGTCTGTTCAAAGTTCGGCCGGTCATCGAACACTTCAACAAAAAGTTTGCTGAAGTGTACGTGCCCCAAAGGGACATCTGCGTGGATGAGTCCTTGGTTCACTTCAAGGGAAGGCTGCGATTCTGTCAATACCTGCCCAGTAAGAGGGCCAGGTACGGAATCAAACTCTATAAGTTGTGTGAGAGTACCTCAGGGTACACCCACAAGTTTAGAGTTTACGAAGGGAAGGACACCCGGATTGAACCCCCTGAGTGTCCTCCTTTCCTGGGAGTGAGTGGGAAAATTGTGTGGGATTTGGTGCACCCACTGCTGGATAAAGGTTATCACCTCTACGCTGATAACTTTTATACCAGCATCCCACTCTACAAATCCCTCTCTGAGCGACTTACCGCAGCCTGCAGTACTGTCCGCAAAAATCAGAGAGGCCTCCCGAAGACGCTGCTTGGGCAGATGCTCCAAAAAGGTGAGAGCAGAGCCCAATGTAGCGACCACCTGCTGGTGGTCAAGTACAAGGACAAGAGAGATGTCCATCTCTTGACCACCATACACGGTGATGGCAGTACCCTCTGCACTGTACGGGGTACCTCTACACAGGTCCTCAAACCGACATGTGTAGTGGGGTACAACAAAAAAATGGGGGGAGTTGATCTCTCCGATCAACTCCTCCAACCGTACAATGCATTGAGGAAGGCCAAGGTGTGGTACAAAAAGCTGGCCGTGCACATCGTCCAAATGGCAATGCTCAACGCATTCCTGCTGTCACAATGTGCATGCCCCAGCGATACGTCGTACCTTCATTTCCAGGAGGTAGTGGTTAAGGCCATGATGTTTGGCGCTCAGGAAGGAGCGGGCCCCAGTACTTCAGGAACTGAAGGTGCTCGTATTGTCCCAGGTCAGCATTTTCCGGGGGTGGTCCCGCCAACCCCAAGAAAAGGTAAGCTGCAAAAAAGGTGTCGAGTGTGTTACAAAAGAGGAATACGCAGGGACACCATTTACCAGTGCGACACCTGCCCCGAAAAACCTGGCCTGTGCATGAAGGATTGCTTCAAATTGTACCACACCTCCATGCACTACTAATTTACATTAGATTAGTTGGGGGCACATCTAGATTTGTTCATTGGGGGTCTAGTATCCAAAATGATGTCATATGTGGGTTTTTTTCCTGTTTAGGCACATCAGGGACTCTGCAAATGGAACATGACGCCAGCAGACCATCAAAGTCTGCATTCCAAAACAACACTACTTCCCTTTCGAGCCCCAACGTGTGCCTAAACAGTTTTTTCCCACATGTGGGGTACCAGAGTACCCAGGACAAATTGGACAACTTTTGGGGTCCAATTTCTCCTGTTACTCTTGGGAAAATTAAAAATTGGGGACTAAATGATCATTTATGTGGGAACAAAACAGGATTTTATATTTTCACGCCTGGGCATTATAATCTTTAGTGAAACACTTGGGGGTTCAAAGTGCTCACCACACATCTAGATAAGTTCCTTAGGGGGTCTAGTTTCCAAAATGGGGTCACTTATGGGGGGTTTCTACTGTTTAGGAACATCAAGGGCTCTGCAAATGGAACATGACGCCCGCAGACCATTCCATCAAAGTCTGCTTTACAAAACGTCATTACTTCCCTTTCGAGCCCTGACGTGTGCCCAAGCAGTAGTTTTCTCCCACATGTGGGGTATCAGGGTACTCAGGACAAATTGGACAACAACTTTTGGGGTCCAATTTCTCTTGTTACTCTGGGGAAAATTAAAAATTGGGGACTAAATGATCATTTATCTGGGAACAAAACAGGATTTTATATTTTCACGCCTGGGCATTATAATCTTTAGTGAAACACTTGGGGGTTCAAAGTGCTCACCACACATCTAGATAAGTTCCTTAGGGGGTCTAGTTTCCAAAATGGGGTCACTTGTGGGGGGTTTCCACTGTTTAGGCACATCAGACGCTCGTCAAACGTGACATGGCGTCCGATCTCAATTCCAGCCAATTTTAGGTTGAAAAAGTCAAACGGGGCTCCTTCCCTTCTGAGCCCTGCCATGTGCCTAAACAGTGGTTCCCCCCACATATTGGGTATCAGCGTACTCAGGACAAATTTGACAACAACCTTTGGAGTCCAATTTCTCCTGTTACCCTTGGGAAAACAGAATATTGGGGACTAAATGATCATGTTTGTGGAAAAAATATGATTTTTTATTTTCACGCCCGGGTGTTATAAACTTCTGTGAAGCCCTTGGGGGTTCAAAGTGGTCACCACACATCTAAATAAGTTCCTTAGGGGGTCTAGTTTCCAAAATGGGGTCACTTGTGGGGGGTTTCCACTGTTTAGGCACATCAGACGCTCGTCAAACGTGACATGGCGTCCAATCTCAATTCCAGCCAATTTTAGGTTGAAAAAGTCAAACGGGGCTCCTTCCCTTCTGAGCCCTGCCATGTGCCTAAACAGTGGTTCCCCCCCACATATTGGGTATCAGCGTACTCAGGACAAATTTGACAACAACCTTTGGGGTCCAATTTCTCCTGTTACCCTTGGGAAAACAAAATATTGGGAACTAAATGATCATGTTTGTGGAAAAAATATGATTTTTTATTTTCACGCCCGGGTGTTATAAACTTCTGTGAAGCCCTTGGGGGTTCAAAGTGGTCACCACACATCTAGATAAGTTCCTTAGGGGGTCTAGTTTCCAAAATGGGGTCACTTGTGGGGGGTTTCCACTGTTTAGGCACATCAGACGCTCGTCAAACGTGACATGGCGTCTGATCTCAATTCCAGCCAATTTTAGGTTGAAAAAGTCAAACGGGGCTCCTTCCCTTCTGAGCCCTGCCATGTGCCTAAACAGTGGTTCCCCCCCAAATATTGGGTATCAGCGTACTCAGGACAAATTTAACAACAACCTTTGCGGTCCAATTTCTCCTGTTACCCTTGGGAAAACAAAATATTGGGGACTAAATGATCATGTTTGTGGAAAAAATATGATTTTTTATTTTCACGCCCGGGTGTTATAAACTTCTGTGAAGCCCTTGGGGGTTCAAAGTGGTCACCACACATCTAGATAAGTTCCTTAGGGGGTCTAGTTTCCAAAATGGGGTCACTTGTAGGGAGTTTCCACTGTTTAGGCACATCAGACGCTCGTCAAATGTGACATGGCGTCCGATCTCAATTCCAGCCAATTTTAGGTTGAAAAAGTCAAACGGGGCTCCTTCCCTTCTGAGCCCTGCCATGTGCCTAAACAGTGGTTCCCCCCCACATATTGGGTATCAGCGTACTCAGGACAAATTTGACAACAACCTTTGGAGTCCAATTTCTCCTGTTACCCTTGGGAAAACAAAATATTGGGGACTAAATGATCATGTTTGTGGAAAAAATATGATTTTTTATTTTCACGCCCGGGTGTTATAAACTTCTGTGAAGCCCTTGGGGGTTCAAAGTGGTCACCACACATCTAGATAAGTTCCTTAGGGGGTCTAGTTTCCAAAATGGGGTCACTTGTGGGGGGTTTCCACTGTTTAGGCACATCAGACGCTCATCAAACGTGACATGGCGTCCGATCTCAATTCCAGCCAATTTTAGGTTGAAAAAGTCAAACGGGGCTCCTTCCCTTCTGAGCCCTGCCATGTGCCTAAACAGTGGTTCCCCCCCACATATTGGGTATCAGCGTACTCAGGACAAATTTGACAACAACCTTTGGGGTCCAATTTCTCCTGTTACCCTTGGGAAAACAAAATATTGGGGACTAAATGATCATGTTTGTGGAAAAAATATGATTTTTTATTTTCACGCCCGGGTGTTATAAACTTCTGTGAAGCCCTTGGGGGTTCAAAGTGGTCACCACACATCTAGATAAGTTCCTTAGGGGGTCTAGTTTCCAAAATGGGGTCACTTGTAGGGAGTTTCCACTGTTTAGGCACATCAGATGCTTGTCAAATGTGACATGGCGTCCGATCTCAATTCCAGCCAATTTTAGGTTGAAAAAGTCAAACGGGGCTCCTTCCCTTCTGAGCCCTGCCATGTGCCTAAACAGTGGTTCCCCCCCACATATTGGGTATCAGCGTACTCAGGACAAATTTGACAACAACCTTTGGGGTCCAATTTCTCCTGTTACCCTTGGGAAAACAAAATATTGGGGACTAAATTATCATGTTTGTGGAAAAAATATGATTTTTTATTTTCACGCCCGGGTGTTATAAACTTCTGTGAAGCCCTTGGGGGTTCAAAGTGGTCACCACACATCTAGATAAGTTCCTTAGGGGGTCTAGTTTCCAAAATGGGGTCACTTGTGGGGGGTTTCCACTGTTTAGGCATATCAGACACTCGTCAAACGCGACATGGCGTCCGATCTCAATTCCAGCCAATTTTAGGTTGAAAAAGTCAAACGGGGCTCCTTCCCTTCTGAGCCCTGCCTTGTGCCCAAACAGTGGTTCCCCCCCATATATTGGGTATCAGCGTACTCAGGACAAATTTGACAACAACTTTTGGGGTCCAATTTCTCCTGTTACCCTTGGGAAAATAAAAAAATTGTTGATAAAATATTATTTTTGTGACTAAAAAGTTAAATGTTCATTTTTTCCTTCCACGTTGCTTCTGCTCCTGTGAAGCACCTGAAGGGTTAATAATCTTCTTGAATGTAGTTTTGAGTAGCTACAGGGGTGCAGTTTTTAGAATGGTGTCACTTTTGGGTATTTTCTGCCATATAGACCCCTCAAAGTGACTTCAAATGTGAGGTGGTCCCTAAAAAAAATGGTTTTGTAAGTTTTGTTGTAAAAATTAGAAGTCGCTTGTCAAATTTTAACCCTTATAACTTCCTAACAAAAAAAAGTTGTTTCCCAAATTGTGCTGATGTAAAGTAGACATGTGGGAAATGTTATTTAGTAACTATTTTGTGTCACATATTTCTCTGTTTTAAGGGCATACAAATTCAAAGTTTGAAAATTGCAAAATTTTCAAAATTTTTGCCATATTTCTGTTTTTTTCATAAATAAACGCAAGTTATAGCGAAAATTTTTTACCACTAAAGTGAAGTACAATATGTCACGAGAAAACAATCTCAGAATCGCCTAGATCAGTTGAAGCGTTCCAGAGTTATAACCTCATAAAGGGACAGTGGTCAGAATTGTAAAAATTGGCTCGGTCATGAACGTGCAAACCACCCTTGGGGGTGAAGGGGTTAAAGAAAGATTTTTACCTGTGGCTGGCCACTGGAAGAAAGAAAGCCAATGGTAAGGCTAAATGCTGGAAAACCTTTTCCCCACCGCCGCCCGACAGCACTGTTTCGCATGAGTTGCTTCTTCTCGGGGTGTTCTGACAGGTAGTGGTGTTCCTGAATCCTTTATAGTTACCATGGGCCCAGGTGAACGATCACGTGACCAAAGTTATATACATTAGCTTCCGGTAAAATACCGGATAGGGAATAGGACCTGTGAATAGCGCACGCGGCTAGTTCCGCCCCCTTAGGCAAAAGGGACTTCCCAGGACCGCGCTCTGTGACCCGCAGTGGAACGCATTGCGGTCACATATGCGAGCGCTCCCGGAAGTCAGAGCAGGCCGCCAAACCAGGCGCGTGCGCATAGGTCACCAAATAAACAATGGGCCAGTGTAAGCAGCATCTATATGGATAGTGATCATAATATAGAGAAAAGAGACTTCTCTGCAGGGATTGATACATGGGAATGGGAGGACCATAGTAAATCAAATAGATCAATTGATGCTCACATAGTATAAGGGCTATGAAAAAAGAAATACAGGAATGCTGTATACTAAGGGGATGGTGATGGTGCAAAAATGGTGATAAAAAATATATAGAAGTAGAATAAAAAAGGGGTGAATCATAGCAAGGGGGGGAGGAGAAGCATAAATCTAGAATCTAAAAATCATTTTAAAAGCCTATACGAGGTGACGGCTAAAATAATATATTTATGGCAATAAACAATAAATAATAAAAGGAACTCCGTGGACAATAGTGAAGGGAAATGTGTATGAATAGATGAGGGCTGTACTTATTAACGCAAAAGGTGAGAGCAGTGGTAATCCTTATACAAAGGGGGGAGGAGAGGGGGAAGGGGGGAAAAAAAAAAAAGAAAGGGGAAAAGAAATATACCTTAAGACATAAAACATATAATACAAAAATCATTTTAAATTAATGAACATTAATATTATCTGTGAGTATTCATAAGTCCCAAAAGCATGATTAAAGTGAATTCTTGATCCATTTTTTTCCCCTGTGGCATTTGTAAAGCGTGTATCAACACAAAAAAAGCACAGCTATTTAGCAACCATAATGGATCTAGGACCTTTGAAATCCGCAAACATTTAACTTGTTCATCTCAGGGCATCATATACCATGCAACATGTCCCTGTAACCTTATTTACATAGGGTTAACCACTCGGGAATTCAAAATTCGTATACGTGAACATGTTCGCGATATTCAAAAAGCCCAAACCATTGAGGATAATTCCCTTCTAAAAACTCTTCCACGCCATTTCAAATCTCACCATAATTGCAATTCCAAGGGTCTTCTATTTAAAGCTATTGATCAAATTGAACTGGGCATACGAGGAGGGGATTTGAGTAAAACTTTAGCACAACTTGAAAGCAAATGGATTTACCGTTTAGGGACCATTACCCCTTACGGTCTCAATGAAAATTTTGCTTTCAATTCCTTCCTCTAACTGCACATCTTGAGTCAGGTTGTTTTAGGTGTTCGTTGTATTATATACTGTGGTTTTTACGTTTTTTATTTATATTTTATTAAAAAAAATTTCTTTCCCTGGCTCCAATTTTTTTAAATTTAATTCTTCCAGGTATATTAATGTTATTGAAGTTACCCTGTGGCTCACAATCAGCACATGATGGAAAATTTCTATCTTTTGATCGCACGACTGTTTGACATTCTTTCTGGATTGAAAAAACGTATAGAAGAAGAAATGGATCAAGAATTCACTTTAATCATGCTTTTGGGACTTATGAATACTCACAGATAATATTAATGTTCATTAATTTAAAATGATTTTTGTATTATATGTTTTATGTCTTAAGGTATATTTCTTTTCCCCTTTTTTTTTTTTTCCCCCTTCCCCCTCTCCTCCCCCCTTTGTATAAGGATTACCAATGCTCTCACCTTTTGCGTTAATAAGTACAGCCCTCATCTATTCATACACATTTCCCTTCACTATTGTCCACGGAGTTCCTTTTATTATTTATTGTTTATTGCCATAAATATATTATTTTAGCCGTCACCTCGTATAGGCTTTTAAAATGATTTTTAGATTCTAGATTTATGCTTCTCCTCCCCCCCTTGCTATGATTCACCCCTTTTTTATTCTACTTCTATATATTTTTTATCACCATTTTTGCACCATCACCATCCCCTTAGTATACAGCATTCCTGTATTTCTTTTTTCATAGCCCTTATACTATGTGAGCATCAATTGATCTATTTGATTTACTATGATCCTCCCATTCCCATGTATCAATCCCTGCAGAGAAGTCTCTTTTCTCTATATTATGATCACTATCCATATAGATGCTGCTTACACTGGCCCATTGTTTATTTGGTGACCTATGCGCACGCGCCTGGTTTGGCGGCCTGCTCTGACTTCCGGGAGCGCTCGCATATGTGACCGCAATGCGTTCCACTGCGGGTCACAGAGCGCGGTCCTGGGAAGTCCCTTTTGCCTAAGGGGGCGGAACTAGCCGCGTGCGCTATTCACAGGTCCTATTCCCTATCCGGTATTTTACCGGAAGCTAATGTATATAACTTTGGTCACGTGATCGTTCACATGGGCCCATGGTAACTATAAAGGATTCAGGAACACCACTACCTGTCAGAACGCCCCGGGAAGAAGCAACTCATGCGAAACAGTGCTGTCGGGCGGCGGTGGGGAAAAGGTTTTCCAGCATTTAGCCTTACCATTGGCTTTCTTTCTTCCAGTGGCCAGCCACAGGTAAAAATCTTTCTTTAAAATTGCCTTGCACCTTATCCATTTATGGAACCTTTTTTTGCTGTGCCCTGCTTTTTTGGATATATCTCCCTGAAGTGCCATTCCTTCCCTAGCCATCTTTCATACTGAATAGGCCAATCTTTCCTTTAGTGCTTATAGCGCTTTATTTTTGCAAGTTTTTGTAACTGCCGTTGGAATACAGGCCTTAAATATACTGTATTTCTTTTGCTTTGGAGGGACTCTTTTTGGATTTTTGGATATATTTGAAATAGATAATTTGCACACTGTGGAGATATCATACACTCTCCTTGCTGGCTATCCTTACCCCCTATGTTGGAGACCAACTAGTCCTGTCTTTTTAATACAATTATGTTATTTTTAATTGATAATTAATAAAAATTATATTTTTATCAACATTATTGTTTTTCACTTCTTGAGTCTTCACGGTACCTTCCGTGACGACTTTTTGGTTGAGACGAGTCTGGAAAGCCCCTGATGTACCAAAACAGTGGAAACCCCCACAAATTACACCATTTTGGAAACTAGACCCCCTAAGGAACTTATCTAGATTTCTGGAGAGCACTTTGAACCCCCCAGTGCTTCATAGAAGCTTATAATGCCCGGGCGTGAAAATGAAAAAATCATATTTTTTCCACAAACATTATCTTTTAATCCCCAATTTTTTTTATTTTCCCAAGGGTAAGAGGAGAAATTTGACCCCAAAAGTTGTTGTCCAATTTGTCCTGAGTATGCTGATGCCCCATATGTGGGAGAAAACTACTGTATGGGCACACGTCAGGGCTCAGAAGGGAAGTAGTGACGTTTTGGAATGCAGACTTTGATGGAATGGTCTGCTGGTGTCATGTTGCCTTTGAAGAGCTCCTGATGTACCTAATCAGTGGAAACCCCCCACAAGTGACCCCATTTTGGAAACTAGACCCCATAAGGAACTTAACTAGATGTGTAGTGAGCACTTTGAACCCCCCAGTGCTTCACAGACGTTTATAATGCCCGGACGTGAAAATAAAAAATCATATTTTTTCCACAAACATGATCTTTTAGTCCCCAATTTTTTTATTTTCCCAAGGGTAACAGGAGAAATTGGACCCCAAAGGTTGTTTTGAAATTTGTCCTGAGTAGGCTGATACCCCATATGTGGGGGTAAACCACTGTTTGGGCGCATGGCAGAGCTTGGAAGGGAAGGAGCACCATTTGACTTTTTCAACGCAGAATTGGCTGGAATTGAGATCAGACGCCATGTTGCGTTTGGAGAGCCCCTGATGTGCCCAAACAGTGGAAACCCCCAATTCTAACTCCAACCCTAACCCCATCACACCCCTAACCCTAATCTCAGCCCTAACCCAAGCCCTAACCCTAGCCCTAACCCTAACCCTAGCCCTAACCCTAGCCCTAACCCTAGCCCTAACCCTAGCGGGAAAATGGAAATAAATACTTTTTTTAATTTTATTATTTTTCCCTAACTAAGGGGGTGATAACGGGGGGTTTGATTTACTATTTATGGCGGTTTTTATGTTTGGCAGCTGTCACACGCTAAAAGATGCTTTTTATTGTAAAAATAGTTTTTGCATCACCAAATATTGAGAGCTATAATTTTTCCGTATTTTGACCCACAGAGTTATATGAGGTCTTATTTTCTGTGGGATGAGTTGACGTTTCTATTGGTACCATTTTCGGGCACGTGACTGTTTTGATCGCTTTTTATTCCGATTTTTGGGATGCAGAATGAACAAAAACCAGCATTTCAAGAATTTCTTTTGGGGGATGCATTTACACCATTCTGCGTGTGGTAAAATTGGTAAGGCAGTTTTATTCTTTGGGTCAGTACTATTACAGTGGTACCTCATTTATGTCTTTTTTATGTTTTGGCGCTTTTATGCAATGAAAACAATTTTATGTAAAAAATAATTATTTTTGCATCGCTTTATTCTGCGAGCAATAACTTTATTTTTTCACTGATAACGCTGTGTGGCGGCTCGTTTTTTGCGGGACAAGATGATGTTTTCAGCGGTACCGTGGTTATTTATATCCATCTTTTTGATTGCGCATTATTCCACTGTTTGTACGGCGGTATGATAATAAATCATTATTTTTTGCTTTGTTTTTTATTTTTATTTTTTAAGGAGTTCACTAAATGGGTTAATTCATTTAGACCATTTGGATGTAAGGTATTTAATTTACAGATCCATTTAGTCTCTAATTGTGACCAGTAGTGATGGGCGTATCCCCCGATGATGGGGATCGGTGGGTTCACCCGAATTTTTTTGTAAAGTTCGTGCTCGGGGCAAGAAATGACATGAACTTGCGTCCGAACCCCGAACTTGGACTTTACAGATATGGGATGGGGCGGGGGGGCTGTAAAACAAAGCATAAAATTAATAATAAACATTATAATTATACTTACTGGTCCAGCCATGCGTCCTCCCATCTCACTGTCTCCTGGCCGCATCTACTTCAGGGGCCGCTCATTAACTTCCGGGTTATTCTCTCCACTGCTCGGCAATTTTCGGTAGGCGTCGGCAGTTTTCGCGTGGTGATGTCAGGGTTCACCCTAGCTCATGGCCCAAGCAATGAACTAGGGTGAACCCTGACGTCAACACACGAACACTGCCGGAGAAAGCCGAAGACTGCCGAGTGCAGTGAATACCTCCGAAAGTTAATGCGCGGCTCCGGAAGCAAATTATCTGGATCCTGTCAGCACCGGCGAACTGCCATGGCTAAGCAGGGTGACTCACCCACACTGTGGGAGGGCCCGGGGTCAGATGCTGTGGGGGAAGCTCAGGCAGACAGGACCTGAGCACCGCGGTGAGAGGGAACACTGAGGGTAGCAGGAAGCAGAAGGATCTGTGATCATTTGACCGCGTGTCACAGGAGGGGGCGGGGCTACCATAGAGCATCGCTGAGAGACCGCAGACCCAGGGGTATGTGGCAGTGACTGAGGAGAGTGAACTCAGGTCAGACAAACTAGGTCATACTTGGAGAGGGCGGCGTGGTATAGGTGGGGCAAGCAGAGAATAGTCAGATTGTAGGCAAGGAATCATACACAGAACTAGCAGTGCAGTACAGGAGGGGCGAGCAGAGAATAGTCAGGATGCAGCCAGGAGGTCATACACAGAGATGGCAGCGCAGTACAGGAGGGGCAGGCAGAACTCTTAATGGGGACAGAACCAGATCAGAACCAGACAAGCATAAAGTAGCACAGGCACAACAGGGTCACACACACTCGGCCAAGGGTCAAAGTATAAGCGACGAGGAATGACCCCACAATGAGGCTATAAGAAGCCTCCCAGCATCCCAGAGTGAGGTCATTCAGATTAACTTCTGAACTGCCCAATCCCACAAACTAAGCAGATCATGACAGTAACCCCCTCTTAACGGGGGGCCTCTGGACCCCCAGGCTTCCCAGGATGCCGGGCATGGAATGCACGAACCAGATGGTCAGCATGTACCGATCTGGCTGGTACCAATGACCGATCTTCCGGACCATACCCCCTCCAATGTACCAAATACTGCAAAGACCCCTAAACTCTCCTGGAATCCACAATATGTTGTACCTCGAACTCCATATGTCCCTCAACCAAGACTGGAGGAGGAGCAGCTTGAGTATCCTCCCTCCCCACTCCCAAGGGTTTAAGTAAAGACCTATGAAAAACATTATGGAGTTTTAAGGAGGGAGGAAGACCGAGGCGGTAGGTTACCAGGTTCACTACTTCGATGACCTCATAGGGCCCAATAAATTTAGGCCCCAGTTTAGCAGTGGGCAATCGAAGATTATATATTTTGTGTGGACAGCCACACCTTATCCCCACAAAGCAGCATCTGAGCCCAGTCCCTTTTCCTATCCGCAAATGTTTATATCTTTCCTGAGCCTTAGAAATATTTAATCAGACCTTTGTCCAAAGATCCTTGAGACGATTGACCCCGTCCTCTGCCCCCGGACAACCAGAATCTATTCGAAAAAATTCCCCAAAATGAGGGTTCATCCCAAAATTAATAAAAAAAATGGTGTCCTACCGGTAGATTGGTTTACACGGTTGTTGAAGGCGAATTCTGCTAATGGTAAGGCATCAGACCAGTCGCTTTGCAGGGTAGAAGTCAGGCACCGAAGAATTTGTTCAAGCGACTGGTTGGTGCGTTCAGTTTGTCCGTTGGTTTCTGGGTGTTACGCTGAGGAAAAAGACAGAGATATCCCTAATTTTCTGCAGAAGGCCCACCAGAACTTAGACACAAACTCAGTCTTTCTGTCTGACACAATATTAGTGGGGACCCCGTGTAAGCATACCACCTGGGACAGGAAATGTCTAGAGAGCATCTCTGCTGAAGGTAAACTTGCCATGGGTACAAAATGTGCCAACTTAGAAAACCTGTCCACCACTACCCAAATTACAGTTTTACCACAGGATGATGGAAGATTGGTGATGAGGTCCATGAAAAAGTGAGTCCATGGCCTCGCTGGGACTGGCAAAGGCACCAATTCCCCGGCCGGCCAGCAACACGAGCTCTTAGAACGGGCACATATTTTACATGCTGCAACATGTTTTTTGATATCAGAAGCCATTAAAGGCCACCAAAAGACCCTTGCCACTTGTTAAATATTAATAATCCGTTAATTTCTTATAAGACCCAGTTCTGTAGAATGCTTTAGCTTACATGACATAGGCTATTTTTAAGCTTGGCTCATGGTAGAAAGACAGCTCCATATATGTAGAGACCACGTGCTTTAGGAGACGTATATAATTCATGGCTAACTGTAGAGGTCGCTCTTCTTCTTCCCTCACCATCATGAGACACAGACGCAAGATGACATAACTCAACAGCTGGTATGTTACTTTAGTACGAAGAAGCCGAACTGAGAGACAGACGCCATTTGCCATGTGGGATCTCAGAGTATGAACAATGGACAATATCTCTTTCACTTATTTTTATTCACCTGTTTTTCTGTAATAACCTTTCTTTGATGGAAGAAACCAAATAAACCACTATATTTTTATCTGGTAACTAGTCCTGAGTATTTTACAGGATATGCATTATTTTACATTGGAGAGCCAGCCAGATCTGAATTTTTGTACTTTTTTGCGGATTTCCCTCAACTTGCCCACACGGGGGAATGGACTTTGCTAACGTCAAATCATATGTGCAAGTTATCGGGAATTCCACTACTTACAAGAATCACATAGAACCTAGAAGTAAGAATTGCCAGATAGATTGAGAAGTACTACAAGTGCCAAAGTGCCAGACGTGCTGAAACCAAGGCAACAGGAACCCAGCGTTGTCCATCAAAGGAGCTGAGACATTTCAAGGTAAGATAAAATGGATGTCATTAATTGTCTTGCTAAGCAGAGTAAATTGAAATTTAAGTCTGTAGACAATTCTAATTCAGAAGTTTTATGGTTAAGTTTATATGCCGAGTGTGAACTCGAGAATCAGAGGTTAGATTCTAAGTTTTTCAATAGAGAAAGAGAGAGATTAAAAAATATTCTACAGATGGTAGATATATTTCATAGATCTGTGTCAGAGAAATCCAAAAATGATTGTTGTGATGTTCTCGAGATTGGCTGTAAAGTTAGGGAGATTGACTGTAATCAAGTGTCTGTAGCGGCCATTGAAGGTGACCTTGCAGACGTGGAACAAGATGGAGAAGTAGGAGGAGACTTCAGAACTGACGTAGAGGACGTACAAGGGAAAGACGTATCACTAAAAATAGAAGACTCACAGGCCCAAATCCGAAGTAGCGTGAGGAAGGATTTGATAAAGATATGCCAAATAATTCCTGCTTATGACAACAAAATAGATGTTTGTAGGAACTCTGAGATCTTTGAAAGTTGTTCTGATAAATTTGATTTATCTAACAAGGAGAAGAATCAGTTGTTCAAAATGTGGATCCCTGTAAATTTTGCTAGGAGATTGTCTTTAAAGTTATCTGGTGAAACACATGAGAATTTAACTGATAAAGACAGATTAAAAATTCTCATTTTTTGTTCATCAAATGAAAATCATCCAGATATTGATATTCTTCAAAAATTAAGAATTGGTCGGAAGGAATGTATTTTTACGTTCATGTCCATATATGAACGTTTGTACAAAATGCTGAGTGAGAGTGTCAAAACACCGTCCCTCATAAGGAGTTTTGTAAGCAAATTTTGGTTTCTAAATCCTGCATCTCGTGTTATTGCGTCAAAAAAGATTCTTTGTTTGAATGTGCGCAATCCCTTGATTTTGCCAGAAAACACGAGAATCGTGAGAGGAAAGTAAATTGTGCTAATTTTGTAAAGACAGGCAGAGTAAAATCTTATCAGAAGCCTGTATTAGCAAAGCCTTCTAAAATGAGATTTCCCCAAAATCAAATCTACGAAGAAAGAAAAAGAAAATCACATGTTTGTTATAAGCCATATGGAATGATGCAAAAGAACACCGAAAAGACACAAATGGAATTAAGAAAAATAATGAGTTCTGATTTTCTTTCTGTAACAAAGATGGCCGAATTTAACAGACAGAAACAGGTGGTGAGTGACATCATGGCCTGTAAACTGAATACTCTGCTCCAAGAATCTATCAGCTTTAAAATGGCAAGAACCTTTCAGGATATTTTTTGCAGAGAAATAAGTATGGGTGTAGGAATTGGCTAGGAAAAAAGTAATATATATTGTGTAACAGTGTTATACAATTAGTGAGTTATAGAGTATAATCCTGTAGTTTTATGGTTTGTGGATATATACATAGTCATACAGTATATATAGAGTGTTTGTAGAAGTAGAAATAGTAGAACTGTATTTTTTAATGAAAATTAAAATCTACATCAGTAATAATATTTAGAATATGAATATGATATTAACCTTATTTTTTATGTTTCCTTAGAATTTTCATTTCAAAGCAGGACTTAATCAAGAAAAATTCTCTTCCAAGGATTTATGCCTTTATTTACACAGGAAGTTGCAATATTGCATGATTTTATATATCTAACCCTTAAAAGGAAATAGCTAATTGCATTTTAAAATATGTTCTGGGTGTGTGCTTTACTGCATGGTTTGAATGACAACCACAGCAGGGGAATTTGAACCTTGTTCTAATAATACAAGTATACCAGTATACTATGTCCCTGTTCCTTAGGAAAATAATTTTTAAGGGGGTCTCAACTTTTGCAAAGCAATGGAATTTTTTTTCCAGGCCTAAATGTCAAGTATAGCTATACATATACATATATTTATGTCATGTGTATTTGGGGAATATTCAAAGAAATATTAAGAGACTAAATTGAAATAGTTTACAATGCATTGATAATTAGGATAATTTGGGTTAAAATATGTGTATTCATCACACCTTCATATGTGAGGTATTTGGTTTAAAGTTAATATGTGACACAGTCTGAGTGACAGTGACTGAGTGTATGAGCAGCTGCTGAGCGAGTAATGTGATACGTTTGTATGAGGCCTCAGGATTCTGAATGAGGAAAGAAAAAAAAACCCAAAAGCTTTTATCTTTAGGAGAAATATGCAGATCAGTTAAATTATTAGAATATTAG